>NW_026706903.1:600000-1056858 GCF_024137745.1 Phymastichus coffea | reverse complement strand
CGTACGCATCAGTAGCGTACTCTTTATCTACTAAAAATAACGACGAAACTGCTCTGCATCGTGGCAAGGGGAATTTGTTAGATTATCGTGCTTTCCAATTATTTGTTATCGAAGCGAAAGTCGCTTTGATCCGAAATAAAACAAGTGCCTGCGACGAAATAGCGAGTCGGAGTCTTTCGGCTGTGTCCGTCGCTATCGTAGACGCTCTATCTAATCAAAGAAGCTCGCTTTTAATGTCGACAGTAGGGCCAATGTTTCGCTTTATCGGCGGATAAATTGAAATAGGTAAAAGAGGCAGGCAGGTTGCGCGCGTACGGCGATGCGCCGTGGCCTCGCACGAAAACGCCATGGGGCGTGCGCGAGCGTTTGTATTTTTCGGGAAAAAATGCCCTATCTATCTTGTCCGAGAACGTCATGCAAGCCGCTCGAACGGCCGCGCAAGAGTATAAGCCTCGGCTAATTAGCGCCCACAGGCGAAATATTCTCTGTATGCTGCTCGCTCGCCTCTCCTCTCCTCTCCTCTCCTCTCCGGCCTCTGCCTGGCGTACGCTCGCAAGCCCAACGCGTCGCGCCCCGGCCTGCTCTGTGTACACACAAAAATAAGCGCAACGCGACAGAGCTTCGACAATTACTTTCGAGCGCGCGCATCGCCGGAGATTCGCGCCCAACTTTTGCGGCGACGAAAAACGAGCTGGGTACCGATGATTTTCTCATCTCGTGTCGACATCCCGTAATAACGTGTTATTTCGCGAGAACAACGTGCTATTTCATTTGCTCTCGACAATCGTGCGGCTGCTGCCTCTTCAAATAATATGGCCAACCAACAATGCGCGGCGCCCACAGCCGACAATAAACAACGCGTTGCTGGCAATTCGGAGTTCCCGGTGACAAACAAATTCCAATTGAGAAAATACGTAAAATACGCTGCCAGGACCGTGGCCGGTTTTTTTCCGTGAGCTTAGGAAAGTCGAGAGGGAGCAAATGAAAAGAAGACCTGCGAGCAAAAGAAAAACGCGTTTGTTCGGCGCCAGCAGCACCAGCCGCAGATAAAATTTCTGTTTTTGCAGCCCAACTGCCTCGGCGACTGACGACTGACGACTGACGACTGACGTAGGTATACTCGCACAGCTCTAACTATGGCAATAGTACGTTTTAATTCGATGATAAAGTTTTATTGTTGTGAACGCATGGATTCTCTCTCGTCTCGAGTGTGCGAACAGCTTTTACAGGAATGATTTGGAAATGTTAGCGCAAAAGTTATACGCTCCAATTAAAATTCGATGCCGAGGCTCTCTTTTTTTTCAATTAGTTTCGTGCTTCTCAAGATCGATAAAAAAAATGGCTTTACGGGTGACTCGACATTTTAAACGTTTAATTTAATCAATTGACAACTATAGCACCATCGAAACTGAAAGAAAACTTAAGAATCTTGTTTTGCAGACTGTGTAGTTCCTCGATTAACTGCGCAAATAAAGCTTCCTTTTTTTGTTATTAACAAACTACAAAGACAGCCGACGTAAATACAGTGTCTGACCTCTGCTCTAACAAAAACTGTTCGATGGAAGAAAAAAGAACTATGAGCTTCGTCATTAACCGCATCATAAATTGCGCTCAAAATTATTTATACAATTGTGCGACAAAACACTAGCTGATCTTGGGAAAAGTGCTTATGACGTGGAATGTTTTTTTGAAATTCCGGTAGCAGCAGCGAGAGAGAAAGAGAGAGAGAGAGAGAGAGAGAGAGAGAGAGAGAGAGAGAGAGAGAGAGAGAAACGACAAAAAACGAAACCTCTCGGGCAGGCACAAACTACTTAATATAATCCATCCGGCACGTTAAAAAGAACGTAGTTTTTTCACATTAGTCACTGCGTCTAATCGAAGAATTACATAAAATCAAATCGCTGTGGTCTCTTTCTCGTTGTGCCTGTATCGTTGCGCCGGAACAGCGGTTACAGTTCTCAATCTGTCGACTTTCGACAAGAAACATCGCAGCAGACGCATGCAAGGAAAAGACGAACGACCACGAGGTCGTAACCGCGTGTTCGCACAGGAGTACAAAGGGAGAAAGAGAAAAAATGAGACAGGCGTAGTGGTTCTGCTTGTGTACCTTTTGGTGGCATCGAGCAGCGCTCCTTGAAAGGATTTGGCAGTGGTGTTGTAGCTGACGACAAGTATGTCCGGGAGTGCAGAGTCAACGGTGACGAGTATTTTGTCACCTGGTACGAGTGCCAACGGATGTTCCTCCTCCGGGTCTCCGTCGGCCATTTTTCTACTCACTAGGAAACACTTGTTCCTCGGCTTGCACGACAACACGATGGACGGCGGATCCTCGGAGTAAAGCCGCTTTTCCCTCGAACAACGAAACTACAAACACGCACTGCACGAGGCTGCTGTCGCACGCGGGCGAGAGAGCAACAAGAGGCGGAGTTGCAGCACGACCAAGTCGAGCTCGCGATCCGACGGACGGCGAGCCGGAGCAGGCAAGGGGCTCTCCGGCTTGACGAGCACGCCGATGTAGTAGAGCGCCGCGCGCGGGGCGAAGGACGTGCAACACAGCTGCGAGCGAGCGAGCGGCCAGCGACGTGAGGAGACGCGCGGCCGCGCAACTGCGCACGCGCCCCACGCGCTCAGGGACGGAGGCGGAGTTTGTGGATCCCACCTGTGGGCATCTCTTTTTTCTCGCTCTCTCTCCCTTTTGCCAGGGCATACGTACATAAACATATACCTTTTCTCCCGACGAGGCAGAGAAAGAGAGGCTTGTTCATCGGGCCATTTGGTCTCCGTGAATTTCGCTGCTTGTTTATCCAAGCTTCTTCACGCCAAAGTCAGGCAAATGCAACTTTGAAAATTCCTCGCGAGAGAGCAATGGAATTTTAGCCGCCGAAGACGACGACGACGACGACGACGACGACGACGACGACGACGACGACGACGACGACGGAGCGTCGTTGCGGATAAAGACGAATGTTCCGCGTTGTTCTTTTGTCGCGCTGAAAAGTATACTACACGCGGAGTATTCCCCGCCGGGAGGTGCACGAGATGGATGATGATCAAGAAGCTCTTCGGAAAAGATACACAGGGCCAATTGCTACATTTTTCGTTGCATGCAACAATTGACGTGTAATAATGTCGTGCTCGGAGAGATGCGAGACGAACGCGCACACGAGAGTGGGGATAACGCAGCACGCACACGCGCGCGCACATGCATAACGCGCATTGAAACTAAAGTCGGCTCGAAGCACACTAGCGCATTATTCAAAAAAAAAAATTGTCTGTGAAACGCTCGGCTCAATGAGTATCTCCTCGACCTATACACCGCGAATGTAATTTTTTCTCTCCGACGGCGACTCGCGCGTAAGGTTACGCGTTATCAGCCTTACCTACGGCGCGCGCAGAGGAACGCCAAGCGAAAACTATTTTTTCTCCCTATTTCTCCCGAGCGGCATTACGCGATGAAATGGCACAATGGGGCTCGTTCGGATCCGCGAGATGGAGGAAATTGTTGATCAGGCGCGCAGAATGCGTCGAGTGAAAGGCTAATCCGAAAGTGGCTCGAGTATGAAACTTGGCGGCGCAGTCGTCATGTTGAAAAACGTAATAAATTGTGTAGGCGAGGTAAAGGGCGTGCCAGATAGAGAGAAAGAGGGAAGCGTCGTGGCAGAGCCAGCGCGAGACGGACAGAGAACGAGGGGAAGTGGAAGAGACAGGAACCCAGCGATAGATCGATAGGAATGCTCTTCGCTGATCGCCGATACGCGCCTATCGCTCGAAACAACAAAATGCTGCGCTCCTATTCCGACGATTCGGCCTTTGTGCGCGCTGTTGCGACGAGAAAAACCGCACGTCCGAATCGGGCATGGATCTCGAAGGGCCGAGGCAAACGGCGAGTGCGCGCGGAAGGTTGTTTATATGCATCCATTACGATAATTGTGCAGATAACGCGAGTGTCATTGACGCGCGTCGCATACGAGGAGCCGAAGGAAAGTGAGATTCCGCGTCTGCATGCACGATTAATAGTCTCGTGTTTTCATAGATACTTCATAAAACGATAAGAGCGTGTGCGAAGCCCCCGGTTTCTTTTCTTTCCTTATCGGCCCAGATAAAACATAGTATCGACCGCCGAGACTTACCAGCTAATTTCTCTTTTCGCGAGTAGAAACATGTATACATACGCGATGTACTTATATGCATAGAACGAGACAGCCGGCGAGTATCTCTCGAAGCTCGCGAGTCCCTCCCCCAGTTTATACAGTACGAAAGCGCACATTCGCCGTGAAAAGCATTCCTTCGGCCCGTACCATGCTCAATGTTTTCCCAAGCCGTCCTATCCGTCGAGAAGGGGGAGCCTTCGCTGATAATTGAGAAATTTTCGTGAGCCACCGCGAGTCTTGGATCTCCAGGTGTGTTTCGCTAATTTATCGTGTTTCGCGTCTTCGAGCGTAAATCAAAGCAGGTTAATATCCCTTTACGAGGCGGCGGCGTGAATTTTCGCGTTTCTCTCTCGGTTGTCTAATAGCTCGTAAAGCGCCGGCTAGACGTTAATTAAGTGGAACAATTTATGCAAGGGCTGTGGCTTTCTCGAACGCAAGTGTGCGTACCGTTTTGCCTCGACTCATTGCGAAATAAGAAAGGAACACACTTGACTAATACATCCCCACGCGTCGTCTGTTCTCGCGCGGCCTTTTATCTCGACAATGATATTTGCTGAAAACGAGAACCTTTCGGCTAATCAATCCCGTTCATCGAGCTATTCATCGAGCTATTTACCGAGCGCGCTCTTCTCGCGGTTGTAATCTATTTTTTTTTTTTTTCACTTCTCAAAATATTTATAAAGCTTCATGTAAATATTACACTCTACTGAGCGACACGACAAAAGTAAACGAGTATACCAGTACGCAGCTTGTAAGAATGGATAGAAGTCTAAGATTCAGCCTTGATCTAGAAAGATAATAATGGTATTCTATTCGAAACGATCGATATGCCACGTACGAAAGCATAATAAATACTCGAAGCAAAAGAAAACATTTACGACGTTATATTAGGTGCTCTATCTATTCTGTTGGACTATACCTTTACTTTTACCCCCATATTAATAGGGGAAAGAAAAAGCTGCTTGATATGAGCCGCGGTAAACTGCAATTGTTGCTTCTTTCTCTCCGGTCTGGTTTTTTCTCTTCTCTGTCTGTGAACAATTTCCGCCGATGATTACCGCCGCCGCCGCCGCCACCGCCGCCGCGCGAGTTACATTCGTTACGTCTTGTTTAATAACAGCCCACACCTATTGATTTTCCCTCTATCCAGCTAACGGAGAAAGACGAGGCTTGGGGTCGAAGGCCGTCAATTTTCTCGTGCGGAAATTTCGCCCTCCACGATAAACACGGAGAAAAAGGTACGCGAATTAATTTGGTTATTCAGGATTCGTTCGGCGATCGATCATTTCTGCATTAAACTATTAATAAGCTTGTTTCGAGCCGTGCCAAAATAAAAGGCGCGCGCGCGCAACGTGGCTTGCGACATTCGATGAAACTTGCAACATTGAAACCATTATCGTGCCTATCTCATACATATATTTTTGAGGCTGCGCGTATGCGCCATGTACTCTTCTTGCTAGCGCGTCCCACTGAATTATTCTCCACCGATAAACTTTCATCCACGCTACATATTTCACGAAAGTACTTGGTTTTTCATCTAGACAAAGTTTTTCTCTTATTTCTCTAGCCATCAATCTAGAATACGACGTCGACCTTAATGGAAAGAGAAATGTCGCCGGAATCATTATTTATAAGCTACTTTACAATTTTAAGATTACTGAAATTCATTTATGCAAAGTGGCGCGACTTAATTACTTTGCATATTTCATTATCTTTTTTCGATCGAGTACTTGGTTTTTCTTTTGAGAAAAAAGGCGAGGAGCACCGAGGAGCGCCCAAGAGCGGGAAGATAAAAAAAATGTGAGATTATCGAGGAGTTGTAAAACCGAGGTGAAAACTTGTTATCTGCGGAACTCCAGCCAATTCGGCATTTAATTATCCACAGTCCCCCCAAAAGAGATATGAAATTCCTCGGATGCACGTGACACGTAGAATGCCGTTAAAAGCGCAGCTTTATTTGCGAGCCATTCCCGTAATGTCCGGCGATATATCGGGAGAGGCATCGAGGCAAGAGCTGACGGGAAAAACTCGAACTCGGCGAGTGATCTGGCCACGCGAAAATATGGCGTCGTCGGCCGTACGTAGGCCCAGCGACGCTGCCTTAGCTCGCAGTTTGTCGGTGCGCCAAGTTAACGAGCGTCGAGAGCCACACACGAGACTCGCCGCAACTGCGCGTGTGCGAGGAGAGCGCGCACGTTCGCCTCCTCGCGCTTCGCGGAAACTTGGTCGCTCTCGCGGATCCGCTGCACACACGCATCCGCGCGGAAATCGATGGAGCGTCGCGGGACGCGCGTCGATCATCGTACTTTTAAGGCGCTCGGCCGCAAGAAACTCTCGCTCTCCGCGGCTTTTTTTCCTCTCCTCTTTTAATTGCTATTTTGAACTGCCCGCGCGGGACGGGAACAAGCCGTGCGCCGAGCGAAACGACTCGACGACTCGACGACTCGCGCATCCGCAAACACTCCGAGGGCTTTCGGCGGGCATTAAAAATACGCGGGCCGCCTTGCGTCACGCGCGGAAAGAAAGAAGCGAAGAAATCGCGCGTGTTGTATTTCAGCGGCGCGCAAAATCATTCGGAGCCGCGTGCGAGCGTTTAAAAATACATCTCTGGACGTTATTTTGGGTGGGGCAGCGAGTTGGCGCGATTTAAAAAGCACGCGCGCCAGTGATTCATCGATTTGATTCCCGAGCCAATCGAACGGGCCTCGCGCGCTCGCTCGATGCTAATTTGGGGGACATTCGGTTCCGTTTGACCGCTTTTGTTGCCACTCGCAGGGAGGAATTAATCGAAGCTCGGAGATAAGCCGCCATTAATCGAGCGCGAGTCGTCTGTCTCGGGGCATATTCTCCGAGACAAAAAATAAAAGCGCGCAAGATAGAGTACCCCGAAACTTTACGAGTTGTACACGTAAGTTGCCTCTCGGCGCTCGGGCGCACCAAAAACTTTTCTCTTTCCTCCCCATCTTCTTCAGTCACGACGCTAATAATCTCAAGACGTATAACTCCGTCTCTCTGATTGTTCGTCTTCGTCTTTTAATTCCTGCCACGTCAAAGAAAAGAAAACGCCAGAGGTCCGTAATTATGCACTTGAATATCGCCTTAGAACAATCTGCTCTTCTTTCTTTTTTTCTGCAATGCACCTTTGCGCTCTTATGGGAACGTCACCGTCGTGTCTTTAGCACTTATATTTGAATTTATCGCTTCAACATTATTTTTATATAGCCTGAAACCTTAAATTAATTAATTTCTGCCGATAATTAAAATCAGTTAATTAATACGCATTTCGTGAATACAGTTTCATGTAAAATTCAGATTTTCATAATTAACTAGCTCAGGAGTATGAGGCAAAATTGAAATTAAATTCGGACGCTATATTCGGAAGGATGCACCGCGGGCCGAAAAAAAAGCGAAACAACAAGAACATACTTTTAATGGCGCGTTAACAGCGAAATTATCTCATCTGTAAAATTAATGTCACGCGAAAATTGCAGGGCACAGCAACAGAAAAAGAAATGAGTTGTCGGCGAGAACGGCAAAAAGAAGCCGCGCCAATTTAGCACAAGAGAGGCCAATTTCTCTAAATCGAATGCACATGCACACACGTCGCGTATACACGCAGCAAACCCCTCCTCGTCGAAAGCGAAACTGACCCTTAATAAAGGTGATGCCTTTTTTTAGGGCTCGATCGAGCAGAAAAATGAGAGTGCCACTTGAAAGTCTGATTCGCTGACTCCTCTTTTTTCTTTCTTTTCTTTATTTCAGCTGCTCTAATTCGCACATTCAAGTAGGTATACATTGCTCGCGCCGGATATTTCTGAGGCTTTGTCATCGAGCGTGAAGCTGTGAAATGTAAATATTCTACTTGCTGTTCGCAACTGAATTATCGATTTGTCTCTTTTTTTGGAAATTGCTTATTTACGCGTCTCGAAAAGTACTCTGAACATAATGTATATATAAAGACACGTTTGTTATCTATGCAAACGTCGCGTCCGACGCGATAAAACAGAGCCGAAAGTGTTTAACAATAATATTTGAACTAAAAACGAATGACGACGAATTTTCTTTTGTTCGCGCAAGCTTGCAGTCATGACAATCGAGTGCCGATGTGTTTAAAGAGTTCGTCAGCTCGGAACACAAAGGGAAAGCAGACGAGGATGGCCAGCGAAAAGCACGACTGGCGTCGTTCGCAAGCGAATGGACATTGTCGTTTTAATGAACATTGGCGTCGGATGAATCTTGGCGGCTGGCAGTGGCGGCGAAGGAGGAATGATCGCAATGTTATGGCATTGTCGGACGATACATCATCGAAATGACAGAGCTGGCAGGGCGGGTGAAATCAATAATCCGCAGTGGCACATCGAGAAAGCGGAAACATCAGCAGAATCTGGCAGCAGCGCGAATAAAAGGGACCGCGCCCGCGGGCTCGGCCCGCCGCGGGCAATCAGTATCGTCAGCGTCTTTCCCGAGATAGTCGAACAGCTGTTCTGTGTGTGCGTGTGCGTGTGTGCGCGCGCGCGCGCGCGCGCGTAGGCGCAGAGGGCTCGCTCGGAGGAGAACCGTGGGCACCTGCAGGCGCGCTCCCGTCGCGTCTGTGTGCCGGGGCACGTGCGCCCGTGTACGTCAGTGCCGGCGTGGCACGACGCAGTGACGTGGCTCCAACGCGCCGGTGCCCCGAGCACCATCTTTGTCTCCTCGCGCGGGACACGAGCCCGCCGTTATCGTCGCTCCGCGAGTCGCAGTGGATAAACGTTGTTCCACCGGCGACTGGTTCGCCGGTCATTTGTTGAACGATCGTGGCCCTATCTTGGAGCGGCTCGATAAGAGAAGCGCGTGGCGTACGTGTGTCGGGGCATGTTTGCAATTATTGCCACAAGCTCTCTCTCCCTCTCTCTTCGACATTTGCACTGATTATTTTTATTGACGAAGCATTCGAAGACCGACCGACAGATGTTACCGCATGACCTGTGCGAGCGCCCATAGCGATGCTTGGATTGAGCACACAAAGCAACCTTTTCGTTGCCGACCTGACGAGAAATCCGCCAACAATCCGTGAAAACGTTACACGTACGCAGGGTATTAGCGTTATTCCACGCGGCAAAAGTGGCCACATGATGAAGGGACACGCGAGAGAGAATGAGAAGACAGCCTCTCCTTTGGAAATTGCATCGCTCGACGCCGAGGGTTCGCTAATGCACAACAGCTCGTCGAGGGATTTCGTTCTTCCTTTGGGCTATACGTAGGGCTCTTATGTATATTTCGTCTGGTTGCCTGTGTGTGTTGAGTAAATAAAGTATGGTTTTCAAGGAGAAGGAAAAAGCATTTGGTATGCGTCTTGTTTAAAGAGGTTTAACACTAGGATCATTTGGAGTTGCTTCAAATTTTCAATTTTATATAAGATTCGGTAAAGCTAATGAAAAATTATTTATTTTTATTGAAAGTATGCTTTGGAGCAAACGTCAAACAAGCAATGAAGCCAATTTCGAACACACGGAGCATTAAGAGCAACATTAAAATGAGAGGAAAGAAAATTAAAATCTGAACGAGCTGTGTGTGGAAGTATGACGCGCATGTACGGGGTGTTCGAAAAGTAACCATTTTATATTGCTCGCTCGGAGTTTTAAGGTTCTTACGTAACGTTGATTACGCTCTCAGCCAAGTTTTTCGCTTTTCGTTTCGTCGATTCCTTACAAATTTTTCACGGCTGTTCTCACTTTGATTCGCAGTCACTTGGTCTTTTTTTGCCTTTACGTAACAATTCCATTGTATTCTATTTTTCATGAGAATTCCAAAGTTGCTACAAGCAGAAAAACATTAGAAGACTCTAAAGTCATGTACATTCGCGATTACAAGATGTAACAGTTTGCATGAAACATTTTTATTGTTAAAGGCCATTGTAGTTTAACGATTTTCTACTGTAAAACCCCATTTAAGTCGACAAGAAAAAAAATTGTCCTTCACTTTAAATTTAACAAGACGACGATGGTTCGGGCATTATGTATCCGTAGCCGGGCAATATATAATTATAAGTTTCAGTCCGATTATATCGATTACTCAGTTAGAGTCACAACGCTATTGTTAAAAATGAATATTCAAATTCTCATAGAGCGAAGCTTTCAAATGTCCATTTCTGTAATTATATACTTTTTATGCTCTCATGCACATTGTTTTTCTTTTCGCTCGCTGTGCAACGGCAAACGAGTGATGACGCCAATTGGAATTTTTATGCATTCATCACAGCCTTGCCAACAACAAAGTCGTAATAAAAAAGATAATAATAAAATAAAGAGTCCTTGACCATGGATCGTTACTTGCACGTTCACCCGTTACATACAGCCGCACAAAGGGAGTAGTAGTAGTAGTATAGAGAGAGAGAGAGAGAGAGAGAGAGAGAGAGAGAGAGAGAGAGAGAGAGAGAGCAGTTCGAGAAGGGAGCGTAGCACGGTGAGTGTGTCTGTGTGTGTTGGACGTTTTCCCCGGAAGGGCTCAGAACCCAGGGATTCCGCTCCTGCGCCTGATGTTGGATCGGATTTTCGGTTCTCTCTCTCTCTCTCTCTCTCTCTCTCTCTCTCTCGACGAAGATTCATAAGCGCACAGCGCATTTGAAATTTAAATTTTTTCCGTTTTTAATTTCTTATTGGAAGAAAGACAATTTCGTTCTTCTCGATGGCAGCATTTTCAGCAAACTCGTCACGTACAAACGCACGCGTCGGCATGGATAAAATCGGCGTGTATGTAGCGCGCATGGGTATGCGTATGTGTATGATTGCGATCCGAAATGGAGATATATTCCTAACGACACATCCCACGCATAACCTTTCTTTTATTTTGCTTTATTTCATTGTTTTTTTGTTCGGATTTATTCGTCTGCACCGTGGCCCATCGACGTTCCGCTTAATTTCTAATTTTTCTTTTTTTCGTTTCGAAGGAAAGTTGCAATTGTACGGTAGTGATAACAATTACCATCAAGCAGTGGACAGACGCGTTGCTCATGATTACGGTACGCGACGATAAACCACATTTAATGACGTTTTTACTTCTCTTCCCAGCCGGGACCGATGACACACCCACAGGCCACGTTAATCACTAACACTAAAGCATTCGGCTGCGCGCGCGAGCGCAGCAGTACACACCCAAAAGCGTCTACTTTCGTGATTTACGAATTCTCCACGTTATTACTACGAGCTGCGACGACAATCGCGATGATCAACCTCGCATTCCGAAAACTAACAAATCAACATAGAATGAATTAGCATGTAAAATTTCAACCCTCGAAAAATTTTTTTTTTCTTTACGAGTGCCTCGACCTCTTCTGTTTCTATTTTTTTCTCAACGGGACGCACCCTGAAAACGTCTTCTTGCCTGCTAATTAACACTGGCAGCAGCGTAGCGTCGTGAGCTCTTTGGGAATGCTGATGGCTATGCACGCGACGAGGAAAACGCTTGCTGTGGAAAAAGCCGATTCTTTTCTTTTTCAAGATTTATTCCCAAGTTTCGGTCTTTTGTCATTGTAGTCCAAGGATCGTATCTTCTCTCTCGCCGGCTAGGATTGTAATTTAATAGCATATCTTGTCTTGGCTTCCCAGGCCACTTTAGCCATATAACTTTCTTAAGAACTTCTTGCGCCATCTGTGCTCCAGACAAACAAGTATCTTCTTCGTTTTTTAATGTTATATTGTGTGCAATAACTAACATCACGTGCAGCTTGATGAATTTCATCGGTCGTTCCAAGTTAAGAATGAACGTAGTTTTATAGTTGTTAATTATTGCTGCTATGTACAACCAAGTGTAATTGTGGTATATAACGAACTGCCTTGGACTAGACAATTTGTTTTAACGATTTTGATAAACCAAACCACGTCGAAAATATTATCGAGATTATTTGCAAACGACCATGATGCATTTCAAAGTTTGGCCACAAATCGACCGTGAGACGACTTAACGCGTTGTTAATGTGAAAACTAGTTTTTACGTCTAATTTCATGGGAGTAACAGCTTTATCATATAATTAACAAACTATTAAAATTTCTCCGTCAATCGTTCACAGACTTTACCCTCGATAATGTAAAAAAGTAATATCATTTGCTTGGAATTATTGTGGAAACGACAAAAGGCGATAGGACATTGTCGACCGACGTGAAGCCGAGTGAGCAATCCAAAGTTGCAAGCACTTGCAATATTGCCTTGGAATCGATCTGGCATGGCCGTTCCTTTAGCCGCACGAAGAGAGAGACAAACGCCCATAGCGGCCAAGAGAGAGAGGAAATTAAATAGCACAACGTTGAAATCGATGTTTACCAAACCATTTCCCTCTATACCTCTCTCAGATGTTCGTTTGACAATGTCAACTCGTTCCGACATTCTGCATTGTTAACAATTTTATTACCGGTTGTATTTTTCATCTTTGTCGGACTACGATTTCCGTGATGGATTTTTCATAATTGATGCTTTCTGCCGGATCCCGTGTCGACTGTTTTCGGAGGGCGACGCTTTGGACGAGTCGTTGGACGGATTTCGCGCGTCAATAAACCACTCTTTTAATCTACTCGTGCGTTATTCCATGAAACTGTTTGCAAGAGATTTTCTTCTAATTTTTTTTTTTGTTCTGACAAGTCAACGTTCTGAAAGCCTTGAGCAAGAATACTTTTTTTTTAATACATTCTTCGGGTAATGTCAGTCTTTCACAGCTTGATAACCACGATGTGCTACTTACTTTGCGACCTTCATAAAAGGAAGTTCCCAATTTTCGTGCACACAATTTATGAACGTATATACACATGTGCGTATACGGCAGCTTGTTTTTTTGTGTCAAAAAGAGTTGAAACTGAAGGGAATACCTCTCCAGTCATCGATCATTTTCCAAATCCCTTCGTCTTTAATATGCATCTGTTCTCCGACGAACAAAGAAATGCCAAGTAATCAATACAATGGCTTTTACTCATGTCGACGTATGGAAAGCACCATCGTTCGATTGGTCAATCAAGGAAGATCGACTTGCAAAAATAAAAATTTCACGTTGAAAGAACGACTATTGCAAACTGACAGTGTCGTAAACATATCGTCGTCATATCCTGGACCCTACGGATGAGAGAAAAGCTGCGGACCAGCTGTTTCGTTTCCCATATACCGCCTTGCTTTCTTTTCACTTTCTCCTCTCTTCTCGTCTCTCTGCACCACTTGTCGCTCTTTATTCTCTCTTTCTTTTCGCATGCCTCATTCCATTTCACGCGTTTGCTTTTTATTCTTTGACTTTTACCCTCCTCTCTTCCATAGTGTCGACGATTCCGTTCTCGTTCGAAAAAGTTGCGGTTTTCGTTCGAATGCCTTTTTGCCGTACAATATTGCTGATGCCTTATTCCTTCGATAGTTCGTTCCTAGCATCGCTTGTTTCGTAGAAAAGTTCATCATATTCTTATTTTCACGCTAATCATTGTGCGACCTTTGAACAATTTTAAAGTCATTGTTTTTATTGTGTAGAATAAATCAGTTTCGTTTTAAATATAACGTAGAACATTTAAATAATGTTAGCTCTTCGTATACTTTTCTCAACAATAATTTTTCAAAAATACACCGAATAAAGTTACAATCCACTTTTATTCTAGAATAAAAATACCGTATGATTATAAAAATAAAATAATCGATATATTTGAAAAGCATATTTTGATTCGTTCAAGGCTCATCTCATGAATATTAAAATTGTTCGACGCAGCGTTAACGTAAAATCAATACCTAACGGAACACACGTACATTACTTAGGCATACAAGTAATATTTAATATTATTTGTAACAACGTTATTAATGAAAAATAGGTTTTTGCTTATCGAATCATCATTAAAATTCTCGATGTGAATTCGATTGTATAATCAATCCGAAATTATCCGTACGACAGTTTTAAATGGCAAATATTCCATTGGTTTTGCATGAGTCGAAAGCACAATAGCATAAATAATAAGGACCGAGATTTTTATTTGTCTAGAAGCGAGTGCCAAGAGTGCATAAAGCCGAAATCCTATAAAACAAGAAAAATGCGACATTTAAAGGCAAAAGCTTTCTTTGCATCATGATGTAGAAAGATTACATCCCTTGCACGCGAAGTTAGACGGATTGGGAAAGGTTTTCGCATTCCACGGTTATTCGCAAGTAAAAAGAGCGGAGTTAATTTAGGGAGGAGTTTCTTTTTTCTTTTATGTATCTTCGCGCTCTAGGATTATTTGCATTTTTTGAATGCGAGTCTGTGTATTTTCCTTTTTTTTATTTTTTTGTTCTTTCGAGATCCTCGGGGAAATCGTGAGCGCAGTTGGCCTCGGAAAGCAAAAAATTGCTCTCGAGCCGCTTTTAATGCTCCTAGAGATAAGCTCGCGAGTGCGAAGGGCGGGAGAGCGAGATAGAGCGAGCGAGTTATCCGATGAAACGTCTCTTTTTGCGTTGGGAGGACGGCGCGATAAGCCATGTACGTTTTTTTCACTTCAGCTCTTTGATTGATCATTTTGAAATTCGAACTGTTAGCGCGCGAGGCATACGCGCTTTGTGTCTTTTTTTCACAAAAGCTCTGGAATTCCTTTGTTGCGGGACTCATTGAGAGGCTCGCGAGCAGCGGCGTTAACAAGGCTCAATTAAGATGCACCAGATGTTGCTCGTAATAAGCCCAAGTTATTTCGTTATTACGTACGTCGAAAATAATGACTGTATATCCTCGAAGCTGTCCATTTGTAAGAGAAACATGCTCATTGTGACACTGAAAAAGAAGGGAAAGAGCTGACTGGCAGGGTTTCAATAAAGCCGTTCTTCAGAGTAATTAAAGCATAACATTGTCTTAATTAACGTTTTCGGGCGTATCTTCAATCTTTACGTAAAGTCCTTTTGTTCCTTCCTCATTCTTTCTCTTCATTCTACAATTTCGCTTGGTTTTCTCTACCTCCCTTCTCCCGTTCCGCTATCATCCTGCCATCTCTTTCAGTGTAATTTCTGTATTATTACGCTCGCACTACCATTACATTTTTATCTGTTTCCATTCCTAGTTCGAGCGTAAGCCGTCGTAAGCTCGCGCGTTTTTCGATTCTGACAAGGCGCGCCCAAGTTCTCGCTCAACTTGCTTTCGCGTAAAACTTTCGAGAACTCCACCAGTTTTGTTTCTGTTTTATTCCAGCCCGCGGAAGGTACTTTGGATCTATTATGTACGCCAGATAATACACGCACTCTCTTCACTCCTTTTCCCATCTCTTCTTCGACATTGCCCTTCTGCATTCGACTTTTCAGAAGCTCGTAATTTGCACAAGTCAACAAGTAGGCTAAATTGTTGGAATGCCTTCGCATGTAAATCCGTTGCAAGGACAAACTACTCCGGCCCTTGGAGCGATGGAGGACTTGAGCAAAAACCATTTGAGAGTTTAAGATTGATTTAACGATGGCTAACAATCGGACCACCGATTTCCTGTCTAATTAAGAATTGACCGGGCAAACTTTGTTACGCTCGAGCGTCATTGCCGGTTATAGCTGGACGTAAATCAAGTTGCCTAACGGCAGGCGCTAATTGAATTGTCCTCTCCTGGTTTTATTGGATATCGACTGTGAGTGCCGCCTGTACGTATCAATTTTTTTCAAAATAATAAAGACAAATTATGATCGGTTTTTCGCATCGACCACGGATCATTCAATTCCGATACTCAAGACATTTTCATGGATTTTCGTCTCGATCGAGTAATTCGCATGATTTGCAAACTCATAAATCATCAATTAATTATTAGTATTAGCGTAAAATTGATTGGGCGAGCGAAAGAAGAGCGGAAAACAGTTGAAGCCATAAATATTATAACGCATTTCCAGCCCCTGCGTCGTCCACCGCAACACGAACCGCAACAATAACAGCAACAAAAAAGAGAAACCTTCGCTACAATTTTTTTCCTCTCCTCCGCAAATGAGAAATTGCTCGTAATGGCTCGCTACGCACAGGAGAAGAAGCAGTGCCGTCGTAAATAAACGATCGACACGAGTCGTGCGCAGCAAATTCAGCTTCTTGCCAAGAAAACCCTTTGGCGTGCGATCGTCGAAGAAGGGTGTCGATACACATTCGCGATGGCGCGATAAGAGCGTAATGCGCGCGTGTGTGCGTGCGTTTGACGTTTCCTCTACAGAGGAGGGTCTCTGAACCTCACCCGGCTTTCGCGCAGATCTAATTAACTGTGTTGTCGCCTTCCGCGCGATGTGTGCAATATGCGTGGATGTACAATACGTTCGTGCACTAGAGAGAGAGAGAGAGAGAGAGAGAGAGAGAGAGAGAGAGAGAGAGAGCTAAATGTAATTAACTACCGGTGCTGTGCAGCGCGCGCACGGATGTGTGTCATCATTTGATGCTCGATTATTATGAGGATGCCCAAATGCGAAATAATAGAATTTGATGCTTGAAACATACGGTAAAAGTAAGAAAATTCACTTTTATCACGGCGAATTGATCGACTGAAACAGCAAACGATCAAGGGTTCCTTTAATAAACTCACATCAGTAAGATAATAAGTGTAAGTTTGTTGGACATATTGCATTTTCTATCCAACGTGACGTCAATTAGAACTCACCCCATTCAATAATAAAGAAAACATAAGCCCCTCTAATCCCCCTCTAAAAAAAAACATTGAAGTAGTCATATATTTTCATTAGAGTCGTACCACCAACAGACAACTCGATGTAATCTTTAAAGGGAAAAGCTCCAACACATCGTCGCATTTTTTCCCTTGAAATTGTTTTTTATTTATTATTTTTTTTTTTTTTTGACAAATTGATCATTTATCACTAAAAATAAAGGCTCGAGAAAAATCATTCTCAACGCCCCCCTGAAAGAGAAAAAAACATCATTCATCGTAGCACCCTGAAGAAAGCAAAAGCGACGGTCGATAAGGGTCGCCTGCGTGCGTCTCCACCATCCCGACCGAGTGTAGTCGGCTCGGGTTTTGCTGGCGCGCGCAGGCGCTCGAATGTTGGAAAACGTGCGCGCTCACGTGAGCCAACATAACGGAGGCTTCTGGAGTAGGTATAGTGCGTGGCACTGTGCCCGTGCGCGGCTAAATGCGATTATCATCGCGGCAACATTCGCAGCAGTTCGCCGAGGATGGAGCAGCTGCGTAGTCGAAGCTGCGGCGCGGATTCGTTATAGATAAGGCAGCCGGGGGCCCTTTGGCGGCCGACAAGGCGGAAAGGTGGGTTCGTCGGACTGTCGCGATGGCGTTGCTTCGCTTTGCGCGTCTAGCCGGACAGTCGTCGAAGCAGGCCTTTCCGAGTTGGCGCACGACACGCGGAAAAGTAGCGCGTGCAGAGCGACCACTCGCGAGCGAGCTTGCCCTGCGAAAAGACGATGCGACTTTATTGATTTTCTCGTTTTCCTTCGCTCCCGGCTCAAGGTTCTTCGACACACTTTCCACGAGGCGAAGGGAGACGGGGAAGGGGGTAGGGCTTCTTGAATTTCATCTCTGTTTTTTAGGCTGATCGACGCAACTGCGGACTCGAGGGACAGAGAGCGCAAAAGCGTCACTTGGCAGCAGCCGTTCGTTCTAAGAATGGCGAAGCCGGACGAAAGACTGGACTTGGACAAACCGCTCTGGGACCAGAGTACGTTCATCGGCCGATGGAAGCACTTCGCTTGGGTGACGGATTTTCGCACGTGCATCACGCCCGAAAACGAGCTCTTAGCCGCCAAGGAGTTGTGCGAAAAGTACAGGTATGTGCGTCGCTTTCACTTTCCGTCATTGATCTACCATCAGGTCAGTTGATCTTTCGCGAATATTGGCTTTCGCAGAGCGAATATGAATTACGTAATGCCTACATTGGCGCGCTATTTTTAGCAGGAAAAAAAACATTAACTCGAGCGCGCAGAATTGAGAACGAAAGTAAATCGAAATGCGCATTTCCGATGAACAGCCAAGACTATGTACTGTACCGTGCTTAGTCAGTGATGTTGATGGTAAATGTATGCGCGTGTGAACAATCAATGAAATTCGCTGCGCATCGGAATGTATACGTGACTCACCGACAAATTCGTGGGGTCGTTTTCTAAGCTTAGCTATTCTTTGCAGGCTCAAGAAGGAGCCTCCAGGCACCACCGCGCAGCAAATCATTCACGCAAAGAAACTGTACGAGTCGTCGTTTCATCCGGACACCGGCGAACTGCAAAATGTCTTTGGTAGAATGTCCTTTCAAGTGCCCGGTGGTATGGCTATCACCGGTGTTATGCTGCAATTTTACAGGTGAAGTAAATTGTGTGGCTGCAATTGAAGACGGATGCATTTATTATCGGTACTTGGCGAGACGCTTTCTTAGAAATCCACTGTTGGTCGAAAGCAAGGCAAATAACAGATTACCGAGGTGTCTCGGAGTGATTATTCCGAGGAGTTGCAAGCCCTGTTTTTCCGAATTCGAAACTCCGCTCGGAATAACCGAGTTATAAAGAGCAAGGCTCTTTACACGACGAACACGGAAGTTGCCTTGCAGAGTTCTCATTTGCATAACGCCACCTCTAGTCAGAATTCATACCTACAAGCACTATTAAATTGCAGTTACGACCGTGAGCATTTGATCAAATTGTCATTTGTCTTTGCAGAACTACGACGGCAGTGGTATTTTGGCAATGGGTAAATCAGTCTTTCAACGCACTGGTCAATTATACAAACAGAAATGCAAACAGTCCAGTGACGACAAATCAGTTAGGAATAGCCTATCTAAGCGCTACTTCGGCTGCTATGATCACCGCCATTGGATGTAAGACTTACTGGTCAAAAAGGGCCAAT
Organism: Phymastichus coffea; assembly: GCF_024137745.1. Taxonomy (NCBI): domain Eukaryota; kingdom Metazoa; phylum Arthropoda; class Insecta; order Hymenoptera; family Eulophidae; genus Phymastichus; species Phymastichus coffea. Next base: position 1,037,939 of record NW_026706903.1, on the reverse strand, counting down.
CCTCTACTGGCTGTGAGTGTACTGTTATTATAGCAAATGCTTAAATGCTTCACACGACATTTCAATCAAATTCATTAACAATTTCATGTCGATTAGCCGATCACTTTCACAGCGTACAAATAATAACGTTTACAAAGTATTATTCGGCCATAGCAATTGCTTTATAACATTTTCGAATGAATATACGTCATTCCATTCGTGAGCTGCAGTTGATGTTACAAATGTTTTCGACAAAGTCGCGCGCGGTACACTTATAATTACCGATACTCGATTTTAAACAAATGATACTAATACTTGAAACAATTCTTTAGAGGTATGTTCCGTTCGCTGCTGTGGCTGCTGCTAATTGCGTCAACATTCCGTTGATGAGGCAAAACGAAATTCTCGGAGGTGTTGACGTTACCGATGAAAATGGCAATAAATTGACCAAATCACAGGTAACGTTTGTTTGTGGAAATGTCTTTTGCAATCTCACCATACCATACCATTATGTGCATTTCAGTTTGCGTCTGTGAAAGGTATTACTCAAGTTGTGATATCAAGGATTATTATGTGTGCGCCTGGAATGTGTAAGTAAAGGCAGCTAGTAGTTGCAAGAATCAACGTAGTGATTGAAATTGCGATTAATAAAAAAAATTGTTTTTCATTCAGGTTTACTACCTCCACTGATGGAACGTCTCGAAAGAAGAGCGTGGATGAAGCGAATCAAACCGCTTCATGCACCTTTTCAAGTACTTATGTGTGGTCTCTCGTAAGTATTCGAATTTTTTGCATTCTTTTTTGATAACAATGATTTCGAACTGCATCCAACAATCAACGGGCTGTAATTGCCAATTATGTTTTGCTTATTGTCATTTTTAATAACAACCGTTTTAATATTTTGATAGTCTTGACAAATTTATTCGCATATTTTAGATTGTCACTTATGGTTCCGACTGCGTGTGCGATATTCCCTCAAAGATGGTAAATATTCTAAGTACTAAAAAGATAAAATAATTGAGGGATAGATCGATTAATTTTATCAATGTATCTTTCAGTTCGATTTCATCGAAAACTCTGCAAAAGTATGAGCCAGAAAATTATGAGTTACTAAAAGCTAACTGTAAAGGAAGAGAAATACCACAATATTTGTATTTTAACAAGGGTCTGTAATAATATAAATAAAAAAAGGCAATTAGTTTTCTTCTAAACAAGCAATGGATAAACAAAATCTCGTATCATATCTACATAGACACAAAGTTCAAATAAGATAATTGAAAAAAATCTATTTTTATGGAATGTTGATCTCTGAGATATGAAAAATCAACACAATAATTAGTAATAATAATCTTATTTAAAATAAAAACAGATAAGGATAAATATTTTAAGACAATTAAGCTGTATAATTTTTGAGGAGTTGTTTTTTGCTCTTGTCTTCCAGATTTTCATGTTAATAGACTTGAATTCAATGAGTTGTTTAATCAAGAATAAAAGAAACTGCAAAAGCATATTGTACTAATGTGCATTTAATAATCAATCATGTGTTATATACTTTTAAGAGTAGGGCATTAATTTATAGCTTCATTTTTAAAATACTGCCATGTATGAGTTAAGTATTTTGTTAATAAAAAAAGTGAGTAACAGTTAATAAAAGAAGTGTATTTTTATATAAATAATGTATTAATAACTTACATTTAACCTTCTGATAGGTAATTTTGAAAAATAACAATATCATTATTTACATTGTCATATTTGCTCTTGGATGTCCACTATGCGCTGACTGGGGAGTTTGTGGAACATATCCAATTCTCTCTTGAATTTCAGCCTGAGAAACTTTACCTCCCCATGATGGAGGATTTGCAGGTCCTGCTTTTTCATTTTCTTTCTTAGATTCTTTTTCTTTCTTTATTGCCTCATATTCTGTCAAGTCATCAAGTCGTAGATCAATTCTTGTTGGGCTGCGTCTAATCATGTTTCTATGACCATTAATATTATTTGAAATTTTTTTTAAAGTTAAAAGAACTAACTTATTTTATTTGCTGTGAAAAGCTAAATTTCTAAACGAATAGTTTGAGTAAAATCAAAGATTCAATTAAAAATGAACACAGTGGCTTTGACTTGATTTAAATTGATAGTAAAAACTGTAAATTGTAGTTCGACTGAAATTCACCTATCTAGAATTTAGATATCGGTCTTTAGATTGTTAATAATTAAAAATATTGAACGCCACATTTGAATTTGGGCTCTTTAATCATTTCAACTACCGCATGTAAACAATCCTCTAAGAAAGATTTACCGTGAAAAGTACACCAAAAAATCACCATTTAGTAAAAAACTTAAGATGTTGAAATGCCAACGAGTAACGTGAACAACTTAAATAATATATTTTTAGCTGTCAAATTAAAAAACTTCGACTTACTCAAAAGCAAAAAGGCGGCTTGCGACCTGCTGGGTTGACTTTTTAGGTTATAAACTCACGAAGAGGGCGCGACGCGCTGGGCAAGCGGTAGACTATGTTGAAAGCACAGTATTCTGCGGGCAGTGACGCGGTGAGGACCACGCTAGTCTCTAGATCATATTAGTAAATAAATATTTGTTTAATACACTGTAAATTGAAAACAGATCCTAAGATGCTTTATCTGGAAGATTTCGTTGAGAGTGAGTGCATTTTATCCCCACTTTACGTTACAAACTTGTTGTATTTGATGTACTAAAATTTTGTGTTTTGAATGAAAATTTGTTGGCGGGCCACATTGAATACATTATAAATTTTTATTTTGTGTCAATATTTTTATTAAAATAAAAATTTTTCTTTATTTTAATACATACTAATATATTAGAAATGTTTTTTACAACAGGTTTTATAATTTATCTTTAAAATTTCAGTAAAAAATTTTAAGGTTAGTTTTATATTTTTTGTATGACCGATTTCATTTTCAATGAATACTTTTCTATGTTTTTGTTAATCATTTTGTTTTTGTTATCATTTCACTTGAATACATACATTTGGTTAGCAAGCTTTTGCCAACTTTTTTAAAACATTTCGATATTTTAATTATTTGAATGAACTTCAGAAGACTATGTTTATATGCTGAACAATTTATTGTTTATTTACAGTGATTGAACATCTCCCACAGGAATTGAGAGATAGGTTTACAGAAATGAGAGAAATGGATTTAGGAGTTCAGAGTAAGTCAGTTTGTATTCTAAATTGATATTTCGAAATTTTTCCATAATTTATTTTCATTATCAATTTGTCTTTAGATGCAATGGACCGGCAAGAGGAAAAAGCAGAAAAACTATTTACCAATGCCAAAAAAATGAAGCAGAGTGATAGGGATGTAGAATATGAATCGATAAGGCAGGAATATTACAAAATTTTAGATGATGCTGATGAGAAAGTACATCTTGCTGAACAAATGAAAGACTTGGTAGAAAGGTATCTTAGGCGACTAGATCAAGAAACACATAAATTTAAAATGGAATTAGAAGCAGATAACAAAGGCATCACAGAAATTTTAGAAAAGAGGTCCTTGGAGCTTGATCAGCCACAAACGAATAGCAGTCAAAAAGAAAATCGTTATAGTTTTAGTACTAGTAGATCTAGAGACAATCACAGTCACTGTAAGTATAATGTGTTAAATTTTTTCCATTTGCATTGCAAATTTAGTTCCAATCGAAATGATAACAGGAATCCAATTTATTTTATATTAACATCCGTTTTGAATAATAAATAAATGTTTCTTCAAGAGTTTTATTAGATGTTAATATAATAACTGTTTTATATTGTATTTACTTATTAATTATTTGGCTGAAAAATTGTACATTTCAATTTTCGTAATATGTATACATAAAATTAATGGGTATATTCAAAATTTACTGCACACTAATCAGCTTGTCATGCTTACATCCTTTTCCTTTTTCGCCTGATTACATTAATGAAAAACAACACGCGCTAAAATGTATTGCAACATGCAAACACGATGGGAGTTACACAAGACGGTAACTTACCTGTATCTAGAATGTAAAAGATTTGTAAGCTTTTTATAAGTTATCAAAATTTACGATGTTATTGACATCTTGTTATTACTTTAGTAATGCCTAAAATTATTGTAATTATTTGCAGCTCGATCGGAAAAGCGAAGAGACTCGAACGCCTCATCGACATCGATCGAGAAGCGTTTGGCCCCCGAGAAAATCGTCACACCCAGCAGTAGTCTTCCGGAGCCAAATCGGCCGACGACAGTAAACTCAGGTCCATTGTCAGTACCACCATCGCCATTACCCGCGACAGCACCAAGCAGCGGCGGCGGCGGTCTGGCTAATTCCGTCGGGCCTGTCAGTTATAATCTTGGTCACATAGGTGCCGGTGGTAATGCCATAGCAGCTGCTGCATCACAAGCCATTGCCGCGACACAGCATATGCAGCAAGGCAGGCGAACGGCCAGCTTGAAAGCAAGCTATGAGGCTATCAATACGGGTGGTGTACACGCTGCCGAATTCAGTAGGGAACTTGCCGGAGCCGCGCAAACCGCCATCGCGGCTATTCAGGAATCCTCGAAAAAGCATAAGAAGTGAGTATTCTGCGGAAGAGAGATTATGATTTAAACAAAGATAAGGTAGGTAGAAAGAGGTTTTGCTAAAGAAGAATTTGATGGATTTATTTTGAAAATTAAACTCTGATTACTTCCTAGAATATCTCTTGATTAATAAGAAAGACATTTGCGAGAACTCGAGGGATGAGTATATTTGTTGATCATATTTGGTATTACTCGTATTTTTCTAAAACTTGAGTACGGCAAATATTGATTTATAATTTCTCTTTCTCATTAGCTCAACAATGTTTATAAAAAGTTTTTTATTTATTCGCTTTTTCTGACGTTAAAATTACGTAGCCTTATACCAAACTAGAGGATAGATAGATAGACTAAATATTTTATCATGAAAAAAATTATTGAAAAAAAATTAAATAATTTTAGATACTAAATATGATGTTTATTTAAGCAATACAATCTTGATAATTTCTGCAGCCTGCAATTTTTGAAAGTAATTCTTGAAACAAAAACAAAAAAGCTAATTTTCAACTCTAATTTCAGAAAAGTAACATCGGCTAGCGTACCAAACGCTAGTGTGATGCCATCGTCGGCGCAGCAGCAGCACCAGTCTCATCAAGCACAACAGCAAGCACAGCATCAAGTGCAGACGCATCAAGTGCAACAACAACAACAGCTGCAACAATCGGTAGTGGCAGCAGCGCAAGCAGCGGCTGCCGCGGCAGCTGCAGCACTACAAGCTGTCGGTGGAACGATCAACGTCAGTCATGTCGCGGGTGCGGCGACCGGCGCTCAAGCGACCGTCGTTGCTGATGCCGAGAACCCTGACTGGACTTACGATCCTAACGAACCACGATACTGCGTTTGCAATCAAGTGTCCTATGGAGATATGGTTGCGTGTGATAACGCAGACGTAAGTTGTCAATCAAAATTCAAAATAGAAAGGTTTACTTTGAAGTCTTTTCATTAAATGAAGAGTTCAAAATCCTACAATTATTTGTTAATTAATGAGAATTGTAATTGTTTGTTTTAGTGTCCGTTTGAGTGGTTCCACTACCCGTGCGTAAATATAACCGCGCCGCCGAAGGGCAAATGGTATTGCCCACAGTGCACGTCCTCCATGAAGCGCCGGGGCAACCGAAAGAACTAAATACGCTTTTTTTGTTAATCTGCAGCGGTACTACGTATCGCTACTACCTCTTCGCCAACTCTCTTCGCTCGTTCAGGAAGAGAGTGTTCTAAATAATTAGTTAGCTGAGCAGCCGACTCTACGAATGATACAATTTTTATATAAAGTTTTTAATCGACGCGCTGCGATACGTTATTAGTATCGTCGATGCGGCAAAACTAGGTAGGATAATATTTTGCGAATTATTAGTGATATAAGCGCTGAAGTGAGACGAAGGACGATGTATCTCTTTTATTTTAATTGTCGCTCGTGAATGAACAGTGTTCACGATCATTGCATTTTATTGACTTTTTTCTCTGTTGATAATGCCGAGATTCGAATGGTAAGGAGGTTTTAAAGCGTTTACGATGTTTTTAAAATAGAAATCGGAGACTATAGTGGTTTTTTTAGCTTACGGAATTATTACAAGATTTATTTGTTTCTTTTTTTCATTCTATAACATCAACAAAACATGTAATTTGATCGAAAAAATATGACGCTTATTAAATGTATAGTGAATGAAAAAAGGTGATAAGACTTGAAAATAAAATATTCAATGTATAAAAGAAGTACATTCTAACATTAGATAAACGTATGGGTAAATAGTGTAAATAAATTCGATTTCACTTGTTTCAATAATATTCGATGACAAATTAACTGTTTGCAAATAGACGATTGCAATAAAAAACAAGGTTAATGTCAAAATCATGTGTACAAAAATTGGAGTTAGAAACAATGAGAGTTTTTTCAAAACTTCGTATCAGCGAACGCATTACTACGAAAATTTGCAAAATTTAAATTTTGCAGTGGGAAGACCATTATTCAGACCAGAATTGTATTATAGTGATCCAATATTAAAGAAAAAATCGTCGACTTATCGTCACCATTACGATGTAAAAAAGTCGACTGAAAAAATTGTAGAATTCTACGGGAAATTTGATTTGATTTCTACACATACTTTGAAAAATCTTTATGATGAATATAAATGTAAACCTGTTACCTTTCTGAAATATGACAGAACGCTTTCAGGTTTGTATTCAGATTTCATTGTAAAATTAACCATTAAGTATTTGTTTTGTCAACATAAGTTTGCAATAAATTGTCAATTAAGCTGATTGTTAAAAGAATTAATTTGTTTGTCTTGAAACAATAATCAAATATTAAAGCTACGCTTATGTTATATGAATTCGTGTTTCTTTTGTTCATTTAATTAAGGTTTACATTACAAGGATCCGTCAGGATCGTATGAAACGAAAATGCTGGAAAAATTTTGTAATGAAAGTTCAAATGTGGCAAAAGAAATAAACAGTTCTTCAAGTGAGAAACTGTGTTACATTGAATACACTGAACCTTATATCACTATCTACAAATCCCATTACGAAGACACTACTAGTGCTCGAGAAAACGGCATTGCCAAAGACGACGTGATAACATATTATAACAAACGAGAGAAAAACAAACAGCCTGTCCCTGAGAATGTTTATAAAGTGAAATTCAAAAGTTTTTTCAAAGTTCCATTCAATGGGGACTCTAGCACATATCATTCAGATTTTCAAGATCCAGAGATCAAAGATGCATTTTTAAGCAAAATGTGCCTATTCCCGAGTTATTTTGAAACAATGAAAAACATAACGGATATTCCTGGAGCATACGCAACAAAGTAAAAGAATATTGGAATTGGGAAATTTATTTTGTAACATCATTATAATTATCAAAATACTTGTAATGAAGTATTGTTATGTTGCCGACTACATTATCCGACGTTCTTAGTTTTTTCTGAATGTTAAATTAGCTGATATTCTATTTTGGTGAGTTGAAATTGACTCAAATATTTGTTGCGTAATAGCGAAACATACTTTTTACATTGCATACAAATTTCTTTATTTTGGTTAGATGAAAGTTGCGGATACGTGCCTTGGGAATCTTTTTGATACTTTATACATATACTGAAAGATGCTACATTTAGACAAATTGATAGGAGGTGAATAAAATATAGCCATTATCAACAGTTATGGTTTTGTGATGAACAATTGAAAATTTTGTAAGCAAATATAAGTTTAGCAAGCAAATTGTAACAATGAGTTTGGGAGATCGTCGGATTCGAGAAGTAACTAAATTTTGGGGGTCACTCGCAAAGAGTATTGAACAATAATTATCTTGTTATAAACGGAATCGTTATTTTTAGTTAATATTTGTTTATTTGCTACCTCGTTAACTTTATTTTACACTTACTCGTCAGAATATACAGACAATAATACGGTAATTGCTGAAAGATCATATGCCTCCGTGCTTGATAGTACTTCCTTTCTCTCTTTAATGTCATCGAATGTTTGGTTTTTATCAATCCCATCATACCATAGAGCATTTTTACCATCAAATATTCTGACTCTGTATCGACATCGAACATCATGGTTATCTACATTGACAACAGTTATGTGAATTTGGTGAAGTAGTTGCGGCGTTTTATCGCTCAAGTTATTCAGCCCTAATTTTATTCGCCACAAAGTTATCCCCCCTTTATTCTCTATCGGCAGTGTCGGCGACATTAACACTTTATTTTCGCCGGCAGCAATTTTAACTGTGTTTGGTTTTATTGTCCATTTACAACACGCAATACCCATCTCTATAGACTGTTCAATACTATCTGACTTTGCATCTATGAAATTGATGAAATTAAAATGTTAATAACAAATATACATTTTTAAATAAATGATATAAACATACATTTTTGAAAGTTCGTTATCTTCAATCGAATTTTATAGTATGATTACACAGTTTCAATTCATCAGATAAACTCTCGCGCTACACTTTTAGGGATCTGAATGGGGAAACTTTGTCTCTCTTCGAAGATTTACTTTATTTATAGATCGTAGCATGCACTATAATAATTGTAGTACTATAATAATTGTAGTAGAAACAAGCATGAACAGCAACTAGAAAGCATGGTCGGTTATTGAATTTTTGCGTGAATCTAAATATTTATCGACGGCAACTGTTCAAGTACCCAAATTACTATTGTCATTCGAGGATCGTCGAAAAAAAATTTCCCCGTTCATTGTTCATCTAACCAAGTATACAACGGAGTAGAACGAGGCTCGGAGCTTTTTTTGTTAATTACAACACTTGAATTTTACTTTACCTCCATTTGCTGATCCAGGATCAGTAGGTGCTGGCTTCACCGTCGTACCCTGTTTTCCGTTCATTTTTTTGAATTTCCGACTAGAAACACATTATCATGCAGTTAGTTATTTACGTTAAAGTCTTTCAGCTTATTAATTAAAACTATTCATATTGAAATATACATTGTTATGAAAAAGCTGTTATTCCAAGTTATAAATTTATTCGAATCGCACATTTCGTGCATAAAGATTTTCAAATAATTCCTCGATGCATCTTGCTAAAGTGTGTTTATGCTAACGTTAGAATGCAGTAGGATATCAACAACAACCGTTCAAGGAAACGCGATCAAGCCTGATGTTAAATAAAAACAATCAAGTTGATTGAGTAGCACGTAAAATTACATTTTGGTGCGAGGTCGCCATTTGAATGAGGCTATTTTGACATTCCAGTATCCACGATCGTAAACTTGACTGCAGCGCCCAACGGTCACAGATAACGGTGAAACTTGGTAGCTGTCTGAGGTAAAAATATTCACTTTAAGTCAGCCATTAATCCATGTAAAGTAAATGCGACTGTTGAATGTAGCGCCTGCTCGATTTTATTGCGATCGCCAATATACAAAAGAAAAGTGCGAAAATATAAACACACTTACAAACTGGTTGCTTCGTAGCGCGGAGTAACAAATGTTGGCAATCTCGTTTGTGCCAAGATTCAATGCATCATTGTTCCTCTCGGGACGAAATTTCGAAAAGTAGTCAGCGTAAACACGCGATTATGATGAACGCAATAGGGACATCGACTTTTCTATCGCAAGTTACGATAAATAAATCAGCTGTTTTGCGTAGTAAGATGACAATGAAGTTTCACTTTAAAAATCGACTATAACATTATGGTAATTAAATCTATTTTATATACAACTTGAAATATCGCTACTCGAAATACGCCTAGAAATTTAATAATGCAAAATCTTACTTTTGCTAATGTGATTGTCCCACGATGAATCGAAGGAAAATCAGTTTGTACGAACAAAGAACTTGAGTTAAAGGAGGCTAGATTCTCTGCGTGGTTCCTTGTTCAGATGTAGTGATCAGTATGAAGGCTTAACCAGTAAAAAGCCGCTTCGTAAAATGTTTAGCTCTCTCTCTCTTCCTCCGTATGCCAAAACATCAACATCAACACCATCTACACGAAGGCATTAGGAGTGTAAGTATTTATTTTCGCACATTACGATGTTGAAACTAAGGTTGAGGGGAGAGTTTTTCCGTCGGTTAATCGATCGAAAGGCTCTGAACTTTTCCAGGGGGAAGATATCCGAATATCGTCAGAATGTTATATTAACGAGCTGCAGCATTGTACCCTTTACATATATACATGTGTAATTATATCGATCGCGTACTTCGGACATCGCACAAATCTAGCAAAAGCGCTTTATATATGTAAATATCTACTACATTATGCATTAATACGTAACAATTTAATTACAATGTATATACTGCGAAATATCACAATACGATCAGTAAACCTTGAATATACAGTACAAAAATTTTCGGTCCACACTTTTAAAAATTAAATTTCATTGACACATTACTTATTTCATGTTTTCATTTTACTTTATTGTACTGCATTTTATTTTATATGAATTACATCTAAACTTTACTAAATCATCGTAAATTTTATTGAACAGTTTTGAGTTCTGGTCCTTGATCAATTTATTTTTGATAATTCTTCCGATTTGTCAAAGTTGTTAAATTATTATAAATAATTGTCATAACCCTTATCAACATCGAAAACATATTAAGCGTATTCAAGCAACTGTTGTGTGGTTCGCAGAGAATTGTTCACCGTGTTACTGGCTTACTCTCGACTTAAATCTCGTAATGGAAGTTCAAATGTGACGAAAGAAATAAACAGTTCTTCGAGTGAGAAACCGCGTTCAGTTGCATAAACCGAACCTCATACTACTACCTACGAATCCCGTTACGAAGACATTACTGATGCTTGAGAACACGGCTTTGCCAAAGACGACGTGGTAACGTACTATAACGGACGTGAACAAAACAAACGGCCAGTCTCAGAGAAAGTAAAGGGATATTCAAGAGCTTTTTCAAATTACCATTCAATAGCGGCTCTAGTATCTATCATTCAGATTTTCAAGATTCAGAAATCGAAGGTGCTTTTATAAGCGAACTCTTTTCGAGCTATTTTGAAGCAAGGAAAAACGAAACATTTGTACTCAAGACGCGGAGCATTCGCAGCAGAACAAAAAACAATTGGAATTGAAAAATTGTCTCGCGCCATCGTTTAATTTTCGAAATATTTGTAATCACACATCGCTGTCGCTTATTATTTTTCTAGCTACGTTATCTGTCGTTGGCGCCTTTTTCTGAATGTCATCAATTTTTTCTGGTGAGTTGACATTATTGTTACGAAATTTCGATTTATCATTTCACCATAGTGTTTATTTCATGTCGAATTGAAGTTGAATCACATTTGAAGTGTTCAAGCGACATGTATTTATTGCATTTGATTCGGTTAGGTTGAAGCTGCTGATACTAGTAATTATTGTAATCAATTTGACGCCATAGAAGGATGCTACGTTTGCAGAAATTTATCGAAGGTAAATAAAAAGAAGCCATTATTAAAAATTGCGATTTGGTGATCGGCAATGAACACTTCTTTCAGCAAATGCAGATTTACAAAGCCGGTTGCGAGATGATCTCACGACCATCAGAGAGCTCGACTTGGTTGTGCAAAGTGAGTTAACGCGAGACATTTTTCTTAAACAAAATCACTTCAATGTATTCAATGTTATTGTAGATTCGATGGACAGACAGGAGAGACATACTTATATGTTCTTCCAAAATGCCTTAACGTTGAACTCGGACACGAGAGATATTGTATTTCAATCATTATTATCGGATTTTGGAAATATACTAAAGGTTGCAGATGAGAAGGTTGACATTGCTGGGCGGCTGCAGAATATGTTGAGCGAACGGTTAGAGCAATTAGATCGAGAGATAGCGGCGTTCGAAATTGAACTGGCAGCTGAAAATTCTGAAGTCATTCAAAGTATTCAAGAAAGAGTATTGCAAAATGATTATTTTGCAAGTAACAGGATCAATGCCAAATTGAAGACAGTAAAAAGGTTAAAATCAAATAAAAAGTAAGTGAACCTAGAAATTGATTCGATTAAATTTTATCTTAAAATAGAAAGTTTCGAAAAGTAACGATTGTGACCGATCAGTCGACGTTCGAAATTTCGAAATTTGATTATCTTGCACATATAACGTAAGAGTTTAATAGGAAAATTTGAAATTTTTCATCAAATATTTTATTTTATTTTATCGAGCAATTGATTCACTCGTATCTACTAATTGTTTGTTATTGGGACTTACTGAAGTGAATGATAAATTTAAGCAAGTTAGAAGTAATTTATTAAATTGATTGTTATTGAACATTATAATCTTATACAGCCAGCATCGATATTCAGAACACATAGTGTGCACACCTAGATTACAAGTAAATTTTAAAATAAAAAATCATAACAGCATGTATTTTGTTTTATAGGAAGAAAACGACAAGTACATCAACACTGACAATTAGTGGAACGTCCGAAATGACACAGCGACAAACAGTTTTCGCTTCGGAAGTAAATAACAACGAAATTGCTGTTGCGTCAAATGCTCAGTCAAGTGCCACTGCCGATCTGTCACTTTACTGTATTTGTCAAAGACAGGCGTTTGGTGATATGGTTGCTTGCGATAATGAATTTGTGAGCAGATATTTTCTTTTCGTAATTTATACTCGTACAAAATTAATTAGAAGTAATTCAAAAACTGTTGTTTTATATTTCAGTGTCCATATGAATGGTTTCATTATGCTTGCGTGAATGTAGCAACGGCTCCCAAAGGCAAATGGTACTGTCCAAAGTGTATGGTTTGTAAAGTTTCTTTGGATCGAAATTGATGGGAATAATTCATAGAAAAGATGTATAATTTTCTCAAATTTCATAAAGAACTAATAGTTTTATTATTATTTTAATCAACTGTTTCATACTTTGATCCATATACAAAAATATCGTCAGTTAATTATGTATCAAACTTGTAAATGTTTTTATATTATTTAAAACTATGTAAAATGTAAAAATAATAAAATTAATTTAATGAAATAAATTGTATATTCTATTATTGAATTGTTTATTAGCGTAAACTATAGGATAACTAATTTTTATGATTTATCTGTTATTTCTATTTTCATGATTATAAATATACACAAATTTCCAATGAATAATCATTGAACTTGTAATTTACGACAGAACAGAATCAAATACAATTGTTGTTAAACAAAATCAATATTTCAAGTCAAATGATAATTCATATGTGTATATATTTTTTATTTTCGTATTAATGCTCATTTAATTGCTTACGTCCACGATGAAATGCAGGCGCCGAACTTTGGTCCAACGGCGTGAAAGCGTCTACGCCTTGTTATCTTTATAGTCCCGGGCGAAACGCTGAAAATTCATCATCCCCTATACCTCGCTATCGAAATAATAACGACACAAGTACAAAAGACTGCTTTATTAACCGTAAATGCACGTCTGGTTATCACGACAAACAAACAATAACTAACTTGCTTGACGACAAACAACTGTTTCTGATCTTTATTTTTATAGGTTCAATGGCCCATACATATTACGATATTAAATTATTAATATAAGTCCAAAACTTTCTTCTGTAACAAGTACACAAACTTATTTTAAGTGTAGGTAATTCGTTAACTTTGTAAAATGTATTGGTGAAACGCTTAGAAGCTTAATGGAATTACGGCAGTTCCGTTTAATTTTGGTAATTCCATTAACTGATATCCTCACCCAGTTTGCAAATTGGCTGCAACAGCTGGATATAATATTCGTCCCTCACTATGCACGTACGAATAGAGTGTGTCTCTCGAATTACTATACTGGTGTAATACACCTAAATTTTCAAAACTGAATTTACATAGGTAATAGTGGGTTAATATGTCGACCCAAGACATAATGCATTTGGATGATTTACTTGAATGTAAGTTTATCAGTATTGAAACAAATTTCTTATTTTACTAGTGTCAAGCGTGTAAATAAATACTGCAAAATTTGTTTCAGCAATCGAAGAATTACCAATAACAGTAAAGGATATGCTTGTTAATATCAGAGAGCTCGATTTAGTCGTACAAAGTAAGGAATTGAAAAATCCTTTTATTACGAAATACATTTAATTCAACATGGTAATGTTATATTGTATTCTAGATGCATTGGATGAAACGATGGACGACTCTGAAGCATTCTTTCGTGGAGCTGATAACAGTGAACCTAGGCAACGAGAATCCATATTCCAATCACTGATGGCATCTTTTAGGAAAATTCTTGAGGACGCGGATGAAAAAGTTAACATTGTACAAAAACTTGAAAATATTGTGGCGAATAGCCTAAAACAACTTGATATTGAAATAGAGCAATACAAAATCCGTTTGGACAATTATAATCCAGGAATCACTTCTGTGATCGAAGAAAAAGTAGCTGAAAGTGAAATTGCAGCCAGAGAGGAAAATTTAAAATCTGCGTCAAAGAAAAAGAAGAAATCGAAGAAAAAGAAAAAGTCAGTACGTGTTTAAAATAATCGATTGTTTGTACAAGTCGAATATTCCTAAATTACTTTTTCCATACTTTTCGTTTACTTTTACAGGAAAGCTAGAAAAAGTCCGTTAACATTACCTGATATTGACGAAGAGTTGCCAAAAGCGTCAGATCCAATTTTTTATATTGAACAAGATAAAGAAAATGTAGACATCAACACAACCATTATTACACTAAAAGTTGAACCTACCGTCTTACCTAATGACGGTGCATTGATTTACGACCCTGTACGGTACTGTATTTGTAACCAGGTAGCCTACGGAGAAATGGTAGCTTGTGACAATCCGTCGGTAAGAAGATTCTCATTTAACACTTTCATTATGTTGATTCGTATGTACTGATAGGGTATAAATAATGCTTTATTTTACAGTGCAAATCTGAATGGTTTCATTACAATTGCGTTAATTTGAAGGCAGCTCCCGAAGGAAACTGGTACTGCCCAGAGTGTAACGTATGCGACGCCCAATACGAAGGTCCGTTGTTGAATAACTAAATGGAGTCAAAAGCTTTTGGCACTTAATTGATGTTATACCTGCAATGGTTCATTATGGAATCTACTTTTCCTCTAACTTTACATTTTTATTTGATAAACTTTTTGAATTATCACGTAAATCTAGATATCGAATGAATGTACATCGAATCATTTTTGTATTTAGTGGTGTTTTTAATACTCATCTTAGTTCAAATTGATCACGAATTTTTTTAGCCGTCAAAAACTAAATATCTACAATCAACTATTTATAATATAATTAAATATTTATTTTTATACATCAAAAGACTAATTAGTTGTATCAAAGATTAATTTTATTGCATTTTTCCTGACAACTTCAAATTCAAGTTCAAATCTCAATGTTGGAATTGCGCATCCGGAAAAATGAGAATTCTCAATTTTGTTCTTTATACTGATGAAATATTTTACCTGTATTATTTTTCTGATAAAATAATTGAAATTCATTGATGCGATGTTCTATTCATTTATATAGTAAGATTCACCCTTATTAATTACTATAGACAACATCGTATTTGTCTGCATAATATAATTATTGGTCATTAAATATTTTTAAAATGTGCAAAAATTTCATTTAATATAATCCAATAATAATGGAATTAATTAAGAATATAAAGATTGCTGGTAATATAAAGTAAGAAACTACTTTAGCATTATAACAATAATTTCGTTTAGAAATTCAAATGACTATTTTCATTAATTAGTTTACAACTTTTACTTTTTTATACGTTACAAGTTAAGCTATGATACTATAAATCTCGATAAACAGTGCACAAACAAACTTTGATGTTTATTAACAACATTCATGTATGATCGACTCTTCTTACGCTCGAAATTGCTTATTTCATTATTATTATTATTGTAATTTAAAATAAAAAAGCATGCAATTTTTTCAAAAGCTAAGTGAATGTCATAATTTTTAACCGTTTTACGTGGTTCGACAAATTTGCTCGAATTACATAACTGTCGATAAATATTAATTAGACTAATACCTTACCATTGAGCTTCAAATTTTCAGAACGTGAAATGCTATAAAAGTATCAGTGCTTTAATCCCTCTAACAATACCACTCTAAACAGCAAAGTATATTCGCTTGAATCAGTTATAAAGGTGCACTCGCTGTTGCCTCGCAGCTAGTTTCCTATTTCGCGCCCACTCAGCGCGCGCTTCTATCGGATTTAGTTGCGCGCGCATTATATACACTGAAGTAAGTAGAAGCAGAACGCTTGTATGCCGGCGGTGCAGCAGCACGGTTGGCGTAAACAGCAGTTGACCTGTCTGAAAGGTTAGTCTTACTAAGCAGCAGCAACAACACGTGTAAACGAATATTTTGCGATGGCGAAGCATCATCCTGATTTGATTTTCTGCCGCAAACAACCTGGAGTTGGTAAGTTCATTCATTACTACCTCGTACTGTTGTTAATTACCGTAAATCGTAAATATTTTGATCGATGGGATGTACACTACGACAGTACGTTTAATTTAATAAAATGTTTTTTTAGCTATTGGTCGGCTTTGCGAGAAATGTGATGGCAAATGCGTAGTTTGCGACTCATACGTGAGACCTTGCACATTAGTACGTATATGCGACGAATGCAATTACGGATCATACCAAGGCCGTTGCGTTATTTGTGGTGGACCTGGTGTGTCTGACGCATATTACTGTAAGGAGTGTACTATTCAAGAGAAAGACGTAGGTGATACGTATAATTCGTTTCTTTTTTCATTATTTTATTCAGTATACTTAAATTACTTATTATTTTTCTAGAGAGATGGATGTCCGAAAATTGTTAATCTTGGCAGCTCCAAAACTGATCTATTCTACGAGAGAAAAAAGTTTGGCTTCAAAAAACGATAGATTACTATTTGTGCTTGGTCTAATGATATACAGCTGAAATTTTTTTCTATTTTTATAAGAACATTTATGAAAACTTAGTTACAGTGAATTAATTTTGTAACCATATAGACGAAACTTATTGCAATAGGTAAATGAAACTTAGATTAATAACAATTTTATTTAAATAAATAAAATTAGTCTTGTCTTGTAATTCATTCTTTTCATTCATTACAATCATATTACAGTGAATTTTGTTGGTGTTGGTTTTTAATGTATCATATTACAACTATTTGACCTGTATTATAACTATTTTTAATGTCATGCTCATTTTAATATCAAATGAACATTGTACATGTTCTTTTTTTATATTGTAAAGAAAACAATTGACAAACTGATCAAGTATTTCACCAAGTTTAAAATGAAATTGCATTATATCCAACAAAATAAATATAATTTATATTAAACAAATTAAATTTGCTTCTTAGAGTCTAATTCTACATATTCTAATAATTTCTACAGTAATTATAATTGCAGCAAAATAATATCGCGTGAAATGTTCTGTTAGTTGAATATTATTAATTTAACTTTATTAAATTTATCAATCAAAGTAAAATTGAAGCGAATTATTTATACACTAAAAAAATATATATATTGTTTTGGAATGTATATACATTATACTTATACGCGTGGTACGACGTAGTATATCTTGCTGTAGAAAAATATAAAAATATCACGGTTTACCTTTTAATCGTTGACTGTTTTAATAAATTAAATAATTAATAAATCTTATTGTTATATTAAACAAAATGATTCATTTTCATATTTATTGGTTATTTTCTGAGAATCAAAATAAACGTGAATGGCACAATGCCACCAAAATAACAGTACTGTTATACGTTGTTAAATGAAATAACAAAATTTCAATAATATAACCTAATTATTGATTTATAATACCAGTTATATTTATCATTGTTCGTATGTAGATTGACATAACAGAACCAACTATATCAATTGGATTTTAAAATAAATTGAAAATGCTGTATTTAGACGATTTTATTGAAGGTAAATAGATCCTAATAAAAATAATTATTTTTTTAAATACATTAATTTGTTCATAATTTTATGACCAACTTTTCAAGCTGTAAATTTGAATGGAAATTATACAAAATTTAATTCGCCAAATTAAATTACGTTCGCACAATTTCGATTTTAGCAATTGAAAATTTCCCTGAGGAATTACGGGACATGTTAACTACCATCAGAGAACTTGATTTAGGCGTGCAAAGTAAGACAATCTGCTATTTTCATGAAATCTAGAATTTTCGACGAAAAATCTTAAAAGTTATAAATAAATGAATAGATGCAATGGACGAGCAGAGCAAAAGATCTGATGTGTTTTTCCAAAATGCACGAAAAATGAAAACGGAAAAGCGAATTACGGTATTCACATCGATAATGCTAGATTTCAAAAAAATCTTAGAAGATGCAGGCGAGAAAGTGAACGTAGCGGAAAGATTGCGCCATCTCCTGTTGAGGCGCCTCGAGCAGCTCGATCGCGAGATAGGCAAGTTTAAAGTTGATTTGGAAGCGGACAGTCCAGGGATCACTGCAGTCATTGAAAAGAGAGCTCTGATGGACAGTGCCGTTGAGAGCGAGGCGCGTACGTGCAAGGAAAAGAGGATCAAGTCGAAAAAGAAAGACAAGTGAGTAATAGCAATAACAAGCTTCGGTAACGCGTAACGACCATTGGGTTTTTGTTGACGTGCAGAAAAAGAGCAGCACGCCTGTCGGGAGCACCGATTACCGATTTAGGTTTCACGCAGGAGCAACAGCTGCCCCTCGATTTTGCATCACTCCAGGTGGACAATGGTATTTTGCTAAGTAGCAACGTACCTATTGACGCCGACGTTAATTTTGTCTATGATCCGACGCGCTATTGTATTTGCAATCAAGTATCGTATGGAAATATGATCGCCTGCGATAACGATCTCGTAAGTATCCTGCCTTTCTCAAACGCATTTTAATCCAGAGAAATTAAAAGCATCGTTCTTACCTTTTTCCTACATTTTTACATACCCAAGTGCTTCATTAAATTAACTTTGCGTTTTGCAGTGCTCGTACGAATGGTTTCATTACGCTTGTGTTAATTTGACTATAGCTCCCGAAGGCAAATGGTATTGTCCTAAGTGTAAAGTGTGCACAGTTTCTTTGAAACGCAATCAGAAGTAATCGTTTGATTTCATTTATGCTGTTCGCGACTTTGCAGAGAAACGGTGATTATTCAATGGTGACTACACTGACAAAATATATGACATTATCTCCAAATATAATTTTGCAGATGATTAATGTTTTTAATAATATGGTGTGTATATGTTGACTGGTAGCGTTAGCGTAGAGCCCCCGATATTTCGGAAGACACGGAGAACCTGGCATCCTTTTCTCCTCGAATGGATGATTGGAAAAGTAAGCGGGGGTCGTATAATTAATCAGAATGCTATTATCCGAGCGTACGAATTATTTCTATACGTTTCTTTTGAAAATCTCTAATAAATGTTAGCTTATTATATTCACTACGCGTATCCATCTCTTATTTCTCAATATATACACTTTTATTTTTTTATTATGATCTTTAGAACATTATCTAAAAAAATAATGTCATAAAACAAATTCTAACTATTTTTAGTTCTGACTATTATTCATTCAAAAATACGATCTTTTAACAATAAAAACTAAATTATTCCGTCAGGTGAGACAAATTTGTTGTGTTCAATTATTACAGCAACATATTTTTCTCTTTAAATAATATCAGGTGAATATTATTAGAATCTTCTATAATGGATAGTAAAATAAAAGAAAAGTACTGACATATTATGGCAAGATAGCTTTTATTTTATTACGAAAATTTTCTAATTATAAATAAATCTTTAGTTCATGTAATTATACAATATTGACCTCAACACTACAAATATACATTTTTCAATAGTAGTCTTAACCCTCCATCATAACAATTTTCACATTAGCAAGTATGAAACATAACATTACCATTTAGTTCTTTTTTATAAGAAAATAAATTTTAATCATTCTTATAAAAATAACGTTTTATAACAAAACAATAACTTAAACATAGAGTATTGAAAAGTTTGTTAACAGTCAGTTTCAAACTGACTTTTATTTAAGTTTGATTTAATTTTCATAAAAGACTAATAAAGTTTATGGCATTTTCGAAACGACTAAAGCATATGCCTTTAAACAAAAAAGAATTATTAGACAGTGCAAAATAAATTTGATTAAGATTTTTGTTCAAAATGAGTATTAACGTATCGCCTAAAATCGCAAATTGTATTTTTGATTTCATATCAGACTTGTTCAAAAGTGAGATTAGCTACCACGCGTGAGAAATCCATTACGTTGGCGGTCGAGTAGCAGCGAAGCTTCGCACATGATTTTAGCACTGGTGCGTACGAGGAAGAGTAATTGGTATTCGTCGGTGACGGAGAGCTGAGCTCGCGCGCGGACCAGCGCGTGCAGTACCGTTGCTCGCTCTAAGTCCAGCCATCGCTGAAGTGCTGTTTCGCGTTCGCGTGGTCCACCCAGAGTTGCATCTGACGGGCCCCATAGTGAGAATTCTAGCACGGATTTGACCTACAGGTGGATTAAGTTTGTAAGATTTTATTAATTGTGCTGATCTATTCAGATATAAAATTATCTTTCAAAATATTTACTTGTGATAACGTAACGGCTTTTTCACGCATGAGTAGCTCCCGTATTAGCGGTAGCTTCTTTGACAAATTGAGCTGATCCAGAGCGTAAAATGCGCACTGACAGAGCGAGGTATATTCTACATTGTCATTTTCGCAACTGTCTATGCTCAATCTAGAATAAAATTTGAATGATTAATAATAGAACGAATAATGAATCGCTAATCACAAATATTGAAGTTACTTACCTTTGAAAAACGTAGAGCCTATGGTAAGCATCTTTATCTTCACGACACAGTACAATATTGTTTAAATCTTTTGGGGCGTCTTCTATGCCTTGCGCTTGCAAGCTTTTCAAAGCATTGACCAGTTGCAGTAAGATAAAGGATGATTCTCTTGTAGCATTCTCGTCGTTGCTATTCTCTACAGTGACTGATTCGGCAAACGATTTGAGTGTATTGATTTGCAATCGAGGTAATACAGAAATTGTCGCTGTAAAGAAAAATCGTGTGTGTAATTTGAAATCTCATCGAAAAAAACTCGTTATTTCATTGTTTTTTCGTTACCTTCTGCACTTTTCTTCGCTATATTCTGTCCTAAATCTAGAATATCCTTGGGTACAGTATCAATGAATTCGACGATCGGTGCAAGGTAAAATTCCTTTTGTGCGACTCGCATGGATGAGTCGAAGGCCAGGCACAGTGTCACGTTGTTCTGTTCGTTCCATACAGCTGAAAAGAATAGCCGCCTACCTGTCGTTACCGCCGTGCTACGATCGATACTGAAGGAACGCAATTGTAGGTTGATTGTTTTCAAGAAGCGTAGGCTTTGTGGCACTGCAGGTGCCTGATTTGTCTGGAAATAGGATATGAAAATTCGGTAAGACTCTATCGACAAAACTTATAGTCGGGGTTTGCGATAGACGTGGAAGACATGGATATTTGCGTGCAATAAAATTGTACACGCACCTGTTCCAAAAATTGAGCAAGCGCTTCGTGATTGGCAACGATAACTGCCCCATAATTATCTTCCAAACTGTGATGAACGATACTTCGACCCCTGCGTTGTCTCAGCCTACCAATTCGTGCATCCTCGTCTTTTTTTCCGTCTTCGGTGACTTTCTACGATCAAAAAATATAATTGAAACGTAACTTATAAAACGAAAAGTCAATTTGAAACGTACCTTGTCACCATGATAGCTGAAAGGCGAATAGGCTTCAAGTTCGCTTTCGGTGGCGCAATATGGAAGTGAGGTCGATCTAGCGAAGAAAGTCTGTTGGAATCTCAATTCACTGGAGGCATTGGAGTCAAGCGTACCGCTGTCCGACTGACGCTTCGAGAGGGGATACTTGCTCGGATGATTCACGCCTTGTCGCAGTTCTGCATTTGTATCATCTACCTCGAACGTCCGGTCGTCACTCGATAGCTATGGGTTGGGTTCGAATTAAAAAGAAAAAGATACATATCCGACGAGTGCGCGACAACCACTGGATCGAGGTTGAATAGAACAATTACCGAAAAATCCAGCGGTAAGATCTTCGGCCAATCGATCGCGTTCCTCTGCATTGGATTACTGTGAATCCCACTTCTGCTCGAAAGCTGCGCTGATGACTGCTCCTGAGTTTGCCCGCTGACTACTGCAAGCTGCTGTTGGTCCCTCATACTTGACGTACGCCTTGGCTTAGCTGGCGCGAGGCCACTCCTAATAGCACCTGCAACATCCTCCGCTGCTGCAGGCCCTTCACGCGCGAAGCACAAGATCATCACGCCCACAAACAAGCGCGCGCCAAATTTGACGGTGTTAGTAAATAGAATGGTACGACATAACACAATCAAGACAATCAAGACACGTGTGTGGATATCATGTGCAGCGAATACTACGTACGCGCGCGCGCGCGAAAGAGAGAGAGAGAGAGAGAGAGAGAGAGAGAGAGAGAGAGAGAGAGAGAGAGAGAGAGAGAGAGAGAGAGAGAGAGAGAGAAGACAGAGACAGATAAACAGACAGCGGCATCTTATTACTTTATTTTTTCTTTTCGCCCTTCGAGTTATGCGTTGAGTTGCGGTTGTTTTATGCTTTCGCGGTTTGCTTTGCGGGCTATTAGATGGAGAGATCGAATGCTAACGTTGGCTAATGCCAGTTTCCGGAAATGATTCTTTTGCGATTATGCAATTTTAGGAAACGTTGCAAAGCACTGCTGGATTTATTAGTCAAGTAAATTACAATTCTCGATATTAGTCGGTCAAAGTGACTGAAAATGTAATTGTCAAGATCACATCAGCGCGACAGAGACTGCGCGATAAATAAAAAAAAGTAGCACACGCGCAAGTCTCCAGTTACGATGCAAATCGCCATTACGTGCCAGCTCCTTCGGGAGAGACAAAGGAAGAAGAGGATGTTATAGGAGAGTTGGTCGCTATCGCGGTTACGAATCCGCAATAGAGAGCAGCGAGACGCCGACCGCCAAGGAATCTGCATTCAATGCATGCTGCGTTAGTCGCCAGCCAGTTATGTGCATATAGCAAGAGCGAATACATGTATTTTTTTTCATGATGCTTTTTTTTGTTTTTCATTGAATGACAAAACAGCGGAATGGGATACAAGAAAAAAGCTATATTCACTGACAGTTTACACACGTATGTATTACATGTATGTACCATCCAAAAAATGCAGTGATTTGGCGCAATGCTCCGTGTTCCTTTTGTGCTTTGTTTTATTTGTTTTTCAACGATGATTTTATGACTTTTTTTTTAAGTGTAGAAAGTTAGTGTCGAATAACTTTTACCAAAATGAATTGTCTTTGGGGGTCTCGTTTTGTAGTACTGTGAGTGTAGTTTCAGTCCGAGATTGTTCTAACAGTTTTGAGTGTTTGAGAATTATTGACGAGAAAAAGAGAGATGGTCTGTTTTTCAGGTGCGGTTAAATAATAGAAAAGAGTGAAGAGTAAATTTTGAAAAAGAAAAACATGAATAAAACAAAAAATTATGAGCACACCAAATAAAAAAAAATTTAGAAAACGTGTAAAAAAAGACAGCACAAAACACAAAAATGTAAAAAAAATAAAATGACGGCGTGTACGATTGACTGTAAAAAAAAGAACTTTTAGATTTCATTAGAAAAAACATTTATTTCCAAAAAAAAGCACAAAGTTGTATATCAGCTGTGTGATAATACAAAAAAATGTTCGTTCTCGCTAAACTTACTCGCAAAACAGATAGTTGACGGATTGTTCCTCATTCTATTCAGCCATTCTCAAACTTTTTTTCACGCCTTCGTAATACACAAACCTTACTCGAATATTTTACCTTTTAATTTATTTTTTTCTTAAAAAATACTGCTAATTGTAAACGTTACGTATATCATTAACATATCAAAATAGTAAATATATCACAGGATATCGTTAATCCTCGAGACTCGTGAAACATCCGTGAAAAGTCAAGAAAGTCGAGAAAAAAATAGTTAAGATGGTGAACGTAGGAAAAAAGAGAATAATAATGACATGAGAGAATAAAGTCTCTACGTTTCACGAATTCACGAATCATTAAAATCAATCGACCTAAAATTATCATTAACAAAAGTGTACTTATTGCACTAATTATGAAGCACACAAAAAGACGAGATTTTTACTTTGTTTCGTACTATAACTAAAAAAAAAATATGAATAATAATAATTAGGTTTTTAGGTATTTTGTTCAGCGCAGAACTACATGATATACTTTTTTAGCATAGAGACTATTTGGGGATTTTGTCTAATCTTAATTACGTACAAAAATGTACTATCTCGTCCAGATTGATAAATTCTCAAAGTTACATTACTACTTCATTTTTTTTTATTTTTTTTTATTTTTTATTTTTTTGCTTATTAGAAACGAACAAAACATTGTAACAAAGTACAAAAAGAAAAAGGATCATTACACCCAACACTACGGTTGTAAACGCACATTTTTATTTTTGTTATTATTACTAATATTACTAATCGCAATTCGACCTGCTTTTCTGTATTATAAATGTACATCGAAAGAAAAGTTAATTAGTTGAAGTTTTATTTATTATTTTTTGTAACACTTAAAACGTCTTCATTACGTGTCTGTTCAGATTACACTTCAATCAGTTCTTTTTCGATTAATTCAGCTTCTGTAAAAAAATTATAGATTTCATTTCAGCAAAGTTACATGCAAACGCTGAAATACTTTGAAAATATTAAAACTATTTTTTGAATAAAATTCTTTCATAATATTACAAAAGTTTCTATTCACTTTATAAAAAATGATATTGCGAACTATTAAATGTAATGAATCTAACGTCTACTTTTGATTTTTGTTTTCATAAAATCAGTACGTGAATCAAATATAAAAAACTAAAATTTTGAAGTAAGCATTTCTATTATAAATCATCAATGTTTGTTATAGACAAATGCTTCTTCAAGTCAATAAAATTTCATCTACTCAAAATTGATCTACAATACATCAATTTTTAGCTAATGCATCCACGTCAATGATATTTCATGAATAATCTCTGTTTTATTGCTATCAAATTCAGTGGAGCATATTAACGAAAAAAAGCTTCCATTAGCATTCTCGTTAACAAAGCTGATTCAAACTACTTTGATAAATAAAAAAAATAATAATTGATAACTAGAAAAATATAGTACTGCAACGTCTGCTAAAGCAAACCGTAAAGAAATCAAATAAAGGAAAAATCCCTCGTATTATGATTTCAAACAGTAATCTCAGATCTGTATAATTTTTCTCGAAACAAGCTCTCTAAAAAGCTAAAACAACTGATATTTTCAATCGATGTACACACATAAGAAGGAAAAAAGATATTAATACGAGCTACTACATTACACATAAAGAATTAACAATCGTCTATATAAAAAAACATAAATGAATAAAGCAGGTGCGAGTCTATCATGTGAGTATGGCTGTTACATATGAGAGACGTAAACATACGTATGTAAATAAACTAACTAAATATGGATCGAATAAAAAAGTAGCGCGGTTATAGGAGGACAATTGTAATTATTAATTATCGCTCGGCTTCGAACTACTACAAGATCAATATATTGTATATTGCAGCGGATGGCTAAATAGAGAGGTGTGGCTTGTGGATTAGTTGCACTGTATGGGCCTGAACTTACCCAAGTTAGCGTAAATCGAATCGTTGTTGCCGCTATTGCCGTTCGGCTGCCAACTTTTACCGTTTAACGGCTTCCCACTGTTTTGTTGCTGTTGCTGCTGCTGTATTCGACTCGACGATTCGTCGAGTGATTGTGATCGAGGTGGTGGAGGCGGTTTACTCGGTCGAACTGCAGTTTTAGTAAATGGAAGCATTTGAATTTCAAAATTTTTAGAAACTAGGTATTATTGTCTATATCATAATTTTGCAATTATTTTAATTTAAGAAATTATTTGCTGTTCATTTCTAATATAAATCAATATCAAAACATAATATATTTCATTTAAGTAATGTTTGGTAATTTTGGCATAATTAACTTATTACTATCAGTAGTCAAATATTCTCTATAGTTAAAAAGAAAACGAGAAGTTATCTGGCGTTTTAGGTTTTATAAGATCGAATACCGAAATAAATTTATCATACATGCCTTATCAGTTTAAGTATGTTTACTCAAATATAGCTAAAAAAATCATGGAAATCGATGTTAGTGTCAAATATAATATCTTATCAAGTAGCAATTACAAAAGTTACAATAAACGTAAAACTTACTCGTGACATGAGGAGGAGTATTGTGGATGATGGGACTGCTACTGCCAGGGGCATCACTCTTCAACTCAGTGGTATCTTCACCGCCATTAGCATTCTTGTCGTTTCTCACGACTTGTACAGCAGCTCCATCCAGTTCCAGCGGATGAATGATTTCCAGCCGTGGCTTTGGTTGCGGCGTTGACGGAATCTCATCACTTTTCGAACCGCACGTCATGTCAACGTCCTTGAAATCATCAGCAGTTAGAATACTTACATTTTCTCCTGCATACAGCGCATTAAAATTAAATAACTCACCTTTTTCGATCCCATCCTTAAGAACTTTTTCAATGAGAATTTTGATCGATTCTTCTTCTTCTCTTCCACTACTCTTTCGCTATTAGCCGCCATAGCCAGACTATCCTGTGATAAGGATATATTCCTCCTAGGCGCTGGCTCTGGCGGTCTGTTTGCTGCTGTGCTTTCTGTGACTTCACCTTTGCGGAATTTTGGACTACAGCTTGAAGCACGTTCGCGTTTCTCTTTCTCGCGTACAACCGGACAGTCGGATTGTTTCGACGCCGGGTTACGCGTGAAAAGGTTCAACGAGGTGTCTTCGGATGGATTCGGTGGTTGTGGCGCCATTCGGCGCTTCGAAAATGAACGCGGAGCGTCCGTTGACGATTCACTATCGTCTTCATCTTCTTCGCCTTCTATCTCCTCTTCTACCTAAATAGTAATTATAAAAAACCTTCAACTAATGTTAAAAAAAAAATTGATGTGTATTCATCCAACGCTTCACAAACCTGCTCGTCTTTCTCTTCAGTTTTGTCACTCGTCGACTCACTGCACGAATCCACACTCACCTTTGCACCACTCTCGATTGCACATAATTGACTTTCGCTTTGCGAGTGCGACAGCGCAGCACTTCTTTGCATTTGACTCAATCTGTACTCGTAAAGTCTGTTTTCGCTGAGCAGCGAAGCCAAACTCGATCCAACGACCTTCGTCGGCAGACTTACGGGTTTCTGCGGCACTTTCGGTTTCTCCGTCATACCATGTAAGAACGACGTACGTTTAGCAGATGATTCCATTGCTGGTGGTGGGCTTGATGGTAAAGCTGGTGGTTCGGTTAAAACCTCCTCGTCTGCTTTGCCATCTGGTTCACCGGCTGATTCGCGACTTTGTTCGTATGGACGATATTTTTCACTCGCTGCCTCGCCTTCGACTTTACGCTCCGTTAGATCGGTGAGTGCTGGGCGAGGCTTATCTGTTGTGTAGTTTGGTATCTCCTACAAATGGGATTTCGATAAATAAAAATATTGTCAACCACAACTTAGAAAAAAAGAAATTATAATCTCCTACCTTGGCAAATTTAGAATTGTCCTTATCATTATCGTGCTTGGTCCTAACAGGATTCAATTTGAGCTCGACACCATTTGACATTTCGAGGTTCTTCTGATTCCTCGCAGCATTTTGATCCTGCGCAACGATTCTCGGCTTCTCGTTTTCCGGTTTCTTAATAGCAGGAGTTCGCGCGATGCTCGTCGTTCGTCTCTGTTGTTCGGTCGTCGTTGGTGATATTACCGAGAGTAAATTCGTCGACGTTATCAGTGGCATGTCTACGATCGCCGCTGGTGCCGGTACAGTTTTCGGCGATTCGATCGATTTCGTTTCTTCGACAGGCTTCTTACTCACGGTAGCCTTCGGTATAAATTCTGCGATGGGTTTCGGCGACTCGTCCACGCTGACTGGTTTAGGTTTCGTTGAATTTGGGGAAGACTTTTTCTCGACTAATCTTCTACAAAATCAATAAAAAATTCGTCAAGTCACCGATGGTCTCGGCAAAGTTGTAATTCATTAGCAAACTTACCTCGCAGTGGGAACACTGTCATCGCCGCCAAACGGCGTAACGGTAACCAACAACGCGGGTTTCTTGCCATCTCCATCCTTGGGTGCTCTGCCAAGCCTCAGCGTGTTGAAACTTCTTGACGAGGCAGCTTTGGCTTCTTCGATTGTTCCGGTGAGATTTGCCGTGACTGTATTGAAATTGGTGTTAGCGCGGGTCAAGTTGCCCAGTGCTCGTTCCTCTTCGCTATCCGGAAGATCGTCAATTTCGGAACAACTGTCCGGTTGATCGTCCGGATGCTCGTCGTCCGAGCCGTAAAAGTCACCACCGTCGTAGCCGATTATTTCGGTCAGTGTGTCGGGGAAGACTACATTTTTGCGTTTTGCTCTAGCTTCTTTCGAGCGGAGGATACCCTGTAAATTAAGATTAGTTTTGGAGGCTTTTGTTTGACAAATCTGTTTTGCAATTTCGGCGAAGTGAAAGGAGCTTTTATTCCGTCGGGGTATAAACAGCGAGCGTGTTTATTTTCGTGTTAATTTTCCGAAGAAAATATTGATTAAATAACAGGGCCGCAGTATAATAAGTATAATAAGTAGTTAAAAGACAAACCGTTTTTCGCAATTGCGTCGTAAACTAATCCAGCCAGAGATGACTATAAATCACGAGATACCTACGGGAAAATGCTATTATTTATTCAATTGTACGTAGGCTTGACAATGCACCATCAAATCGGTCGGCGATAAAATTTCGTTATAGTTCCGAGGCAAGCGAAAAATTGCGACGACGACGGCGAAAATTATGATGTGTTGTGACGACTACGACGACGTTTCGAGGGAATGAATTCCGACACTTGCCTACGCAATACAAGTGCGCAAGGACTCGCGCTTGTCGGCGATATGTGTGCAATAGTCGCGTACACCTCGATTGTGGATGCGCGTGACGAACTCGTTGCAATGTGCGCTTAGAACACACGCAATTCGCTAATGTTTAACCTTCTGCAGTTTCGCTTTCATTCACTTTTCGTTCCGGTCAAATTTGCGGAGTATACAGCAAATGACTCAGTTGAAATAGAATTGTTGATATTCCGAAATGCCCGTAACAAAACGACATAATCGCGTAAACACGCGTAAATCACCGCGATTCTCGTCTTAAAAAAAAAAACTACCGAAACAAAAGTCGACATCTCAATTCGTCAAGCTAGCAGAAAGCAAAGAATGAAAAAAATAGCATGTCGCAATTATCGCGCGCTGCAAAGGAAGCCTGTTCATAATTAGCACGAAAAGCCCATGATAATTGGCTTTCCCGCGAAACTCTTTTTTATCGGACGGCCTAGATCGAACTCAGCGAGGCTTTCCCTGCAAAAAAATAGGAAGGAAAAATCGCGACGTTTCTCTCGAGTCTTTTGTGTTGATGCGCTTTCGCTGATCTGTGCACGCAAAGTTATGAGCAGCCGTCGATGGGAAGAGTTCAAGTGTTCGCGTGAGCGATGGCTAATTGAAAGAAAAAGTGATGCTTCGATAACGATTGTTGCCGTTGTTGTGCGCGTTGATGAATGTATTTTCTTTTCTTTTTTCTCATCTGGTTGTGCGAATTTCTTTAGAGCGTGAAATTCGTTGTTATGAGATAATGAATGTATTTTTTATTATGCTGTCGTCTTACATTTTTCAACGCCAGTGAAGTTTTATACAGCGCAGTGTAAATTTCAAGGAGACAGACACGATTTTTATAATCAAAAAAATAATTAAAAGGATAAGTATACATTTGATCTAATCCTCAAACTGCAATGACTAAACAATTACCGTAATCCACGTTCTGCAGGTGAACATTATTATAAACTCCACATTTAATAAATTGATCATTATAACTTCCGTATCATCTCTTCTTTTCAATTTCATGACAAGCAAAACATCCTCCCAGCAATCCATCACGTTTTTTTTGGTCAGAGTGAGAGAGAGAGAGAGAGAGAGAGAGAGAAAAAGGCCACTACGCGCGCGACACCCATCACAACTTCGCATCCACAAGGCGCCGTTAATCGCTCATTGCATCAGCGATTACTCATGTTGCTTGCGATCCACGCGGGAAGTCGTAATGCTTGCCGGATTTTTGGCTGAGTACGAGGCTTTTTGTTGGTTTTAATGATAAAATGAATGATAAAGTAGTATATAAATGTTACTTTTTTTATCGTACTTTAGGCCTCCACGTTATTTTGATAAGATCAGAGCAAAAGGGGTAAACTTTGAATCATACACGTAATTAATCTACGATGAGTAAGTTGAAATTGGAAAAAATCTGCCGAGAGTACATTGCACTCATGAAATCTGAAATCTGGATACTTTTTTCCGCGATGCAATTATAAATCAGCTCTACCCAGCTCATTAAGCGCGACCTCGAAATTCCGCGCGCGAATCATTAGCGTCGTCGTCTCTTCCGCGTGTGTATGGTTTGCAAGAGGATGACCTAGTTTTCTCCTCCGGCAGGCTGTAACATACCCGTGGGCCATATACGCACAAGGTAAATCTCTCTGTGGAGGATAAGGTCAGAGTGACGGCGATGGTTCGTGGATAGTTTATAATTATCGATGGAAATATTTTAACTATTTGGGCGAATTTTCTCATTTGTAGTTCGAGTAAAAATAACTCCAGGTGTGCGTGTTCGAGCCAACGTTAGCTTCAATGTTTTTTTAAATTTTCCCTCGACGGCACGCGCTGCGGTTCAATGTAATGACAACGTACGTTGCATCCGCAAGAATAATCTTGATAACGCGTGCAACAGCAAAAAAATTTTATCATCTCCAAACTACAATTACTGCAAAAGAAAGAAGAAGGAAACTACAACGATTTCGCAGTTTTTGCAATTGCGCCTTTTTTTCTCGTTTCGTGTAACATCTATTTTATCACCGTCGTAAAATTTGATTACACGTCGGCCGGAGGAAAGATTGAATACCGCCGGGAAAGAACAGGCGATGATTTAAACTGATCACCCATCGGTCTGCCGGCGCGCGTGTGAAACGCTTTAGACAAAGTTGCAGCTCAAAGAATTATCGCTTCCTTCGTTATGTACGCAGGCAAACATTGTACGAGCGCAAGAAAAACACGTTTCTATATGACGACCGCAGACATTCATTTCCAAGGCGGCGGGAGTTTGCAATCTCGTATATGTGTGTGCACTACCGAGGGGCGGAGAGGGAGAGATTTTATTCGACGACGGGACAGGTAAAGAGATTGCTTTCGACTAAAGTCCACGTAGAAGACGATTAGGAAATGAAATCTCACCTGGACTTTATGAGCGACGCGTTTAACACTATTGGTAGTTTTCGCGACGATCTGTCTTTGATGATGCTCTTGATTTAGTGTCGCGTGCTCCTCGCGCGACTTGAAGCAATTGGAGCAGAGCTCCTTCTTCCAAGCGTTCTGCACGAAATGCCGGCACTGCGTCGCGCTCGACATCTTTCCTCTTTGCTTGTCTGTTCCTCGAGTTATCTCGTATTAAAGCTTCATCTTCGAGCGTCGGCCCTGCGTCGCTTGGACAGATCTGAAACAACAGAACAGCTCGTTAGCGAAGAAGATGGATTTCACGATCCCACCTCTGTTCCGACGACAAAAATATAATTGTGTAGAATTAAATGACTGTGCCGTTGCGTACATGTACGCGCAAAGCGATACCTCGTCGCTGCATTTCGACAATGAAGCGCTAGAACGCGCTCGTCTCGTGGGCAAAGTGGACAGAGAGAACATTAACATAATCGTATACTTCTCTCCTCTGTAGAAAATTACAGACGCATCAAAGTCGAAAACAGTGCGATAGACGGCGCGTATTAAAAAGTTTTTGTTTGGAAGGAGAGAAAAAATAAAGGGAGATTACGGGCGTATGAAATCGTGGGAGTGCGCTTCGGTTTCGAATAAAGCGCTTGATAACATTTAATGCATATCACGCCGGAGCCGTCATTCGAAATCTCCAGTCGCACTTGACTTTCGACGGGAGAAAAAGGGAAAATAAACGAGAGTGTGGCGCTCTTTCGCGTGCGAGTGACTATGCTCTTGGAAAGGAAAAAAAATGGCTCAAAAACGCTGTACTTACTTATCGGTAGCTCAAGTGTGCTAATGCGTTTAACGGTTGACCGCGAGTGAATTGCAAACAACTCGCCGAAGATGTTGCCTCGGCTGGAATCAAAATGGCTGATGCCGAAAGCTTCGTCGATCGCGATATTTATGGTCGTTCAGTTGCGGTGTTTACTTCGTGAGCGTTGCACGCGGAATCATGTTGGCCGCGCAAAATACGCCGGTGAATCGGCGCTCGTTCGATCCGCGCCAAGTGAGCATACAAATGGCACGCGCGCCACAGCGCAACCTACGTCGCCCGGACGACCATCAGAGCTCGTATTCGTTTGTGGTGCAGACGCCACATGGACCGACGATGAGACTCCGGGTGAATTTGATTGCCGTTGATCGTCAGACTCGGCAGCCGCGCGTAAGAGTTTTGCCGACTGAAGATGTTCGGGAACAGCCGGCTGCTGGTGGCGAGAGTGCGAGGACCAGAGGTGCAAGGTCCAGTAAAAAGTCGACGTGCAATCATGCGCTTGATAGGAAGTTTTGCTCCAGTGAGTTACTTCTCACCATTCAAAAGTTCCCACAGCAGATTTTCTTGTATGAAATCCATGCGAGTCTGTTGGATTTGACCATTTCATTGCGACATTCGATTTTCAAATAGGCACTTGTACTCATGCAAATGCTTGCAATTCAAAGTAAATACTTCGATTTTGGTTTGATTATCTGTTGTTATTAATGCGTAATTCCAATATTTGACGCTGTTGATTGATCAACGTTTAAAATCGTTTTAATTGGCTTATATTCATTGGCGCAACGTTGAATTTTAAAAAGGTCATTCGTATCATCGTGAATCAGTAATCATCGTAGTGTTATTCACATAAATATGCAAATTACGCGGTTTACAAAATTATTCACGAGGAGATTCCCAAGTTTTTTTACGATCACTCATTACCGAAAAAATTTAAAGTTAACAATCATATCTTGATTATAAAAAACTTTGAAAAGAGTAACACATACGACAATTACTCTTTGTGAAAGTTGTCATTGCTAATTTTACAAATGGTTTTGTATCAATTGTAGAATGTCACATTCGACGTCGTCATCTGAATCGCTGGTGGTTACGACAGCAATACCGGCAGCACTAATTGAACGTCATCGAACAGAATCACCGTCAAGATATACATATTCACGTTCCTTCTACACTTTTATCTTTACGAGATTTATTTATTTATTTTTAATTGATGATATAGTTTGCGATTGGTTAAATTTATGTAGTCACCATTCCGACTGTGTTTGTAAACAGTCGCGACGATACATACGTCAGCTTTCTATAATGTACACATTTTACCTTATGAACGAATTCTCATGCACAATGAAATGTCTGATTGTATTGAATTTTTATTAAATAAAATGTATAAAACCACCGGTCGTTCTTTTACGTGGAAAAAAAAATAAATAAATAAATAAAAAAGGAAGGAGATGCCGTATAATCTGAATGAAAGCGTTTCGCGTCATAAACAACGTGGAGGTATCGAACTATTTTCGTACTTTGCAATTAATCGCTTCCGGCGCGTTCCAATACTCTCGGCGGCAAACTTTCGCGCGGAAAGACTCAAAACTTTCGTTAAAATTGTTGGCCTATTATTTTTGCGCAGAGAGATACAGCACGCAGAGATCTTGGCTGCTTCCGGTGACACACTGACAGATAAATTACCGTGCTGCGAGCGAGCAAGGTCGCATCTTCCTCCTTCGGCACTTGGTCAGTTTGTAGATCTCAACACACGAGGTGACGAAGAACCCGTCTGCTCAAGAAAACTTATTTCTCTCTGAAGAGGATTATTCAAATTTATTTATTTCGACAACTATTAGGAACTAAATATAACCCAGACACTGATATTTTGTTCGAGTAAATTACGATTTTCCTAACAACGATTTGGAGACAAATGTTCACCAGCGCGAAAAAATTCCATTTCAGAATCTCACGCGATAACTTATCACTACTGCTACACATTTTCCTTTCAATCATTGAGCTGCATGATTCCGTTGTTTTTTTTCTTTTTCGCACGCAAGGCTGTTGCCGTTTTCTTTACATGTATATATGTATAGTTTTTTGTCGCAAGTGTATAGGGAGGTTGGTATGCGACCACAAACGGTATTACGTGCCGGCGCATTTTCCAATCTCTCCGTAGAGAAGGGGACCCGTTATGGTGGCCCCGTGCGCGCGCGAGAAAACCACACGCGAACGATGAATAATGAGAGCCTCCCGCGAATATTGTCTAACATCCGATGCCAATCTTGTCTTCTAATTTATCCTCCGGCCGTCTCGGGATTTACTTTTGTCGCGTTCCCTTTTTCAGGTTTATTTTTGAAGTCTCGTACCGCACCGTTACTCGACCAAGTTCGATAAATTACGTCGATTCAACGCAAGAAAGTTAGCGCACAAAGAAACGAACAATTATAATACTGAAATTTATGGATTGGAGGTGAAAGTAAATGCTGCATTCGGAATGCATCAGATATAGCAGATGAAATCGTAAATGATCGTGATCATAAACGATTAGTAAATAGGTCATAGCAGCGAAGGTTTCTGTATCGTGATTAAATGAGTAACGGCGTTTCTCTGTTCTCGGAAGCAAGCGAAAAAATATTGTAAATTGAATCACCATAACAATTGAAATAATGGTGCGCAATCTACAACTACTCTAACCAAAGTAATAGTCTCTCTCTTTTTCTCTCTCTTGCGAGATTAATTGGTTAATTGAATTTTATCATTGCGGTAAACTTAATTGAGATTCAGTGTTCAATGTCTCAATCGTACTTATGTTGGCTAAAAAAAATGTGAAGACTGACTTTGCACATTCGCTTCCCTAAATCATTAACTCGCTTATTGAAACTTGTCTTCGATCAAGTTTCTCAAGCGACGTGTCGACGGATATGTAAGTACGACGACAGCTGACGGCTAAGTAAAAACTACTTTTAAAAATTGAAGAAGAGAGACCCTTATAATGTACCACTTTCGTCGTCGTGAGATCGGATATGGTGCGTACTGGGCTTGAAAAGAGAAGAAGCGTGGCGTTGACACCTATGTCGATCGGAAGTTGACCAGTATTTAGTTTCGCGAGTGCAACGAGTTGACTGGCAGTTTAGCCTCGAGTAGGTAGAAATTTTTCATCGTTCAATTATTTTTCAAAACTAAACGATTGCGCAGACACGCCCACACAGATATAATCTCGCGACTAAAACAACCATATCTATATCATAAATAAATCGCTTATAAATAAAACCGCAGCTTCACGAAAGACTCGATACTGCACCACCATCGCAGCAACTCTCCTTTCTCCTTTACCAGAAAAAAAAAAATCGGGTCGCGAATAAAACCCTGCAGGCGTCACATCAACGCGTGGGGTACACATTGTCGTGCGTATTTTTACCTACCGCCAGATTTGTATCGTGCGCTGCGAGTAACAAACTTAAAATGTCGCCCCATAAAAAAGCCACTTGAGAGAGAAAGAGAGAGAGAGAGAGCGTGCAGATCGTAAAAAACGCGTAGCGCATTTTTGCGTTTCATATCCGCGTATTACTATACATCAGAAATATAAATAAATAAAAGAAATACCTGTATCCTAGTCATATAGTTGATATATATCGGTTTATGCACGCTGGATGGGTAGTAGTTTATTGAGAGATTTTTTTATTAAGCTTTGAAAAGCATTGCCAGTGGCTTCATTTGGTTCATCGTAATGCACCATTAGATCTTGTTACGAAATGTATTCAAATTCAAATCACAACTAAAACGAAACCACTGGTACAATAGCAATCACAAAATCTTATGTCGATCTAGTTGTGAAAAAATAATAATATTAAAAAGAATGATTTGATACAACTATTACCCCCTCGTCTCATCACGATCAAGACATTGAAATTCTAGTGTGGCTACATCAGTGATAGCATTCCTAAAGTTCATCGACCCACGCAGACCGATCGAAAATTCTGGCCTGTGAGCCGATTGGTGATTTCATTGGTCCGTTAGTCGGCTGCGCTAACGAGCTTCGGTATTCCAACTGTTACGGGGCCGAACGAACGTAAACGAAAATCTATCCGTGACTGAACGTGTGTTCCGATCTGCGGGTGCTCATTTTCTAGGCGCGTGCGCGTTTTGGTGGGGCGTGAAAGATGAATTAGAATATTAAAGCGGCGGTGATGGATGGACGCGTAATCTCGTTAGGAGCCCAATTCGCCCATCTAAAATGCCAATTGAGACTTTTGACGAGTGGTATTACGCTACTTTAGTGACATGAAAGTAAAAGTAAGCAAAGCGTACAGCGCGTTTAAACAGTCGAAAGTTGAGATCCGTGCAATTTAGACAATTCGATAGCCTGAAATCGTCGCTCGAAATGAGCAGCGATGAGAGGAAAAAAACAAAGCGGAAAAGAAACCGCGCGCTTAACTACCACGTTCGTGCCTCGCGTTTTTGAAAGAGAACAGCGCGCATTCATCCTGACGATAATCTCGGCGCACACGCAAATGCCTCTCGTCCTCACCTTCCCCGCGCGCACTTTTTCGAACAAAGAGCACGTTACGCGTGCGTGCGCGCGCGCGCGCGTCGTCGTCGTCGCTGGCCTTGGCGCGCGCCGGCGTCGCATTAGAGGAGAGGCCAGAAAATTCGCTCTCGTGGGAATAAATTACTGCGCGCGCACAGGTATGCCCGCGAGATTTTCCTCACTTTGTTCGGCCAAAGGTGCGAGAGGCAGTTCAGCGCTAATCGATGAAATCTCCCTCGATAAATGCCCGCCTTCGTCCTTTTCAACGACGCTAATGAGCTTCGCGGTCTGAAACGCTAATTGGACGCGATGACGCCGCTGATAATCGTCGACGCGCGACCGGATTGCACTTCGCGGACGTTCCAACTCGCTTTTACATCCTGATTCCGAGACGCGCAGCTTAAATGTAACGTCGCGACGTCAATTTCTCCACTGGCAAAAGGAACGACAGTCGAGCGACGACTTGATCGATACACTGCCGTTCCCTCTCGGCGAATGCAATCGACACTCGACAATGCGCCTCGACTTTCTTTATATATATGCGATTGCGTGGTCTCATCGCGTAGCTCCTCCTTGCCGCGCATACCATCGTCTTGCCAAGACTGCACGCGTGTACGCGTGCGGCAAGCTTGGCGAAATCCCTTTTCTCAAACTTGAAAATGTACGTCAAGAAGCAGGGGGTTCACCGGTGGGTTTCCGACGCAGTGGATCGAGTTTATAAGAGTTCCTCGACGCGCGAGCTTGAAATTTCACGTCGATCGTACGAAAAAGAAAACAACACTCGCGGCGCAGACTTGACATTCTCTCGGCGTATAAACAAAAAAACACGAGACGTAATTGCGATTTTTACCGGTTCTAAAAAGCAAGAATCCGTTTCTTTTACATACATATACGCGACAATTACACCGACTTGCATAACGTTCTTCTTTTTCCTCCTCTTTTCCCTCGAGAGAATAGGAGAAAAAGGGTATAATTCAGGCGAGGCATCATGCACCACAGTCATTGGCCTCTATTCTCACGGCAATGAAAAGAAAGCCACATTACAGAGGCGTGGGAGGAACGAGAAAAAAAACGAAGCGAGCGTTTGACGATATTATATTATATGCACTTCGCCAGCGCTCTGTTCACAGACAATTTAGGAAATTAAACATTCCGCGCGCGCGCGACAAAAGTTCCGCGGGGTGTCATTTCGAAAATCCTCATTTCGATCAAAGGGGGTTTGTTGTGCTCGCGAGTATTCAAATTATATTCGTCCTTGCGGACGCCTGTGTTTGAATGCCGAGCAACGAACACGCGCCCGAGCTTTTAAGCCGCGCGAAGAAGAAAAAGGCGCACGTCGATAAATTCATGAAAGGTTGTAAGGTAGAATGCTAATGCGTCGACGGCGGCGTCGAGGCTTCGATGACGAAACTGATTTTCTCGCGAGGAGAAAAATATCGAAAATGAAGCGAGGCGGTGTAATTACACGACAGCAGCTGCGCGTAATTGCAAATTATTCTCTCTCTGTCTCTCCCGTGAGCATATTCGGTTTACTTCGTAGCGACGCGGATTCTCTGGCAATGTAAATCGCCTTTCCCACGATTTTTTTCTTCGCAACTTGGCGCGACGCGCAATGCTTTGTCGTGTCGCGACGGACGCGAGTCGAACGATCGAGGTAATCAACCCGGCGAGGCTTTCCGGCCGCGCGCGCGCGCGCGCGATTTATTAATCGCGGAAAAAGCGCGATACGCAATCACGACGGCGAAGGCAAAAATAAGAAGGAAATTTAACAATCAGGCTCCCGGCACGCGAGAGCGGTGGCTCCTTTGTCTGGCGCGGCAGCGCCAAGCCCGAAAAAACAAGCATTACGCGCGTGGAGCATACGGCGCAGAGGGAAGGTTTATATAGCTTGGCTCTCTCTCTCTCTCTCTCTCTCGAGACATTGACTTGAGCGGCGCGGCAGTTCAAGGAGGAGCACTCTCGCCAATGTTCCGTTGTCTTTGTCTCTTCGGCTCGCTACGTAATAAATAGATATCTGTTGCCGAGGAAGCCCGACCGGACGGAGTGATTGATATGGAGCAAGTCTTCATTCATGCCTGTGCAGTTAATGCTATACAAATAGATTATCCCTTCATCAACTGATCTATTTGTTCTGAGTTGCAATCTCAACGAGGTACGTTTCATTTGCGAAATTGATTCACGCGAGGATAGATTGGATTTCCAGCATTGAAGAAAAAACCGACTGCGTCGTGAGTGTAAATGAAAATCTCGTACGTTCGTAAAAAAGCGCCAAGCACCGACATTTCAATTGCGCCAGGTGCTCGTCGTTTTAAGCGAAAATTGCGCGAAGCTTTCGTCACCGACAGACGATTTTGTATCGAGGAAGCGGAATGGAGATTATGCTCAACCACACAAGGACAAGTGCAAGGCATCGACATGGTTTTTCGCCTATTGCATTTTAAAGAATGATTTCGCGAGAAGATAAATGCAAATGGCTCTATTATAACGGCAACAGATGGGCCTTCGAGTTTTCAGCGTTTCCACGTAATTATTTAGATCTGCATACGGTAGATATAGACGTTAATCGGAAGGTTAACAGCGAATACGGAAATTGTTCAACAGTTTCGTTTTTAATGCAAGATTTATGGTTAAGTGTCTCTAATAATCTTTCGTAGAAACATTAGATTCATTTAGCACAGACGAGCTTTCACGTCAATGAAATATAACGATTCTGGTAACCGACCATGAACGAGCAGCTTGAAAAACAAAAAGAAAACCATTTCCAGTTTTCCAATTCACCTTTTGTGGCGACACAGTCTCAATTGAATCTCGTCGTCGCGGTTTACGTCCACAACGTTATACGACGCAAACCTGCCGCGCTCTCTACTCTTTGTCGGCATCAAGTTCGGCCGCCACGCCGAAAATTGCGTTTATCTCTCGCAGTTCATCTGCGCCGCGCGGCAAGTCGCTCTTGCAACGGAACCTTAATGAGACGGCCACGGGTACAAAGACCCAGCGCAATTTGGCGAAGGAACCGTAACCAGTTTTATCATTTTAACGACGGCAGAGAGAAATTTGGCCGTTGCGCCGTGCAACCGGCAGTTTGAAGAGCACGCTCGCGTGATAATTCGCACACGTGCGTTTTCCATACGTGGAATTATCGAGGCTCGGTTGCTACCCGGCGGAGCAAAGGAGCCGCGCGAAGCACGAGTCAAGGCTCGACGTTCGACATCTCGCTCTATGCTAAATCGGTTCGGTTTCATTGTCAACGCGAGGTACAGGACTAGTTGCTATCTGAGCAGCGCGTGTCCGAGCAGTGTGCAAGGCCGATGACAAATGGACGCGAAAGCTAGTTTCGCGGCGAGGGCGTTTCCGGTTTTCGAGCGAACCCTGTTCGCGAGACGGCCGTCCTTCGCTCGCTCGAACTCTATCGGAACGGCAATCAAACGATCGGACACATAGATCCGAATTTCGTTTGGGAGAAAGAGGGAAAATTACATTACCAAGGTTACGACTAGGAGAGCGAAGTAAAGGCCTTGGAGAATAATAAACCACAGTTTCAAAAGTCATAAATCTAAGTGTAAATACCAGCGCGCGTATCTCGTGAAATATCCGACTACACATCATCGGTAATTTTCCAGTAGAGTCATTGCGACCAAAGACATTTACAGCCAATTAAAAATCTTGCGGAGGCGTGTTCGGACGTAAAAGGCAAATAAAAATAAAAATAAAAACGCACGCAAAGGGCCCGTGGTCCTAAACGAGGTCGTCCGGCTCTTACACTCGGAGATCTGCCGTTGCGATACGACCGCGAGAGCGAGAGAGCGACGGCTTGTACACTAAGGATTGTCTCGACGAGAGATGCACTGTTTCCAGAATGTGTTGCGCGAGTGATTAACGAGAGGAATATTTTGACAAGGCATCTCTTCGCGTGCGAGTGATACGAGATTTGGTAATACGCTCGAAAGCCGTGGACGCTGAAATGAACGGCCTGATTTAGTATTTTCTGAAAGGTTTGACGGTTAAATTGACTAAACGCATCGTTGAAGTATTTCTTTCTCGAGGAGAATTCATGAGTTTCCGCTTGGCGCGTGTCTGAAAATTCCGAGCTTGGGAAGGTTCGTATACCGGTTTTCAATTCGAAAAGCCGAGTTGCTCGTCGATCCGACCAAGAATTTGTAAAAGCATCTTCGGCAATCCACGATTACCTAAATAACGCGGAGCCGCGTGAATAACAACGAATGGAATGCAGCGGCGGCAGCGGCACGTGACTTGTCGCCGGGCATTCATTAAACGAATATAAATCAGCAGCAGCGCGCATCTGCCACGCGTAAGGTTCTCGTACACGTCGAAGTACGTCGACGACTAGCGCGCGATTGCACGAAAGCTCCTCATGGGAATACGTACACGCGCGCCTCGCGGCGATGACGTATGGACTGTTTCAAAACGCGAATAGCGTGGCTGTTGCATTTCGTTGCGATTCACGTATACTTTCCACTACACTCGACGTACGCTTGCCGAGCGGACATTGGCATCTTGCACGTACACGTCTAACTATTGAGGTCCGTCGATCTCGCAGAAAAGGCAGGTCGACGCGTGGCGTGCGAGACGACGACTTTCGGCGAGGCCCTTGTGCAACGAAACTTCAGCACTCTCGCGTTCTAATTTGAAAGCGCCCGCATTTTCATCGCTTTATCGCGCGCCGAATTTCTCTCTCGAGGAAACTTTCACCGCGGGCCGCCGCTCCTCTTTGTTCGCGACTCGATCTAGAGAAACCCGCGCGCGGGCTCTGCGCTTCTCGCTTCCGCGGCGCGTAATACCGGTGCTAAACGGATCCCCCTTTCCTGCGATCGAGATCCAACTGACGCGCCGTTAATCGTGCTTTCGTTTCCGATGTCACTGCCGTCGTCGCGTCGGACCTCGCGGTCAAAGAGCTCGGTTGACCTTGGCGGTGTCGCTGCTTTTCAGGAAGGCGTGCGCGATCGAGTTCCAACTTTTCATTGCGACAACCGCTGCTAGCAGGCAGCTACGGTAGCGTCGCGCGCTTTCGAATTGCACGTCGATGAGCTATGAACTGTCTTCCGAGATCTCGAGCTTTTCGAAATAATTTTTCACGGCTGATTTAGTTCATCGGTTGCTGAAGTTTTTTTTCACACAAAATCACGTATCCAAGACGAACACGAGGGCAAGCAGCATAACTATACAAGACTCATCACTGAACGCTCAATTTTACAGTTGCACTGTTGCCGAAGCGTAGGCCGAGGATTTTCCCTAAAAGTACAGCTGCGACGATCCAACTCACAATAGAATGATCGATTGACGCAATTATGACTTTGGATATTTGCACATGCTAATTATACGTTCTGCGCGGGGATATTTCACGCGCTGCGCTCGCGCATAATGACTTTTCGCCATTTCATTCAGCGAGAAATTTATTTAGTGTCAGAGTCGTTTCGCAAACCGCGTCCCGCGTGTCTGCAACCGATTATTATTGCGACTGGTGCGCACGCCTCGATAATCATTAGGTTAGCGCTTGTGTGTATGCTCTTCGCGAGAATCTAGCATTTCTTTCTCCGCTTCGATTGTATTACGATTGATAAGAAAAAAAAATATATTCCAGGTCGACAAGTCGTTCGCGGTGGAGCGTTTGCGTTCGCTTTCACGGCCGAGTCGACGCAACCGTCAGCACCGGCATCTACGGCAAAAAGCGCAATCGTGTCTCCGACATGGAAAAAAAGAAGAAATGCAGATAACACGAGCACTTCGTAATAACGAATAGCGAATGGTCACGCCAGCATTAGCAGCCCCCATAGCCTCGGGTTTCAGAAACAGTCTTCAAGGTCGGCCCGCATGGCGCGCGGCTCATTGGCAAATTAGAGGAAGGCGCGTTCAGTCTCGTTAC
The DNA here is from genome assembly GCF_024137745.1 of Phymastichus coffea. Taxonomy (NCBI): domain Eukaryota; kingdom Metazoa; phylum Arthropoda; class Insecta; order Hymenoptera; family Eulophidae; genus Phymastichus; species Phymastichus coffea. Next base: position 995,384 of record NW_026706903.1, on the reverse strand, counting down.
GCAAGGAGTATATTTAATAAAATCGTTGATGGCATACACGTGGGAACATTATTATTGTTGGCAGGATGATGGGTCATTAATGGCTTTGATATCCTCGGGACATTAAATATCGTGGACGCGGCTGTGATGATTGTCATTGTCATTTTTCTCGATGATTCACTCGCGCGCAGGATGTACGATGAATAAATTTACCTTCACATTTTGAACACAAAGAATGCCGCGTCTTTGTAAAACCAATCTTTTCGAGAGGCTACTCACTTCAAAGTCACTTCGGTATTTTCAATAATTTTACGATTTCGATTGGACTTTCTTGTTAAAGTACCTACATAGCGAGACGCAAGTTTGTATGAACAAACTGATACACCGGTAAATGCTCAATCTTCAAAAACTTCAATATCAAACATTAATAAAACATTAGAGATATTCTTTGATCCAATTTGTGAAGTTGTCATACGGTTGATTACAAGATCTTTCACTAATTATCTCTTGCAAGGGGTCGACAAAACGTGACAATAGATTGCGACATAATTTTCTTCTTTTTTTTATTGTCTCTCTCTCTCTCTCTCTCTCTCTCTCTCTCTCTCTCTCTCTCTCTCTCTATATATATATATATATATATATATATATATATATATATATATATATAAGTTACGATATAATGTCCCAGGACGTTCAAACGTAGAATTTGAAAAATGCTGACAAACAATGATATTCTACTTTAAATAATAAATGAGCACGAAGTTTGAGGTTACTTAAATATCAAATTCGTTAAAAACTCAATGAAAAGTCTCGAATCTTGAAAAGCTTCGAAAATATAAGAAATTTCCCAATAAAGATCTTCAAGCTTTCAAAACTTGATAATCGATGTAACGAAACGTCATTCAAATCGATACCAGTTGTCAGTTTATTCATAAAATGTGACAGTAATCACGTAATATAATAATCATCATGGTCGAGACATAGTCGCACATTAGCGTGAAAAAACACGTCATTATCCGAGGTAAGCGCGTCGCTCGTGGCATTGTCATGACGATGTCGCGCGTGGGCGACAAGCACAAGACTTTCACTGTCTATATGTATGTAGATCGGGTCGTCGTCGTCGTCGTACTCGCGTCGAACGTGGCTCGGAAGTGTCATGCGAGCCCGAGCGCTGATTTCTGTTTGCTCTTTTGCGTATATTTGCCCAAAAAAGTTATTTATCCTGCCTAATCCGATGTTAGCTATCTCGAGAATATCTTGGACTGCCCAAAAATAATTTAACTCAAGCTGGAGATCGGTGTGACAGATATAATTAGCGATACGATGTCTAGGTAGCGTGACGACGACACTTTGTCAGTCTAAAGAAATACTTTAGCTTGGTAATAAAAGTACGGTCGTTGGAAAGAAAAATTGCAGTTGAATATTTATTGGCAAGATTCATCTTCATAATCTACATTCCTATCAAGTGTAAGCTGAAAACAGCGTCACCGAGTGCACGCAATTTCTGTGACGTTCCAGCTGAAGCGTGACGCAGACGACTGTACTTTGACGGCAAGCCAAGTAGCCCTCGAGGGTTCTACCGAGGTTCGTCATTAGTGAACCTACTTTCGGAAAATGAAGCAAGCACGTGCCCGGCCTGATGGCGCAGGAAATTTGATTGTCTGTCGGGTAATTGTTGGTGCGAGCACCGTGTGTACGTGATGCGATGAGCTCCGAAGATAAGCCGATACGCATCTGCTGACGTGTCGCTGGCGAATGGACGGCAGACTTTAAACGATTACCCGGATAACATCTTCATCGAGGATCTTCAACGCTCAACTGGGCGTTTCATTGCGCGCGCTCGTCTAAAACCGAATACCAAAGTTATTTGTGAAGTCGAAGCCGCGGAGCACGGAAAAACGCGCGTCGAAAAGCAACGAGTAAGAGCACTCGCTGCATACGCGCGGCCACGTAAAAGGCTATTTCCATCGGCGAGTTCGCCACGAAGAAACGTGCAACAGATCTGGTTGGTGCAAATGACGAGTGGTAGAGAGAGATCCTCTCCTTTCACTTTTAATCGTCGGGCCAAATCTCGCGAGCGTCTTCATATCCGAGAGGCGCTGCCGTTATAAGGACTGCGGAAGAAGAAGAAGAAGCAACAGCATCTGCCGGCCGCAAGAGTAATAGAAAGCGAAGCGCTTTGGCCGTCGACCTGTCTGCGATATTACCGCGCACGACTTTTTGCTCGGACGAGTTCATTGGGATATTGTTTCAACTCTATTTTTCGGGATTGCCTGGCTGAGATAGTATTGTATTGAAAGAGTACAAATTCCGGGGAAAGCTTGACATGGATGAGCAGTCAATTATGGAGTCGCTTTCGCCGATTGCTGTTTCGGCCATTTTTTCAATTAGTAAGATGCGAAACAAATGTCGTACTTTCATCGAGGAAATTTTGGGTAAGAAGAAAAAAGAATTTCAAATTTTCTTCGATCAAAAACGCACAAGCGCGTAGATATAAAGACTTACAATATATCACACTTTCTTATTTATCATCCGAACGAGCAAGTTTGCCACAAATTGGAGCATCAGGTTATAGACTACTTTAGTAGAGTTCCTCAACGCAATAAAAAAAGAAAAAAACTTGGTTCCTGATTAGAGTCAATGGAAGTTTTACGACGTACGAACACGATTTTCACATTGTACATCATTACAATTAATTACCCTCGCAGAACAGCAGCGGCAACATCACGAGAAAGAAGGAAAAAACTATCGGAGGCAGCTGCCGATCTCACAATGAAACATGCAAACTGTGCTCTTCGAGTGCAATTAGCATTCGATCTCAGAGCGTCTGCGTGTATGTACGGAAGAAGAATATATATATCGTGTGCTTGGGAATTCCGTTACGATGCTCGCGCATTCCCCTACTCGTTTAATTGCCAACACGCCAAACTGTTAATTATCGGCATCGATCGTTACGCCATTGTGTGCCGTGAGCACGAAAGCATACATACGGAGAGATTTCCGCCCTCTTTCGATTGGTTCTCTCTTATTTCTTTAAATCTTTCGTTGCGATACCGAGGCCGAGGCTTTTTCAGATTTTATAGCGGATGTTTAGAGAAAATCGCTGGGTTTTAAAGATTATCACATGCTTGAAGCTCTGATCGAATTTTTGAGTTGGCCGAGAGAAACGGTAAAGCTGATTGTCACTGAGAATCCAGGAATTGCAGCTATATATGCAGTTACAGTGTGAAAAATGCCGGTCGCAGCATACATAGTCAATTGACGATAATTATTTCTAACCACCGCTCGGTCACTAATTTTTTTTCCTTTTAATCGCGCACAGAAATAAAACTACGTAATAAAATACCATTAGATAACAAAGCATTGAAAATCATTCGAACCCCTCTAAAGGAATACCGTAACGAGCGATCCCATTTTTCATTAGCCCAAGTCACATTCTAAACCCCCCTTGTGGAATAATGATTTATATCAATTACGTAGCAGTATGGTGCAGCCCAACGCTGTCTCATTAATGAAACATTTCGCTCTAAAGCTAACGAGAGCAGAAAAAATAAGCCGAGACGTCTGCAAAGATTCATTAAAATAAATTTAAAAAGGAAAAGCGAAACCGAAGCCCCATTGTGCAATTGTCCTTTCCGCGTTTTAATTGCGGACGCGCGTCACTTCTCAATATTCAGTTCCACGTCTTCCTACAAGACGTCGCTTATACTCTCGCTTTGTATCGTATAATTTACGCACGCGCGATTTCGTTGGATTTACGCTACATACATGTAAGTTACGCTTAGGACTGTTATGTGTATTTTAGGACCGCCGACGGATTTGCTCTGTGCTAATGGATTATTTGCGTACGCGTTCAGTATGCAAATGACATAGTTCACGCGCCTTTTAGTAGTTGCGCAATCTATAATGGCCTGCATGAAAATCACTTTTCTTTTGTGCTTCGCGATATCTACGTGTGTCGAATTGCTCGAAGGAACAAAAAAGTGATACGACGCGACTTACGTAACGCAATTGAGTTAGACTTTTGTGGCGGATAAGATTTTCTTTATGACTATTTTTTTAACTTTCTTTTACCACCCTGACCACCAAAGAAAACGTACAAAGCACGCATCGCATACCAAATAAGCGACATGCAACCGATCAACACCCGACGCAGCTATTCCTCTGTGGCGCCACATCGGACACTTTGCATATATGCGATATCCGCGTACGTGAGACGGCGGGCGAGGTTTTCATTACACGCGAGTTTCACTCGGCGATCTTTTATCTACTGGATGCTGCCTCTACACTGCATATACAATTTGTCAGCGTCGCGCCCGCGTATATTACTTGAACGACGGCTAATCGACGTTGTCTTTCATACGAAAGTTGTGAATTTTCTCTTCTGCACTCAGTTGCAATTAAAAACATTTCTTGGTACGATAGAGAAAGTGTACATATAGTGGTGTATGTCCGTGTACTTTTTTTTACTTTGCTTCGAGAAATCGATCGAAAAATGCCGGACACGTGCTCAGCATGCAACGATCGGTGAAAAAAATAAAACAGCAACGACTTGCACGATATCGAACGTTTGTCCGACTCGCGATCGATTTTCTCTTTGGTCACTGTGCCACTATTTCACTGGATAAGGGTATAATGGTCGATAAGTGGAAGTCATTTTTTCATCGAGTGCAACGCCTAAGCCAAAGACTTTCAAAGTATATCAGAGAAATTAATGCGTTCGAATTACCTAAGCGAGAAGGATCAATTTGTCGGTGTTAATTAACGATTTGCGTTTTTCCGCAATCGTTCGCGCACATTCTTTAAGCTTATTCAATTACGTTGATTTGCCGCGTTGCGCTTCTTCTTTCCTTTTTCTGGTGCAAGCGGATGAATCGATTGTGCCGCGCTAACGCGAGCGAGCACTGCGGAAAATCACAGGGAGAAAGCGGAATTCTTGATACATTTTTATTTCTTCGCCGCTGCAGGCGACGAATTCCCTTGTGTTCGCGAAGAATTTCAAAGGGAGGAATTGGCGCGGATCAATGCTGATCCGGAAAGAAGCCTCTTGAAATTCGAGAAATGGAAATTGGCTCGCGCGCAATTTCGACATTATTCAAACGTATTTTATATACAGCGTTGTCTTAACTTAGCGTCAACAAGATTATTATTATCAAATAAACAACCCAACAATAAAGATGCACACCGTTAGCGAAACTATGATGATTCCTAATCATTTTCTAGTGCAAAATGTGCGGAATACATCGCACATCTATTGGCTTTCCATCTCTGTTTAAGGAGTGAAAGAGCATCAGCGACAGCGCAGGGTTACGAAAAAAAGTGCTGATAGATTTCGCCTCGTTTAGGTTGTCCCAGAACAAGACGGGAGTAGCGTGCAAGTCAGGTCAAGGAGATCTGCGAGAGAAGAAAAAAAAACCAGTGCGCGCGAGAAAAAGGAGCTGCTGTCGTCAGATGGGCTTGCGGATGACTAGGTCGACCTATGCATTTTGTACGCAGATGCAAGCTATTTCTTTTTTTTTTGTCGGTTAATTTTGAGTTTTAGTGAAATGAAGAAATTTTCCGCTGGATTATGTGATTTGAGATTAGTAATTTTCTATTTTCCGATATTTTATGAAGTGGCTTTATCATACTACAAACTCAAGTGAGAATGATACACTATACGACAGCTTTTGTAACGATTTCAGCACTTCCCATAAATGATCTCAAGTGGCGTTAGTATATCACTTAAAGCCTGATATCTCGTGCAAGAGTACGGGTATTCATGCGTTATACTTTCGTCGAGTTTTGCACCGGAATTTTGAGTTGAAAACCGCGATTTATTTCGTCGTATTCTGCTTATTGTTAAAAAGCGAATCAAGCACGGTTCTTTGTTTTTTACACTCGAAAGTTCTTCATGACTCGACAATGACCGATGGATACGACTATTTTTTTTTCTTTTATTGTTATTATCCAATCGTTACGCCGATCGTTACGCCGATTTTTCCACTTACCATTGCGGAAATATTTTTTTGAAGAATATCCTTGTTTGCATAATTATGTGGGAACTCACCTGAAACATAAAAGTAAATTGATTGATTAATAAAATGTATTCCATTAGTTTCTAGTTTCAAAAGTCAAAACAAAGTCATGAATCTCTCTTACGTTTCCAATATATACATGTTTATGTACCTACTCAATACCATTAAGAAAATCCAAAAAAAAATATGTTTACCACCGCGCTCAGCGTATGAATAAATAAATCGAATAAATTAAATTCAATGTCCTGTAAAACTGCGAGAAATGAGAATTTTCGATGATTCATCACAAGAGGCCAAAAAAAAAAAGATTAAAAAATCTCTTTTTCGTTCCGCAAGCCGACTCATCGCTCTTGCACAATTGGAGCGGTCAACTCGGTAGCGCTAAAGAGTCTAGTCACCGTAGAGATTAAACAAAAGTCACACCCATACCGATGCAACAATACATTAGCTGAGAAAATCCGAATTTGGCTGTTAGTTCCGTCTTCGCGCTCGATTGAACGTGCAAAAAAAGAAAAAAAAAAACAAGTTCACGCTCAAGGGGTTACGATGATTGCTGCTCTCGTGCACCGAGAAAGATTTCGCTTCGATGACGTAAAAGGAGGCTGTATATATTGCTGCCTGAACGATGCATCGAGGCGGGAAGAAAGATGCATTTCCTTTTTTTTATCAGAAAATGAATCATGCGGAGAGAAGAAGTTTTGAATAATTTGTTGTTTTATTGGGAGTTTCCGTTACACTGTTTATGCGCGAGGTTAGTTTACGGGCTATATGCTTTTAGGATTTTTTTCGTAGATCTGACTGGCCGTTATATAAGGATTTTAGTATGGAAGGCATGCTGTGTATGCACATAAATTGCCTCGCTTCATTTACTTTATTTTTCTGTTCTGTTCTCTATATGTTACATTTCCAGGGATGTATACTTGAATAATTTATCAAATATTCTTTTTTATAACGGGTGAATTATGTATCCAGTTTATGAAGCTATTCTTAGTCCATGAAACAGCGTTCAATATTAATCATCCCTCCATTCTTTCTTGACCATGGATACTCGAGATTTGAAGCCGTAGTAATAAAGTTAATGTCTCCTTTGTCGCGCGACCAAAGCGAGAATTATCTCCTTTGACACCACATCTCTTTTAAAGAAGATCCCATCTCCTCTTGACACAAAGAATGATCTTTTCTTTTCATGGTATACAGGACAAAAGAAAAGTCAAGAGTAGCTTTCTCACACACTAGGTGTCATTTTCGCCAATGGAAGTTGAAGAACTTTCGCGAGTAGCTTCGTGACAAATGTAAATTTAAGCGAGAGAAATTCGAATTCGAAATTGTTGACGTTGCAACGATTCCGATTAATTATTCCATGCACAAATCTGCATACTTTCTTCCGTTTGTGTCTTTCTTTAGAATAGCGTTTTTGTTGATAGAAAATGATAGTTTTTCTAGTTGATAACATTTTCAAAAAAGTTATCTCAATGTATGGAAAAAGAACAAACAGCGTGCAACTAGGTTAGTTATACAGGTTACTTTCAAGCGATGTGTCGTTCAAAATGTTTTTATTCGATTTCGTTTGTCGCTCATAAATTCCAACAACAGAAGATTCTATTGTAGACGATAATCACCACGCGATCGATATATAAAGCTTGCTTACGTAACAGGAGTAACATAATCGCAAAGTTATTCGTTCTTCGCGTTAAAGAGGCTATCCTTTTCGAAAACAGCACGGTAAACGCGACTAATTCGTGCAGCGCATTTGGTCGTTAATTTTACGTAACAATATAACGCGAAACGTCTGGCTGAAAAAATGCGCCGAGAATCCGCAAATTACACGGATTCCCCTGCCACAAGCGAGAGACTCGCGCAGCGCCAAAAATGGTAAACGGAATGCAAGAGCGGCTTCAACTTGAAGATATTTGGCGTGGAGACGATTGGTCAAACGGAAATTTACCGAGGCTACTCTCCGAGAGAGCCAACGAGGTCAATGCCTTGTCTTCCGCGTTCGCTCGCAAAAGTTCAGTCTCCAGCAACAGCAGCGAGACCCTTGTTAACGTCGTTAGAGAATGAGGATGAGTTGTGAGATTATATGCGAGGCTCCTTCTTGGAAATGTTTAAGAGCTGCGTTGTTTAGAACACTTTTTCTTTCTCGACGCGACGCGACGCAATTCAATTTTCGCGCTTCACCAGTCGTTCGACATCACTCGAAGAAGAATCTTAAAGTTTTCGTCCCAGCTGTACAAGCTTATTATTTTTATCGCGAACCCTTTCGGAAAAAGAAAACACCCAAGGCTCGCCGCATAAAATGCAAGCTTAATGTCCAATTAAATTGTACACGCTAAACAATAAAAATTCAAGGTATCTCTTATTCGAAGCATTCCTTGGTTAACAAGCCGTCATCGAAAAAATTATGAAAAGCACTTCTCATCGTGAAATGAGCGTGTTTTTTTTCTACAGGCCCAAGAAACGCATTCAAAAGTGAAGGGCGATAAAAGGCCCGCACACAAAGGAGACTGACCTTGGAGACCAACTGATACGCCGACGAGAGCGTTGCACTGCACACGTGTATAGTGCATAATAACGATGCCGGTCCCTCGGTGCGCTTTGCTGATAACAGCGCGACTAAATGGAGATATATTACGATGAATTAGTCGCTGTTGCGTATGCGGATTTACCAGTGCTGCACTTTGATGTATTGCGCTTGAATGTAAATTTGCGTTTCGCTATTGAACATGTAATATTTTAATTGTGGTCGGCATTATTATTTTCCTGCTCTACATAAATTCTTATAATTCAACTTTGATTAAATTGAAATCTAATAACAACGGTAATTTTTCACGATCCACTGATTTTTGATATCTTTGAAGTTAAGATTTTTACGTTAAGAAACTTGACTTCCCCACCCAAAATTAAAATAATCACACCCTACACAAAACTGCACAAACCGCATCAAGGCATAGTTCCGCTATATACTCGTACGTGTGGTGCAAAACCAGCATCGAGCGATACAACAGCCATTAAAAGTAGCCGTCACCTTAATGTGCGACTTCCTCGGTTGTATTCCGGAATTTCATTTAGTGAATTCGTCTACTTTCACTCGTGCATGCGGGGCAGGCTAGATTAGACATGGAAATGAAACAAGGATGTTGGCAATGGCGAGCTGATTGAAAACTCGTTTTGGCTGCCATTTGCAATTGCGCATTGATCGATGAATTTTGAAAGGGAAGCCATTAATTTTATCAACTGCCGTAGAATTTTATCTTCGAGTTGACGATTAGACGAGTTCGTTCCTTTGCAACTGTATTCGCATCCCGTACAGTGGTTACCTATAATAAATCTCCCACGCGAAACTCGCCAGCATCATTATCACAAGCTCACATTCGTACACGACGAACAACAAAAACAGAAATATAGTTAGACGGCAGCTAAGCAAGTCACGACGCAGTTAACAATCAGGTGCTAAAACCACAATCCATAAAGGCGCCCCCCAATGTCATAACGAGTGAGCGAACGAGAAAAACCGTTTCACAGGATTATCAGAGCCAAACTAACGCCGAGGAATTACGAGGCTTCAAACGATATAACTGTGACGCTATTGAAAAGCGCGAGCGCGAATATTTATGGCGAGGCTATACCGTAATTCACGAGAGAAGCAGGTGCAATCGAAAAGGACATCGAGGTAAATAAAAAAGGTGGGTTTGGCTTTGAACGAGAGACGCGGATCTGGAATTCCTTGACGTTTACCGTATCTGCCCGCTGGTGCTTGCCGGTTATGAACTCTGCGTTTAATTGGATTTGCTGTAGGTTCAACATTTATTTGAAATCCTGGTTAAAGTTGACCAGTTTTACCAACAAACATGCTCAATCTCCCTAGTGCCGCACGAAATTCACGGGAACCCACATATTTACGATCCTGCGCGCGAAAAACAAAAGCTCCAATTTCTTTCATGTATACAGCTAATTGCAGCAATCCAGCAAAAATAAGAAAGAACAACAATGCAGCAGCCAAGTATTTCCTGTAGAGATAGAGGTAGCGATAATGGAAAGTCCCGTCAATCGTGGGTTAGACAATGGACCGAGTTAATAATAATTCACGATAACAGCAGCAGCGGCAGCAGCTGTGGAGTCTGCAGGAGGAGGAGGAAGACGAGGACGGTGGGAAAACGGTACATCGGTAGAGAGAGAAACATCGGGAGGAGAAGTTGTGCAGCGCATTAATATTTATTCCGAGAGCTTGTGCGCACTGGAACAGTTACGTCTGCCGTGAGACAGACGCTGTGCTGACGCTTTCGCACGCGACAGGTGCCAAGTCAGGGTAGTGGCCTTCTTCCCTCGCGCGGGAATGTCACGCGGTTTCTCGGATGTCGACGCTGGTTTCCTTGCTTGTTTTGCCCTCCGCGAGAACGATGATTCTAGTTTTGCCGCTCTTCAGCTGACGACGCGCAAGAGGAGGGACCCGAAAGCTATAATAATTATCGTAAATGTCGCGGTAATCGTTTTCCGGGCAAGGTTGCCTATGAATTCACGCGCTGACCGAGGATCCGACTGGAATCCTCCAGCAGCACTTGCATCTCACGTTTCTTTATCAGAGCCGAAGATTTATCTAGCGATTACGCGCGCATACATATTTTCAAACAAAATGCCCGCACAGCGCTATAAAAAGAAATCGTTGGAGCGCTAATGGTTTAACGGTTCGTTTGAATGCCCCGAGTAAAACGAGTAATCAAGGCGGCAAAATACACACGACAACGATCGCGCATATGCATATATCTCATTAGGCTCGATAATACACGCACGCACAATGCAAGATCACGACACTGAATTTTTCACGGGCGGGCCGTCGCTTTCACTTGCTTTCCCACACGCCACACAGCCTTATCACACGTACAAAGCTGTTCGCGCGCGCGTCCGTTTCTCCTTCCAACTTTTGTTGCGCGATTTTCACTTTCAACTGACTACGATGATGAGCAGATTGATTGGCTGATTTCTCTAGGCGGTGCGCCACCATGGAACATCACCGTGTGTGCGTTGTCAATCTTCGGCTTACGTTCATTTCCGTTAGCCGTGTTTGTGTACTTTTAAAGACTTCTTTTTAAGGTGAGACGCGAGCTCGTTGAGTGATATGAAGTAAGTTTTTTTTAAGCGAAGTGTGGAAAGACCGGTTATCAAGATCGCTTTTTGGAAATGACTCTTCGCTACGGATGAGTTATGAGTTATTTTGGATAGAGGAGGGGTTTCGGGAAATAATATTTCTCTTCGTAAGGGGCAAACAAGGACGCGTTGTTGGATGATGACTTGTAGGTACGAATAATACAAATTTGTTTTTCATACGGAGATTGAATTTTCGATGTTGATTCGTGCTGTAGATAGTTTTTAAATGTTTTTTTAATACTTTGTTACCTTCTGAAGTTATCGCTGTGTGGCCTCAACTCTAAGAACACGTATACAATATTTTACTGTTGTGAAAGTGAAAATAACTAAAACATTTTGTCAATATATAATTATTTCAGTGCAAATATAATTACAAGTGATGAATTAGATAGATATTTATAAAATTAACAAACCAAGCAATTTATGCGAATACCTATTAAATAATCTCTCGTTCAAGTCCACAAGTAATATGTAAGTTCTCGTATGAAGTTAAGCAATGACGTTGGAAGGTTAAAAAAAAGAGAATCCGTTATTTGTTAATTGAACATGTAAGAAAGTGTTTCAAAAACATCGAAGAAAAGAAACTGAATCGACTAAGAAAGAGCGTCAAGATGCACGGCACTCGGCTCGTTAGACGCGTATTATACGCCCGCCAAGAGGTTAACGCATCGCAACAGAGAGGTTTTCCGTTAGCTACGAGTTTTTCTCTTCTTCGTTTCTTTCTCTCGCTTTTCATTTCAGCGTCTTGCTCGAGTTCACCTCGCCGTTCTCGCAACGTTCCTGTGGCGAAGTGAAAAGCCGCAACATTGTGAAAATGAATTTCATCGGAATTTACGCCGCGTGTATGTAATAATTTTGGGCACCGAACGAATTACACCATGAAAGCTTTCCCTCGCGTTACGATACGTTTCTTAGTTGGCTATGTCAACACTTCACTGATAAAGTTATCAAATTTTTAGTGTGTGCTACTTGTTAAAAAATTTCAACATCCAAATAGTTGTTAGATCACCCTCGCGCGAGAGCTAAGAACATGATTTCTCGATCATTATATTTATACGAGCTCCGTGGTATTTAATTAGCTATAATAAGTTTCCAGATATCAAATATTCACAGACATTAATTTTACTTCTTCGTTAGCATCCATCCGACAGTCAGTGCATATAACTGATATTATCGAACCTGCAATTACTAAGTATTGCTTTTTTCTTTCATTGGAAAACACTGGACGCTTTTTGCTTTTACCTTCTTCCAATTTAATAGCAGCGTACAGTTCAATATATAAGCTGCCATACTTTTCTAATTACATCTAGTGATTTCCGAGATTTTATAAGGCGAAAGTATTTTACCAATACCGACAAATCGAATCTCAAAAGTCATCTTCTCTAATAAATAGCACCGTATTAAAAATAATTATACATAATACTTTGAAAATATTGAGAGAGAGAGAGAGAGAGAGAGAGAGAGAGGTCTGGATATCCTCGCGTGTAGGCAGGATGTGCATGGCTTTTGTGAAATTGATGGCTTTTAACGGAAGCGACGTTCGCCTGCGACGAACGGTGCTCTTTTCTCTTTGGGCGCCATTTGATTCACATCTCTCGATAAATCTTACGCAAACAGCGAACTGGTCGTTAGTCATGAGAATTGGATGTCAAATAAAAGTGATAGCGAGTCATCTTCGGGCGCATGACGAATTGTATTTTTATCGCGGTACCGTCATACGAGTATAAAAGTTCTCCCTCGCTCCTCGTACACGTGTTTTCCACGCTGTCGGTGCGATAAACCGCTCGTACGAGACACTCGAGAGCTGTTTTTACATATGCTCCGCGAAAAGAAGTTCAATATCCAGTGGAGCGTTGCGACGCGCGCGCTTACGTCGGCGCGGCCGACACGCCCGCGCGCGAATCTCCTCGGGGAGCGAGAGCGAGGAGAATTCTATTTCCGTCGGAAATGCACCTAAACAGCCGCGTGCACTGCTCGCGCTTTAATGCCCAGGCGTGCGATGGACGAGCTGGAAAAAAAAAATCTTACTCCGTGTGCGCGAGAATGATCGTTAGAATTGTTTGGTCGATTGACATGTGCACGCAGATCAGACAACATTCGCGTACTATTGTTCGCGTCCTGTCTAACATGGACAAGTCAATGATTGCTGCAACGCAAGTTGCCTTTCAATTTTCAAACACACACGCACGCGAGATTGCAAGCGTCGATTATAGCCCAAAAGCAATTAAACCACACATATTCGCTTAAGCTCACTTATCGCATAATTCAATTGCCAATGAATGAAGAAGTAGACATCCAGTTTTCGTTGATTAGCCAAGAAAATTTAATAATAAAGTTGCGTTATACCATCAACATCGATGTTGGTTTTTAGGTAATAAAATTCTTTCCGTAAAGTGCGCATTTCCTGCCAGTTTATCGTCATTGCTAGAGAGGAAAAAACAATCTTAAAGCGGCAATTTAGCTGCAATTAGCTTAGTGATCCATTTGCATTTATGGATTTTCAACCTCATGTTTTATTCTTATTGACAGATACTGATTGCAGCCTTTCCAAATGAAAACTGATGAGTTTTTCCACTACCACGGGCAACCCTAACAACAGATGAGAAAAACCTCATCAAACATTTCATTCTCAGAGCTCTCGCCTCTTTTAGAGAGCCGAGCGTGGCATTAAAAAAGCATCCCACTTTTATATATAGATAGTGCATGTAAGTCTTCGCTCAAAGCCACAATCCTCTTACAGAAACGCGTCTCTCCATGAAAAAGCAAAGGCACTTAATCCTCAACCGCCCTCTCTTTTTCATATGTATATGCCCTTGTCCCCCCCACCCCCTATTTTTCGTCTTCTTTCTCTCTTTTTCTAAAAATATATGTGTGCGTCGCCTTGGCGCGTACATATATTTTCGGGCGCGCCTTTAACTTCTCGTGACTCACTCGAACCGATCGTCCGGAAACTGAATCACAGTTGCAAGACTCTTTTTTCCCTCGATTATTATATAGTAATTGCACGTCTTTTTTTGTTTTCGCTGCGAATTATCGATCCGGAAAAATGAATCAGCTGGAAAAAAAAATACCGCTCGAGACAAGTGGAAATTCTTACAGCGTGATTTGGAATCGGGAAAACCAGTTTTCGTCCCAGGGATCGCATATAAATAATTTGTCATATAACTCTTTATCGATGTACAAACTAAACAATATTTATCCAACGACGACACTCCAGTCCAGCGATACCTTCGTCATCGAATCGATAGCGTTCATAGAAAAACCCAAATTCCTGAAACTCGTTCTAGTCCACATGCTCAATATAAAAACGTCTACATCACTTCTAAACGATGATATCTTTCACTCGTCACTTACAAGTGACGAGATATTTAATCATTTACTAATCTTGTTTGACGATTAGTAAACACTTGAATTTCGATCACTAGAAAGAAAAAGAAAAGCACGGTTGAGCTGGCGATGAGAAGCCGTCGCGGTCGAATTTTCGCGAAAACCGCCGTAAAGTCGGTAGCCAAGTGAAAATCGAACTTGTTACTGTGAGCGCCGGTTGAAAACCGAGATAGCGCGGTGTCAAACCCAAGGAGAAAGTTCTTTTTGTTTTGCGGCTCGCTCGAGCGCAAGTCGAGCAGGCAAAATTAGCGGAGCCGCGGGTCGCAGGGCAATGCAAATTGCGCGTTCGCCGCCGGAAGATCGGCCCATTTGGAAAGTTCGACGGGGAGGCGTTGATCAAGTCGATCGCTGAATGAAGCCTCAAGCGGACTTCGTTATACGATGACAATAATGATGTCTGCGTGTACGTGCATTTCACACGGAGTAGACACGCGCTTTTCCCCCATTTGTTATGGCTGAGATACCGGTCTTTGACTTCTCGTTACTTCACATCATGTTTTGCTATCGCTCAACAAAGTACATTCGGATTTCTCGCTCTCCCTTGTCCGCGACGTTTCTTATTATTATTTTTTTTTTATCGGATAAATGCAAGAAGATAAAGTAGCGTGTGCATTTTCATTGCGTAATGCGCGTCTTGGAAACGCACGTGGATTTTATTTCCAGTGGGGATAGACCGCGGACGGTTGACACTAATCAATTTGCCTGCTCGTCAATGCAAATTCGGAGTTACGAAATTTGTATAAATAAATCGTAAGGCACCAAACTTTTAGCGAAGCTCCAGAGGAAACCGAACCGAAAAAAGCAAGGCCATTACGAAGCGATTGCCATGCAAGAGTCAGCGCGCTTCGCGGCTGCAGCCTCGAATACAAAATCGAATGCCCCGATGAGCCTCTCGACAATGCTAATCCTCTCCCGTCATCGTGCGCATCAGAGGCTCGGCCGGATAGTGTCGCGCCTTGCTTTTTGTTTGTTGTTCGTTGACAACAATGCGGATTTTAAAGTGACGAAACGTTGTGCTAGTTTTGCAACAGCAACACACTTTCGGCAATAGTCTCGTGCCGTTGAGCTATTGTCTGACGGATACGCAGTCGCTTTTTTCTACTTGTCAGCGGTTGCGAGTACGACGCTCAACTATTCGCTGTTTCTTAATAGAGTCGCGTTTCGCGCGCTGCTCAAAGTTTAAAAGCTGGCTGGTCTCGCGAGTTAATTGGCTTTGACGCTGCGTCGAGGTAAATATTTGTTAACGGCATTATAGACATCGAACAAAAATCGAGGATAACGCGCGTTGTAGCAAAGAAGAATTATTGAGAGATAGAGAATCATTAAAGGCCACGAACGATGATATTTCGTAAATATGTCATAAAAAAATATACTTTCGCAAGTTCCCATTTCTATGAACAGTACAATCGCCATCTATGTATTAAAAGCAACGTTGTTCAGAAGCTACACGCTAAACGCGATAAATCAAGCCAATTTCCAAACTATATATATTTCTCCTCTGACACATCCATACACAGCGCAGCCTCACGATTCTTGGCAATTTTTCGATCGCGCACAATAAAGTAGTTCCACTTTCTCCTCTTCTCTTGGAAAAATATATTGTTTAGTTGTCTTTCTCTCTCTCTCTCTCTCTTCGTTCGCGGCTTAATCGGCTGACAGGATCTCGTCCAATTAAACAGCTCGCGCGCTGCGGAAACTGTTTGGTTGTAACGTCTCACTTTATTTCGCCGGGCTGACTGCTTATGGGTTCGGTCGCGTCGTGTGCATTCCACCGTCGCGATTTTTCGTTGCCTAACGAGGGCGCGGTGTCGGCAGTTTCTCGCTCCTTTTCGCTGTGCCATTTAGGGTTCCACCGCGTTAACTCTTTCGAGGAGATGCATTGTGGGCATAGCTACATGGATTTTCTCACGCTGCATCAGAGTAACATTTTTAAATGCTCGTTTTGAACAAGCCGCACGTGTGCCCGCAAACCAATAAACTTTCACGGAAAATCAATCAAGGGACACGGCCCCGAAGCCTTTCCGCAAAAGTGAACACGTGTTGTGGAAAAAAAAAAAAAGCACAACGGAACGAGCAGAAGTCGATTATTGAGTAATCGTCCGTACGACCTCGATTCGATCAGCCTAACTCTGTAAATGAGAAGCCCACCGATCGCCGGCACAATGAAACGACGAAAAATTTGGCGACATTCACGGCAATTTGAAATTGAAATGGTCGCGGCGAGCAATGATCGTTATAATTGAACGGAAGTGACCTGTTTCCCGCGCGCGTGCGCGGAAAACGTTTTGTCGCGACAAACTATCGCAGCTCCGATTTAACAGGGAATGTGGGTTATCCTTTTCTTTGTGCGCGTCTACGCGCACGGAGTTCCGAGAGTGAAATCAAACGCAAAAAAAGGAAGGAAAGAAACTTGCGCCTGGAATGCAACCAATCTTCTCGTCCTCCTCGGTGAACAAAGAAGATGTTGACAATTTGATTGCGATCGGTGAAAGGTTTATATGGAAGGCCGCTTATCTACACACATGGCGCAATGGAATAATGACTATGAAGGGGAGCCGCGATGATCTTCCTCTAATTATACCGAGTTAACCTTTTTCGAAGGGTGTCCTTATTGAACGCACGAGAGCGTGTGAATGTACAGTTGCAAATGAAGCGCACTAATCGTATTTAACTGCTCGTCGTCCCATCTTCCGATAGCAAATCAAATAACGGGGCTTTCCAACTTTTCTATGCGATGACCATTTTGCAGAAAACAAAGTTCTTTAATTAGCTGCATTGTCAAGAAATTTCTCTCAAAATAAGAAATTCTTTTCTTAGAGTAGAAAATTTTCTGCCTTATATTAAAAATAAAAGTGTTCTTACTTTAAGAAAATTTTTATAACCTGCGGCAAACAGAAGAGCTCTTTTTTTTCGGTAATGACGCTTGTGTTCGATCAGTTGCATATTCTAAAAATAAAAAAAATCCAGCGCTATGAAAACAATCAATTATCAACTTGATCTGATCGCTATAGGTATATGATGTAATGGATTGCGTGCTACGTGCTTGCGACCATTATCGTTTCAATTTATATTATTGATGCGGTGTATTATATACGTCTGCAAATAGTACCTTCGACGGTTCATTTTCTTATCTGTTATACATATGAGTTTCATTGCGCGCTTGCATACGTAATGGCCTGATTAACAATTCTATGGCATTCATCTGTCAATAATTTGTCTTTTGAGACAAATTATACACTCGCTCATGAGATTTTGTGTACCGAGCTACTTGATTTGGTGAAAGTACAAGATTAGAATTTTGTGCAATCTTTCACTTGTTCCAGATGTTTGCATAACACTTAATTGAATTTCTTTTTTTTTTTGCAGATGTGTTACTCGTGAGAAACACTTTGTACTTATTGATTGTCGAGTAGAGAAAACAATTGGCAAAGTCGTAACGAGTTTCAGGCTTCATAATATCTTTCTCACGCGTTTTGCAAAGCGCAAAGAAATATATGTTGAGAGTATAAAATTCATTGACTGCGAGTGATTGTAATTGCTGGGTATTTTTTGTCGCTGTATTGTTCGAATTACGAGTTTGAATCCCGAAAAAGAGGTGGGGAAATTTACGGTAGAACTTAATATTTTTAAACTTTGTGAGTTTAAAAGAATAATTGTGATTTATAATGAACAGACTGAATTTGATCCAAATAAAAATCTCGAAATATAGTACTAAATAACATTTTACACAGTCGACGTTTACCTCAATGTATAAATCAACGAGGGTGTACAGTAGACGAATAGCCATTTAGAACTCACCTGCAAAGAGAAAAAAAAATGAGCGCATGTCAGAATGTTACAGAAAACTATCGACTTCACTTTATATAGCGCTATTCACAAGAGAGATCGCTGCCCGCTAAAGCAGTAACGGGAGAAGCCGACATCCTGCTCCTTGCGGTTTCATTGCTGCGCAACGCCTACCTCGCACACACACGCACGCACGCACACACACACACACACACACACACACACACACACACACACACACACACACACACACACACACACACACACACACACACACACACACACGCGCGCGCACGTACGGAAAAATCGGGGGACAAAAAGGAACATTACCGATTATAGCTGTGCGCCGTGGAAGCTTTCGGAATTTCGTTCGCGAGCTGATATCTAGCGCGAAAAATTACGTCGCTGCTAGATAAAAGTAGCCCAAAAAAAATAAATAAATAAATAAAATCAATGATTTCCTGCGCACTATCACTCATGAATTTCGAATTAATCTCTGTAGAACATTTCTAGATTACCGAGATACTCTCGTTCTGCGCTTGTATCGCTCAGCTGTTTGCGGACGCGCGAAGTGGATTATAAACTTTCAATTTAGAGTCACGAGATTTGTCACACTTACATTCATTAAACTCAATTTTTTTTATCTCTTAGAAACCGGATATCAAATTTTCTCGCTGCATTCTTGATCGCCAAGTTTCTTCATTTGAGATTGCTTCTTTTTCTGATTTTTGAAAAGATTGATTATTTATGTAAGATTTTTCTTTATACATTTCCACTATTATTAATATGATTTCAACGTAGTATAATATTTTTCTTATTTAAAAAAAATATATTTTTGTGTTCTTATTTGAGGAGCACTTTTAGACTACTTAATTTAATTTAAGTAAATAATACTTCTCATCCGTATTATAAGAAAAGATATTTCTCATAAAAAAAAATTTCTCTTCTGTGATCAATATCGTAAGATGTCTATTTCAATACACCGTACGCGTGCAGATTAAAATCAAAGCAACGAACATTTTTTCACAGTCGATCAAACAATATCCCGGGCGAGAAAAGTCTCGTGATCCTTATAGTAGGCATCTGATAGCGATTTCTGCTCGCAAAACGCTTGCGCGTGACTTTGAAGCTTCTCCCACACGCAAGCGAGACATTGAAGAGTGGAGACGCTTTTATGATGAAAGGTCTTGTTTTTCTCGTGCTCCACAGCTCGATTCTTTGTAAACTTTGTCAATTTGCGATTATGGGTGTTTAATCGTTAAACTGTAATTACAACGAATAAATGATGGAATTTAACCAAAGCCTGTTAATAACCCACGTGCTAGTTATTTCCACGAGCTCAACGCGATTAATAAACAAACAATAAATTTCGATATCTAGCGTTTCTTCGTTTCCACTGGGAACGTCATTGTTGTAGCAAATTTATATATATTCTAAACTTTGAATGATAGTCTAGACGTGATATGCAAGAATACTTCAGTCATTCCTTATCTAATTAATGACATAAAACTTTTCTTATTTAAGTTTTTTCTCAGATACAGGATGACGCTTGGTTATTAATAATCCGATAAATATGTACGCAATAATCTCAAGAGTATAGCCACTGAATTTTATAAAATAATCCTCCGAACATTTTGACGGTTAAATAAATGCAGATATATAATTTAGAAACATCACAAGTTAAATATTTAGTCGTTGAAAAGATAAACCGTGCAAGAGTATACACAAAGGAGACACAACAATAGCGAGTCGCGTAATAAACGAGAGAATGAGAGAATATGTTGCGTCTTTGTGAGGCACGAAGAGTATAGCCGCTAACGAACTGTCGTCGTCGCCACGCGACAGAGTAGAGTTATGGTTGTCCCTCTCCGAAAATAAGAAAAAAAAAAAGAATAATACGATAGAGAGTGGTGGCACACTGTGTTGCAGCTGCACATACAAGAGAGGGAGGGTAAAGTTCGCGCGGCGAGTACAATGCTTCCTCTTTGTGATAATTCGCTTGAGAGGGAAAACGTCCGATTATAAATGTGTGCGTATGTCCGCGTGGTACTGAGTCAGCCGTCTGGAGGTTTTACATTTTGCTATTGCTGAGTTGAATGTTTGTCCGTTGTTTATTGGCTTTTTTCTCACTCTCTTTGTTATTCTTTATTTATATTTTCAGATATTGTACTCTTATATTCTATGATGTGAAAGTTAATGGACGAAGTTTTGGAAGTGCCAATTTCCATTATTGTTTACTTCAATCACATAAAGTATTACTTTTATTATTCTAATCAATGTTTTTTTTCCATATCAGCGTAATATTTTAATTCCCATTTTCATCCCAATACATGGCAATAAGATTATAAAATAAGAAATAGAATTTGTTTCATGCTGAACTTTTGAAATCTTGAATGTCTTTTCTTATTTTTAGTAAAGATTTTTCTTAGTTAAATGAAATCACTGCTTAAATTTTTACAAAATGAGAACAAAAGTTCTCCAGCGTTAAGAATTACGTACGTAAATTAAAAAATTTTTTAAAATTTTTTTGTATTGACGGCATTGATGGTTATAAACACAAGACGATTGAAAAAATGTTCATCAGGATATAATCAATAAAATCAAAGTCATACAAAAATACTTCTTTTCAAATCGAAATAAAAACGTGAATTCAATTGACCCTTACCTATACCGTAGAAACAAAAAACACCAAAGCAAACGAACAGTTAACCCAATTACATCTTTATCACTATCGACCTGTTTTTCCATTTCTTCTATATGGTGGGAAGCCAAGTGAAGTACTAGCGCGCGAAACTGAATGATTGCCGAAAGCTCCCTCGAGGCAATGAAAACGAAGATATGCATTCATTCATTGTAGATGTAGGCGCAGCATTATAACAATTGACCCTTCCTTATATAACCAATACATGCTAAAATGATCTTTTAGAGAGTTATTGGGTTATTGAAGAATTATACTCCAATGTTTTAATAGTTTGTGAGCTGATCTTTTGGTAGCATTTTAATCTTCGAGTATTTACTTATACTAGCTTACGAGTGTTTTATTTAATTTAGATAATCAGTGATAATTCGTAATATTATCTCTGCTTAGTCTACAAGCCTACAAGTTGTATTGCCTACGTAAGACGAATTAAATCAACCAGCACTTTGCCACTTCTCTAAACGCCGCGGCAATTTCGCAAGATTCTCCGATTCGCGAATATTTTACGACGTACTTGCAGAATTGTATTCAATCGTTTGCATTTCGTGTGAACTTCCAAGATTAAATAAAAATGTTATCTTGGAGAGTGACGGCAAACAAAAGAACTTTTTACATGTGAGGCATTTAGCTTTTTTTTAGCTTTCGTTAAAAATGAATCGGTTTTGAACTATCTCACGGTCAGTTCACGTAGAATCGACGTTCGGATTAGTAAACTATGCGGATAACCTCGGCATTTCATATGTATACCTTTACGCCGATGTCAGCCGAATCTTTTTGTTCACGTTTACACGTTCTGATTCTTTTCTTTAATGCGCACTTGTCAAGTTCTCAAATGGAGTATGTCTATGCGTTCGGAGAAATTGTCGGAAAAAAGTTTTGTGGAAAATTTTTTTAAGTTGGGCGACGCAACGTGAGCATTTACGCGATATAAATGTAAGGCGCAACAGAATGTGTTATCCGGTTACCGTATTGTTTACCGATTTCATTCATACATCAACAAGAATGAAAGACAGAAAGAAAGAAAAACGTATAAACATCGTCATTGCTGAATGATTAAAGATCTTTGTGTTAACATCGTCCTTCGCGTACGTTATACGTGCTGAGCGAGATCACGACGAAATTGATCAATCAATAAAAAGTGAGTCAATTGCCAAAAGGCCAGCGCTCGTAAATTAACAACACGCAACGATTAATTTACAGTCTCTCGCTCGATATCGATCTTCTGCGTGCAATGTATCCAATAAAAAGAGGAACAATATATTTTTTTCTAACTTAAAGTTCGAAAGGAAAAGCCTTCGAAGAATTTATTCGGGCTTTCTATGAAATTTATACTATCAGTGTAAATTTTGATTCGAATTTGAAGCATCGATAAATTAACTTGTTTTTCAGTCTACCACAATGACAATAAATCACGGAAAAAGCATCCGACAGAGAAAGTAAAAAAAAAGGACTCCTACCGAACGAAGCATTCACAAAAGTGTTTTGAAGTCGCGCAAGGGGTCCACGACCGCGAGTTGACAGCTAAGTTGTATTGACGCCGTGTCAAGAAACTTTTTGGCACCGATTATCACTGCTCTCTCCGTTGGGGTGTCTCTGAAACCATCACTTGTTTTCTTCCGCTTCGAATTTCCCATTTGCACGCGGCGACATCGCGTGACTCGTCTTTGCGACACCCCTTTCATTTTATCGTGCAACGACTTTAATTTTCAAGAAATACGTTTGTGGCTTTTTTTTTATTTAGTTGTCAATGTCAGCTGCGAAACGCGGTTGCGAAAGGTATTTAACGTTTGTGGAATAAATCGCTGGAATTCCTTTGATGTTTGCAAAGCAGAAGTAAATACATTTCATTGATTAATGCGGGAGACGAACGCACGTACTTTTTTTAATTCTTGATAAAAAGAAAAATCGATAACGAAAAGCCAATATTTGCTTGATTGCGAACTTGTACCTGCTTCGGTTTATGATGGAGGTTTTGCATTTTAACAACTTAAATTCAATTTAATGATAAAAGAACCTACGTATGAAACGTTTCCCCAAAAACGTTGTCAGCATAACTGCTTGAAATCATTTATGCAGTGGCATCACAAGTCATTTCGTCACCTGCTTGCATTAGACAGAGCACGTTACGCGGCAGCAGCGATTTATCGATAGAGACAACCTCGACAATAGCTGCGATGTTGTTACTTCAGCATGCTAATCGTCTCAACGATAATGCCACACAGGGGAACTTGCATAGGATCGGGCTATTAAACCAAAACGGAAATGACGCCGACGCATGCGGATTTAATTGGCGCGCAAATGAAAAGACGCACGCGATAGACAATTAAGTAAATGTATCTATGTGCTCTCAAAAGTCTTAAGCTTTCGCGAAAGTTCCGCGAATATTTTGTCGGGCTGAAATGTGTTTTAGAGCAAGCTAAAACTGATTAGGGGGCGTTGATTAATTGGCTGTGTTTGCTGCCTTTTTTGAATTATTTTATCTTTTTCTTCGGCGTGAATCGTGCCAACAAACTTGGAAGCAAAATTTCGTTTGCGTGAAAATTTGATTATTGGGCTATGAAAAGTGACGTGAATACGTACCTGATTCATCTTGAATAATGAATTAGATATAATAATTTTTTTCCTATCGTAATGCAACGCATCAACGTACTAAGGAAAAATTATGAAGCATTCGTATTGGTACAGATAAGAAAGTACAGTTCATCGTACATCCAACCGTATCTTTTGTGAGACACGCGGCGTGTACACACATTGTAAACAAACAAAGTAGACACTTTTTTCTATGAATTTCCAACAAACGAATTTTTTCTCGTGAAAAATAAAACAGCTCCCTCGACCGTAACCATGTGGCCAACTTTAACACCACGTTAAAAATTAACATCTTGCATAAGTTGACTAGGCATACTAATTATTTAGATAAATTAACATCATAAGCTACTTAGTGGAGTTGAGATACGAAAAAATAGGAGAACATATATATATATAGGCGAGCAATGCGTCAGAGGAGCTAGAGAGCAACACGTGGCTTGGAGGCGGAGATTTCAATGTCCGATGTAGCCAGTCTCCCACTCTCCCCTGATTCATCCCATAGACAGATGTCATATAACTCTCGACGAGAGAGAAAAAAACAATGAGCTACTTAACATAAGTTTTCAATTTTATTTCATGGCGGCGAATGATTCTCGGTTTGTGGGTCGCGACAACGAGACGCATAGACGTGCATACCTGCGTTTTATAATAGAAGGGAAAACATAAAACCGTGGCAGCGTGTTATGTCAGCATTGTAAATTGTTATAATAAGTGGGCCATTAGCTCTAATTTTCTCTCTTGCATATATGTACGTGTTATCCTTCACAATGTGCACCTTTTCCACGAATCCACCATATAAACAAGACACGCGACACGCATATCACACACTAATTTTCGCAAATTCCTACCTTTATAAAAAACGTGTCGTGTTGTAAACTAGTCTCCAATATTTTCACTGTGGCTTCTTATTGATATAAAAACAAATTGGGTGTTTGTATAAAAGTTGCACATGTAAAAAGGTATAAGATACAAACACACTCGCGATCGCATAAAACAAGCGACAGTAAGAGAAGGAAACAACAAAGCACAGAAAGTGATGACTCTCCCGATGCGTTGAGGCCGCCGGTGCCGAGCCGACTGACTAGCTTGGCTTTACCAGCCACTCTCTGTCAGCGCTCGCACTCCGCTGCTGCCACGTCTAAAGTGCAAGTGTGTGAGTGAACGTGCGGGCGCTCCCCTCAAACACGCGCTGTTTCTTTCTCAGGCTGTGCAGCCTCCGGTTGGTTCGCTCTCATACATCGCGGGGCGCCCCCGAAAACCGGGAGGCCAAGTACAATCTTACTCGAAAGTATCTCGAATACGAAGGCTTATATGTTGACGGGACTGTCTTTCTTTCTCTCTCTTTTTCGGGTTTGCGTGTTTATTGTTTGGCTTTGATGATGCTCTGTAATCGTGTGTTTAAGCTGATTGTTTTATCTCATTTTAATTTTTGCGATAAGACTTCTTTATCTCTACGTATGCAAATAAGTTTCGGTGATAACTATTTTTACTTTTGTTTTTGAACGATAGCGATCTTTGGAAATCGATAATAATTACAGCTATGAAATTTTTCAAAATTTCTAAATGTAAATTTAGACTTTAGTTTTTTTTATATTTTTGAATCATTTTACTCGATACTCAAGTCAGAGACAGAGGCGTTTTATGAAAATTTAAAGGAAGTTTAGTTGAATATATTTGAATTGAACAAGGGAATCGATAACTACAAAATTTTCGGACGCGCTTACAAAAAGAACATTGATATTCTTATCGTAATGGCTATAAATTTCTGTTACACATCTATTTTAATATTTAACCGATTTACAGCGCGTGTATCCCCCCTATAATCATATCTCCCTTATACACTATACATCAATTTTCACTCTTAAGGCAAATGAAAAAATAAAATATCAGCAGTGAGTTTTGTTGCTCCTAACTTGACATGCATTCAGGAAAGTTAAAGATTGGTCGAAAAAAATTTGACTTCCATTTACGGGAGAATCTCTTGATAAATAAATAGCCATTACTGCAAGGAAGTGGGTTGAGGCGTGTGTGTGTATTACACACACATTCACATGCGAATATATATATATATATATATATATATAGTATATTGACTGATCGTTGCCACCGTGGCTTTCTTAAATCAAGGTCGACGAGATTTCAGAGTACAGAGAGAAAACTTGAATTTTTTTCTTTTACGTTTTATCCGCGTTCTCCTTTTTTGTATTTTATACATCGCAAAGCCTATAGCAAAAGAAGTCGGGCGCGTACAGTCACCGTGGAAATTTGATGACGCGCTCATGCCCTTCGACGTGTTCATACACCCAAGGTTTTTCAATGGATTTTCTAGTCACCGCTCTTTTATTTTAATGTTGCTACCATTAAAGCTCATCAGCTCTGATAAATTCCGTGTCGTTTTCTAATTTAAAATTATGATAAATCTTTTTAATAAATCGAGATTAAAATTTGCAAATAAGCTATCGGTTCTGTTGTTATAGAAACGATTATTTGCGGGAAATTCAAATGATTGCGTGATTAAGGTAGCTCTCTACCTTATCGATAGATGTAAAAGAAATTATGTATAATGATTCAAAAGAAATTTTTTAACATTTATACTTTTTTATCAAAAAATCTCTAGGCTGTATATAAGTACAACACATTTCTATAATTTACATTAAAAAGTTCATTTTCGAAAAAGTACAAAAAGTCGTATGTAATTGACTTATTTAAAAAAATATTTAATTAGTCTCACTTTCTATATTTTAAATAACAATTTAACAGAAAAATCCAGTAAAAATCGTCTTAGATTACAATTTTATAAAATATACTTTTTAAGTTTTTATATTTAAAACAACCAAACTTAATCCCTAGTAGCTAAATTGCATTAAACTTTTACCGGACATTGCTCATATAAAAATCTTATACATTGTTTTTTTTTACAAAAAGCAATGTTGATTATACAAAATTTATTAATATCTATCAAGTGAGTACTTCTTCATAACTACGGAAGTGCTAGAGTCCTCAATAAAATTTTAACACGTTCCGATAGCAACAAATCCTCAGTTAAAATTGTCTTCTCGTCAATAGTTTTATTTGCCTGGCCGCTTAGAACCTTGAACTGATTTTTAGCCTCAAGAGCTTTCCTTAGTGCGTCCTCTAATTTATCCTACAAACAGAACAGAAAGGAAAAACATATAGCATCCGCTTGTACGTACGGAAGTTTTTGTCTGCGCACGAAGATCAATCGCAGTAGTATTTTAATGAGGCAATGAGTTGATGAGTCACAGAAGGTGCAGTGCAATATAACACCAGATTATAATTATAAAAGCAATATGTGTGGGTGTACTTCGGTAGCTTCGTAATTCGCGATGCCGATGCAGCTGGTGAAGCCCTGGCCACGCGTTAAGTATCCTAATTTCCGACGAGACAGGCCAAATACTGTAGCTAACTCGTGCCTCTTACAGCTCACTATGAATCGATGCACTAAGTCATCCAGTTCACCTGTAATCAGATAGACCAGGTAGACTGTTGCATCGATTTTCTTTTAAATTTTCAATCATCTCTAAAACAGCCTCTAATTGAACAGAATAAATAATAGTTTGGATGTTTGAAATAAATTTGAATTAAAATGAGCGATGTGAATAGAAATTGATAAATAGAAAAATAGAAGCTCAGGCTGATTTAGAGCGCATTGGTAAGAATTTCCGTTTACCATTATCATTCTTTTGATCTAAGTCAGGCGCAATGATGACCAATTTGATTTTGTTTATTTTAAAGCGTTTTTCAGTCTCTTTGAATCCTGCGTAATAACGCCGCCTACATCTGCCTTTCACGTTGTTACGATTATACAAGTTTTTTTGTAATCTCGACAGTTCCGCGACGAACTTTTCAAGACTCTTGTTCAATTGAGGATTAATCATATTTGTACAATACCTATAATGCAATTCATTAAATTAAGTTGCAAGAATATTCTTCTATTTCAAAACGAGGTAAAAACATTTTCTCAGGTATATCATAATTACGTTATAATTATTTGTTTATTGCTGTAAAATAGTATTACAAAAAGTAGTAAATATAGAGTGTTGTAAATTACCATGATTATAAGATGTAATTTACAGCGAACAAAAGAAGAATGTACAATATATAATGACTTTCTTATGATTTCACAATGTTATAATAAAAATTCTTTTTTCTCTCCTCTCTCTGTCTGTCTCATTGCTAAATGTCTGATGAATTTTAAGCGAAATAAACTTACTCTCTAAATCTTCTTGAAAAATCAATCACATTTTGTGCTTCCAAGTTTGCACAATCCTCAAGCATAAAGCCCTCTGGAAAATTCACTTTGACTATGTGGTCGGTGGTTTCCACAGGGTTTACAGGCATGTGATTCACTGAAGTACACGTAATACTGACATTTTTGACACTGCCATTGCTGTGAGAGTCACTATTTTCACTGCAGTCTCGTGGAACTTTGTCATAACAGCTCATCGTTGCTACACCACCATTGATGCTGTAATCCACTTTTGGATCTGCTGTAATTTTGAATTTAGGTGATTGAATCTTGTTCACCAAGTCTAAAAACTGTTGGTCTTCCTTTATCAGATGTATTGCCCGATTTAAAGTTTTGACTTTTACTGATCTATGTGGTTTCTTGATGGAATGAAGGGCATTTTTGTTACCATCCTGAAATAGAATAAAAACAGAACTTTTTATAAAAAATAATAATTATATTCACAGTATACTTTTATTTATTTATTACATATTATATTTATTATAGTAAAAGTTTACATTTACTATAGTAAATAACACATATATAGTAAGTATAATTATATTTACTACAGGAAATGTTAATATTTGCTACAGTGAATGACATCATTGTATAAAGCACTTAACAACTTTCAGTGTGCCATAACAATGTATAGGCATAAGAATATTTTTCAAACATAACTGATAATTACAATGGCTTTATCTTTTTTTGATAAGTGTTTCTTCCTCTCTAAGGCCAGTTTTATAAGTTTGAGCTTAGTTTGAACGAGTCACATTAAAATTAAAATTATAGTATTTTAGTTAAGAAAAAAATATATTATGTCCAGATAAAAAAAAAGAAAACGCAGTATTAAAAAACAAGTTAAAACAAATTAAAACAAGTTGAAACAAGTTATCCCCCATTCTGTATACACACTCTTGACACACAGTTTCCAACTTTCACGCAACTTTACACGTACGTGGGAGTGCCATGGCATACGCGCCCACGCACACGCGCACACTCACATACACACACACACACACACACAGAAAGAGTGGTGGAACCCCATAGACAACGGACTAAGGAATTTAAATGGCAGTAGCAGCTGAGCTGATATAGTTGAAGAAATGGTAATGGTACCTTGTCGAAGTGGCTGAGTAAGTCGTTGAGCACAAGCATCTTTTTGCGAAGGTTCGTGGGAGGTATGGTAATGCCGACTTTTTGCAAAATCCTAACCTCGCGAATATCTGGTTGCGGCTCCTTGGACTCCTCCGAGTTGTCCCTCCAAGAGGAAGCTGCTGTTGTTGGCTGCTGTCCCTCCATGGCTTATCAGCAGCAGCAGCAGCCCTCACGGCTGAAATAGGGACCGAGCGAACTCGGCGGAAGTATCTTTTCCTTTGTCTTCTATTTTATTCGAGCCGTTGTGCTGCTGTTACCGACCTTTGTGTTTTTATTAATACTTGTACGCAGCCCAAACGAGATCATCTGGCTTGCATCGACGATCGAACGCTACTAAACGCACACGAATGTGATATCTGAGTTGTAGCTGCAGTAGTCGTATGACTAACATCACCACATCGAGATGATCGATCGCGACTGTGACTTCTAATGAAAAACTCCAGGTGGCAGCACCAAACGGATTACGATATGTTTTTTGTTTGGGAATCCACATATCAACGGATACATTACACTTCACAGCTGATAAGAATAATAAGTGTGATAATTAAGTATGATGAATCGTACGATGCATCGACAGCATTCTTTTCACTAAAATTTTGAATATTCACTTTGATGTATGTATTTTTTGATTCTCGCGCTTAGTATAATTCCATAAGGTTAATTCTTTTCATGAAAACTTGATGATTTGGACAAAGTAATTTTGGCATGTTTATATAAAAATCAATTATGCTTTAGTACACCATTTAATTGCGAATATAAATTATCTTTAATAAATCCTGCTCAATTATAGCATCGCACGCGGTTAGCACAAGAAGTTTTTTCATTATTTCCACAGAGAGCAGCACTTATCACTTCTCCGTAGGGTATGCAGGTGAGGAAGAACTCTACACATACTACGCGTGATTTACCAGAAACAGGTTTTATTAGACCTGAAGGCAATTATACGAACGGCAAGAGGCTGTGGCCGCTTAGTGAGTTTACATTCAAATTGTCGCCGTATGGTGTACAGAAATTTCGGGAGACATTTTGCGCACGCCTGGCTCCTACACCTTAAAAAAGGGTTAATTCAATCTTGTTACAATATTATTTAATGTTATTTATCTAAAGATAAACTGTGTATTTCAACTTTATTCAGATAATAGATTTTGCCTTTTGCAATGCGTAAGATTGAATTTTCATAATGTCGCATGTCATCATGAATAAAATGAGATAGAAGCATAAGTCAATTTTTATTTTTGTTTTACAAAAGTTAAAAAATAATCAATGAATTACATGATTGTTTTTCAAAAAAACAAAAAATTGAGTCTCAATCAAAAAATTCGCGTGTCAACTGCAAACGCTATAAAGTTGGCTTCACATCCATTTGGACCAAGTCATTTACCGAACCGATTGATTTTTACTTGGAAAACACACGGTGAAAAGCGAACGAAAGAAGTTCGTAATCGTTTATAAGCGTTTGCGAAAGCGCATTTGGCAAAGTCAAACGTAAGCCGTTGCGAGCAAGTAGTAGTGATGCCGGATCGGTCAGACGTCATGCCGTCGCTCGCGCATATTCGCAACATTACTCATTGGTGAGCGTCACTATTTCTCAGAAATTACAAGCACGAAAAAGGAGCTTTCGATTCCCGCGAAAAGAAAACGCGAATGTCCTTTTTTAGATGGTTAACGCGCCACTTATCAAGTAATCGATTACTATTTCCGTAATTATTCTGTTATTCCACGTACGCACACGCCACTTTAACTCAACGCGATAGAAACGTCGTCCTCGTTTCCTCCTTTCCATTCATTAGTGCGAAATCATTTCTAGTTAACTTTTATGTACATATATATGTACATTTTGCTTGTATATACTTTATGCGGCGATTATATATTTCCTTCTTGGAACAATGAGTCCATCACTGTTTGCGGAAAGCATTGGCATTCTTATCGCGAGTCTGTACGTGAAAAATTATTTTCTGCCTCTGCGTGAAATGTTGACGGAGTTGATGAGGTGATGCGTATCGCTTTATGTTTCTTGACGCGAACGCGATGATGAAAGGGTGTGTGTGTGTGCATTAAGTTCTTATCGAAACACGCCTTCTTGCGCGCTATACGAGACCTCTTTGTCGCACTGTTCCCTAGAGAGACAGCATAGCATCGTGGAATCGTTCGTTCTATATTCACCTCGAGGAAAAAGAAATCGTGCAGCTTGCAACTCGCGTTTGCAACGCGCGTGCATAGCAGAAGAAAAAAAAAATGTGGATGAGGCGCGTGAAAGCGAAAATAGCATCAACTGTCGGCGCGAAGAGAAACTGTGACATTATATCGACGAATGCAGCTGCACGGAGATATCGTGCGAGCGACAAAAAAAAGAGCACGTCGGTCGCGCGCGTACGTGACGATTCGCTCTACGTCCAGTTTTAACAATCAGAAAAATGTGTTAGCAAAGAAACGTGATTACTTGTCGTCAGCCCGTGTAAAAAAATCTGATTATCATCCATCTCGCCGAAGTGAATAATATTGATCAGGAAAAAAAAAGCGTAGAGACGAGCTTCATAGGCTG
Source organism: Phymastichus coffea (assembly GCF_024137745.1). Classification (NCBI taxonomy): domain Eukaryota; kingdom Metazoa; phylum Arthropoda; class Insecta; order Hymenoptera; family Eulophidae; genus Phymastichus; species Phymastichus coffea. The sequence continues at coordinate 963,840 of NW_026706903.1, read as the reverse complement.
GCAATCGAATTCGGACGCTGCCTAGAAGAAACAACAATTCGATGCTATTAAGTTTAATTGGGGATTCAATTGGAAAAGCTGTCTCTGTTATTACTCGTTTTCACATTTCTGAAGATCATATAAATTAAAAGCGATAGTTTTTTTAAATTTAATTTTGCAAATGAACAAATTTGAATCCTTGGTCGTAAGCTGGAATTAATAATAATTATTAGTCAAAGCGATATATACTTGTGACGCGATGTATACTAATTACTAAGCAGCTATTTTAACAGTTTAGACATTAACCCGCATATGTGCAAACTTGCGATAAATGTATCTTTCTACTACGAAATAATTTGATCGCACGCATTGTCCGCCCTACACACACTCCTAATTAAAGAATTAGCGTTATTAAACGTTAAAACACAATCGATTTGTACTTTATTCCTCTATCTCTCTCTCTCTCTCTCTCTCTCTCTCTCTCTCTCTCTCTCTCTCTCTCTCTCTCTCTCCCTATCAAAAAAATACGATACCTAACGAGCATCCGAAGTATTGCGGAGAGAACAACCAGAGAACAACAGTATTATAGTGCAAGGGCCGAGTGTACATGCGTCCGTTGGTGTTGTTGTCGTTCACCGCTAGTAAACGAATGGGAAATCAGTCTCAAACAGCTAATCAGTCAACGGGAATCTTTTTACTTTTTTTTGCGCACTTTAACATATATATACGTATATTTATACACAAGCACTCGTGTTCAATAAAACGGCTTTCCGGGTATGTCTATTTTTGGCGAATTTCATTCTTCCACGTCGGAATGTTCCCTTAATATACATCCATTAGTGACCACAGTGAGAAAAGTTTTTGTTTGCGAAGATTTGTCTCCGCGTCTACAGCTTGACTTGTTAATGATCTACATCAGCGGCGCGCGAGGAAAATTATAAGTTGGAAGCTGTTTTAAGTTTAGAAAAGTTCTTTTTCGGAAATTATTGCGGTAGCAGTTTATAACCGCGAAGTTGTAAAAGTAAGTTAAATTACGTTGATGTTTGCAAAGGCTGACAATGAAAAAAATTTCAATCCAACCCTCTCATCCGTATTCAAAATAGACAGCGAGCGAAAGCTTCTGTATGTTAATGAAGACGAAAGACATTTGAATATAGTAGCCACGTGTATGCTACGTTATGAAATGTTGAAAAGTCTATTTACGAGCAGCCGATCAAAAATTCAAATACGCATGAATCTTTGAGTAAATTGTGACGGTATGCGTGGACGTAGTTGGCAATATGTGTAATTGAACGCGAAACAACAATGACGAAATGAGAGAGTCCTTCTTTCTCTTCGATTATTATCCGGTGAAATACATTTACTCGCAAACGCGTTTGAGGCAAGTTTTAATTAGGCAAAGTGACTTTTATTATAGCCGCTATATGTAAAAGGATACTTCTCCATGGGAGCAATACAGATTGACCTTGGGCACACACATACACGTCCGATTTACGTCATTGTTTAGAATGTTATGTTTTATCTCGTTCACAGCTATTCCCAGTCATAAATTTTTTTACAACGATAGAGCAATGACACCATTCAGCGTCACATTGTTCGCTTGAAAAGCTTCGAATGGAAAGCAGCGACATATTAGCAAATTGCTACGTTAGTCGCAGGCGTTTGTTTCATTCGATTATCGGCGAACGAACAACTCCTCATCGATTTTTGTTGTCCATTGAAAAATGATAATTACGAAGATAAATAGATGCCTATAGCTTGTGACGTAGATAAAGAGAAAAAAATAAGGAAGAAATTAAGGCGAATGGCTCGTTTCCGACCGCAAAAAGAGAGGCCCAAATGAACGTAACTATGACGTTCGCACCCTCGACAATTTCGCTGGCATGTATGGCGACGGGCGAAATGTAAAACACACGCGCACAGATAGGACGACTTTGCTCCTCATTGTGCATGCATCTGAAACTTTATTCAGGGCAACAGTTTTCCCTTGGACGCCGCAGACAAACTTCATCAAGGTCTCAAGCGTTTGGTCTCTTTTTCTACTCCTATGACACGTAAATAATAGGGGCTCGAATATCGCTGACATTTGACATTGAATCAGTGGAAAAATACTTGTCTCAGTGTGTGCTGCTTAAAATATCCTCTCCAAGTAGTATGACAACTTGATTGTTCGATTCATGCTTTATACATTCATAGCTGTTTTTTGTTCGCTTTGTGTAATCGTCGACGATTATCGCGATGGATATGAAATGTCACTGATTGGCAGATTATAGCCGACTTCTGTTGACTCTTGTTAATGCACCAATAAAAAATTTACAAGAGCTTCTCCATTAATTAGTGCTTGTTGAAGATCAACTTTTATTAATTTGCCATGTTGCATATTCTTTTCTCGTTGTCGTGCGTATGCCTGTGACGCACATGGTTTTTATAAGTAGCGCAGGTGTGGAGCGTACCAGGCAGCTCGCACTCGAAAATCGAAAATCAAAGAGTTATGAAATTGCGTCGTCGAGCGTGCGTTTTCGCAGAACGAAAAAATTCACGTAGGACGCGCGAGCATATTTTTTTTATTCGCACTCGCTGCGAGCGAATGCAATATGACTATGTCGGAAACGGTGCGCGTACAGCTTCACGCAATAGTGCTTTATTATTTCGCACTTGTATGTAAGCCTCTTTTACCTTTCGCAAAAGTGCGTATTTTTTTCACATTTTCTTGACACCTTCCCATCCACATGGAAGTTGACGAGCTACTGCATACACGAATCAGTCGTCAGATATGCGCTTGGAGTGAAATATTAGAGAGCGTGTTCTGATAATTGAAGAATAGGAAATCGTGTGTACCAGTGGAACATCGAATATCTTACAAAATCAGTAGTAAAGGTCCGTTATTGGTGAGACTCGAGCAATTCATCACTGACACTCCTGAAAGGAAAAATAATGTTGGCAAAATCCTTAACTTGAAAAGCGGGAGCTCGACAGATCTCGCAACATCACATCGTACGTATAATTTATAAAATGCCCGAAAGTGCAAATCAGCTGCAAGCTTCTGCCGGCAGTCTATACGTACGTATCGGCGCGTAGCAAAAGTCTCCACCCACAAGTTTCTCGTCTGAAGTCGCTTTTCGAATCACGCGCTTGCGCCTTGGCGCAATCAATAATTTCCGGGGATGAATTTTCAGCGAGCAGCAGTAGCGGCGACACCGGCACGTGCGCGCGCGCGCTTCACTTCCATCCCAGCCGTAGACCAGAGTGGAGCAACCGATCCGGACAGCAGCTTCATCGTAGAATCTGCGCGCGCAAAGAGGACCGCGACTGCAAGTAATAAGAAGAGACACGCACGGCGACGCGTCGTATTTAAAGTGTCGAAAGAGAGAAGTATTTCTTCGCGGTGGTAATTATCCATAAAATAGCGATGATATTCACATCGCAAAAACAAACGTACAAAGAGGCTTGCCTACATATCTATGAATATACGAAAGTTCATTCAGAAATAAGACACAATTCACGCCATCATCATCGTTCTGTCAGGTGACGACGATCTCTCGAATGCATATATGTCCGACGGTACGTGCGACAGTGCCGGCTGACTCGATAACATCTCCGCCTCGGACTTTCTTTTCTTTTTTATTTCTTTTTGTTACATGTGTGTGTTTATGTGTGAATGTGCTGAAATCGACAAGGCAAAACGGAAAAGAAAGCGCGAGTTCGGAGATGGATAAGCCATGTGGCGCTAATGGTATCTTTTCAAGGTTTTACGCTTCGCCGGCGTACGTAGCGCGTTCGCGTATGGGCACTTGTTGAATGCGTGAGTGAAGCGCAGTCTCTCGCTTAATATACGCGCATTTCCGCGGCATGTTGCGACGAGAGAGATCCTCGCCGCCAGCCTAAACAGCCAACAGACGAGTATGTTGCTTCAAAGACAAATAAATCAAAGGTACATCAAAGATAATTGTTAGAAATGAGTAGGAGAGGAAATTGATAACATATATATATACTGTCAAATTGCAAAAAAGGGTTATTGAAAGCGAAAGCGATTTCTCCGTTCTAAACGTTCAAATAATAATTCTCTCCACGCGTCGCGGCTCTGCTTCGACTTGACCGACATCAAAATTCAAGGAGATAGAGTGAGGCGTGTGGGGAGAACATGGTGTAGGCCTCCTGGGGATTCCCGCCATGTAAAATAATGGGAACGCGTGCCGAGCCACGGTACCTCATGGGTGACGCGGAAAGCCGTGGCCAGAGGAAAAAAAACAAAAAAGAAACACACGCGCGCGCGCGCACCTTTCCCTTTCCTATTCGGATAGCGACTGCGACAATGCGTTGTCTGTCCTCTATCGAGAATGGACAAAGTTTGGTAAGACTTTTACGAAGATTTTATTACACTTCTGTGCTTTTTGCTTGCTCCCAATTTATACACGCTTTGAAATGACTGTCTTTCTTCTGTTCTTTCATATTTCCGTCTGCAATAATACGTCCGTCTATGTGTCTATGTTTTGTGCTTGAGTATCGTTCATTTTTTCCGCATAACATTGCTATCCACTGTGTTCGATTGTGCATTTTGTTCATTCTAATATTAATAAAATCTTAATATTCTCTGTTGCAGTCAGAAAATAAACTTTACTCGTCAAGTTTTACTAAAATTAGTGTTAAAAGTGATCAAGTGATTTTTTATTTTCTTCCAAAGTGCGCGATAGAATTTTCTTCTTATTTCTCTCGTTTTCGTTATCAAAGTGCCTTTTCATATACATTTTACGCCGACCTTTAGTGCTTACTACTGGGCGCTGCCCCTCGTTCGGTGTATATAAACGATAAGTAACTTCACACGCGCGCAAGTAGAAAATGCCGAGTCTGGTCAGGCACATCACGCGAACGCTCAGGGTATGACTTCAAAGACTTTTTCATGTTTACCAATAGACTAGTATATGCATACAATTGATTTAAATATCTTCTGAGTGAAAGCAAATCCTGTTCAAAGCAGATAAACTTTTTCTTCTTCTTTTAATGAGAGCACAAGCAAACACTTCTATTTTGAAAGTTACATGAGCTTCTTGTTATTCGAGAAAAAACTAAAGCGAAGCCTTTCCGAATAAAAGCCCGCAAAGAAAAGTTTGATGAAACATTGTTCGAAGAGTTAGGTAAAAAGTTTTGGGTTACCTCAATAGAAAAAAACTGTACAATAGTTGCATGACAAATATCTACAGTGCGATATCGTAGAGTGAAATTAAATGAAAAAAGAATACATTTGCGAGCTCGTATCGCGTCATTTGAGATAAGAGGTTCATTATAATGTGAGGGTCGCTTACTCTGCTCGTGCAGTCGTTGCCTTTTTCTTTTCTTTCCTAGTAAAATTCAAATAGGGTATCACAAGAATAAAGAGTCGGTAAATGCGAGAAAGCACTTTTATTAGCCGTCGCATTACGGAATTCAGGCATAAGCTTCGGAGATAGCGAAGTTGACTTTTTATATCGTCAAGTTACACTATTAAAAAAAGTTCCTGAATTAAGGTTTGTTCTTAAAATAATTATGTAGCAAATTTAAGAAATTGACATATTTTTAACCAACATGAGCTGCAAAAATGATCTGAAAATGGCTAACTTCTTATTGTTATTTGGGTCGACAAGTGTTGAATCAAAAATGATTAATTGTACCGAAGCACGAAAAAAAAATGAAAAATACAAGGGCTGTTAATGCTGTACACTTAAAATAAGAACTTTCCTTTGTAGTGTAGCTATCGCGAAATAAATCATCGAGATAACTACAGTGTTAACGTGAATCGGAATCGAGTGCAGCAATATAGAGTGGGATGGAATAGCCGTGCAATTGAAAGACCATATACACACCTACTGAATCGACGGCAATTTAGCTTTCGACTGCGAGGGTGCGACTGACGTAGTACTTGGCGTCACCAAGTGCGATGTGCATTCCTATACATGCGCTATTACAGCGTGAACGAGTTCGTTTGAATAAATACGGCGACAAACCGACGACACGCTCGGAGATTTCCATCTTCACTCCCGTAATTAACTTTTTTTTATCCACGTTTTTCAATTAAGGAAAGCAATTATTCATTTGCAAGTGTAATTTTTCTACTTCAAGATGAATGATTTGTTGTATAAAAAAATTTATTTGTTTTCGAAATAAGAATATTATCGCGGCGAGGAATAAAGAATTTTACCGTAAAGTCAATACATATGTTCATTGCCCCACGCACGTTCACGAATTATTATTAAAATTACGAAAAATGATGAAACTCCGGGAAACGTCGACGACTGAGCAATACAATGAAGGATGCATCATTTACTTTATTTTTATAAAAAAATTCGCCGAGTTTTCATAAATTATTCATAAATACGTGTAAGCATAGGCTTACACATTGCAGGTGACAGTATATCGTAATTTATTTATAAAGTAAGTTGCAGAAAGCTTTCCATTTCACTAGAAAAAAGAAGAAGCGTTTATAGTAATTTTAATATTTATAAAACAATTTCTTGTTTTTACGAATACAAAGTGTTATATTTTTATTTGTTTATACTTTCTGGAGTTTCATTTTGAAACTCAATAATATTTCCGTACTATAACTAAAATATTGTTTAAAAATCATTCATATTACTTATTTCTACCTCATTTATTAACGATGTATTGAAAATCAAACTCCAATTATTTTCTTGAGCTACCTTTGAGTATGGTTTCATCGAAATATACATTTTTAAATTTATATCATTATATCAGCTGAAAAAACCGATTGTGAAAAGAGCACAGATAAAAATACCTAATTGACTTTTCCCATTAATCAAATTATAGGCTCGTCGGTGCACCGCTGCAAATATAATCCCATTACACCTTTACATTATTTAGCCACGGCTATCGTCATCTGCACAAAAACTCGATTAAAATTTCAGACCATCGCGTCGTTCGGTAGAATAGCACAGCGAGCAGAAAGCATTGGTGGCCAAGATCAACAGAAGCCTCGTTTTTCGTGTGCGGAAATCCCATGAATTTGGGAAGAGTAGAGAAAAGATCCTTACTCAGCGCGTCCACACGCCCCCGTGTAAACACGAACAAGTCCATTAGAGGTTCCGGGCGATCTCGCCTCGTTAGGCTTTTCGTGCGCTCACGGCGAAAAGGGGCTTCAATTAAAATTAGGTAAAGTGCTGGCTTTATAGCCCTGTGTGTATGTAAGCTTATATATACACGTGTGCACGCTTGTAAATTTCGCGCGAACATTGAGGCGGATGGCATAAAAGCAAGCTGCCTGAAGCCTATGAGTCTTGCGGTCGCACTCATGTTCTTGTCAAGTGTGTCGCGACGTCGAGTGATGCTGTGACATTTCATACTCACACTCAATGCGCTGCGATTCGGCTGAGTAATATTTACTCCTGATTTTTTTAAATCAGGTTCAATTGAACGACCAAAGTTTTTTCTTTTGGTTGGAAATCCCTTCTCTTTTGGCGAACAAACTATTTGATTACGTCAGCGTTTATTACCATATTTGCTTTATTCATTGCACTGCCTAATAGTTCTTTTATAGGTAATATTAACGTCAAAATGTATTTTTATCCGTTGAGCTTTGCTTTCGTTTTAAAAATCGTTCTTAACCGAGAATTTTATTTTTATAAATTTTTCGATTAAAGTGTCTTATAAATGGTTATTGCTTTTGATAAATCAACTTTAATGTTGCTCTTTTAACTCTCATGACTTACTAGACCCCTTATCAATTTTTTTCACATACACATCATCAGAAAAAGCTATCGTAAAAACGTTCGTTACACCAGGCACCTTCTTCACTAATAGTCGTAGCCTTATCGATTCATAATAAAATTGACGACAGCATAAAGAAAGCGCGCACTGAAAATAACTCCTGAGCAATGAAACCGTTAAAATTCTTTTCGTGTACGCGAATGACAGATGAAAAATCACGAAAGTCAAGCGATATCGCGTTGAATTTCGCTCAGTTGCTCCACGAGAGAAAATAAAAAGTTTTCTTCAAATCGAACAAGTTTTTGTACTTCAAGGGGTGAGCAACTATAAAGACGCCTCCTCGTAAATTTATCCTTAACGTGCTTTTTTTCCTCGGGCTGAAGTAATGAAAACTGTTTATTAACCAATAACTCGAACATTCCGACAATTGTGTACTCTAGTGGAATTCCATTTGACGGTCTTGCATTGTTTGGATTCGTATATTGAAATTTAAATGCGCATTGTCATAACGAGGCGAGACGCATGAATTATGAGGGCTGGCAAAAAGGGAGGCCATCCCTAGTTCGGTGGTACGTGCAGTGCGGGAATTCATATTTTGCCTTGCCTGCAGTTATAGCCCGTAATTTTTCGTTAATTAAAAATTTCTTGCCACACGCATGCAAGTCCGATGTCAATGTTAATGGATTTCTGAATTATTGGTTGACTCTGCATTCTTCATATGATTTGCCAAATTCATCGATACATGTTTATTTTTGTCGATGTACGGCATAGGAGATAACTGAGTACTTATAACTCGCTCTCTAGTATAAGCCAATGTGAATTTCCTAAAACATTCAAAATTGAAGATGGCGCATATGAAAATAATAGCTTATGCTCAAGATGATTTGAAAGAAAGTGAGGGTGAAGTACGACCATAAATAAACCTGGTTAGTCTAAAAATAGCGAAACTCCCGCGTGCACACTTTAGCGCTTTATCATATCGTACTCACATAAAAGCAAACTTATATTCCTTACGCATTCACGAAGCAATTGTTTCCGACCTATGACCAGAATAGTTTCAAAAAATAATGGTACTTGAACTCTTTCATTATATCTTTCACTTCGGATCTCCCACACAAAGTACAAACAATACGGATCCCATCTCGTCTCGCCGTTCCTTTCTAAATACGAAAGCGGAATAAAGAATACGGACCGTCGGAATGAATAAAGCCTCTTCTTGACTGCCGTATTTCCCTGACATAGCTACGTATATGAGTTGAGAAGGTTTCTTTTTGACACTGTGTAGGCAAATGACCCTCGTTCCGTATCATTAACGGGCTAAGCTATAGTCGTCTACGATTTTCTCGCGTCGTCAGACGTCGCTCATGGATTTTTCTTAGTGTCTACTGGTTTTTATTTCCAGTACAAGAGATTTCAATGATTCGTTCGTGCCCTTTTCAGTTAATAATGGAAAATAGTTGAGCTAGAGCTATTATGACTTATTACAACTAAAAGATCAATCGATTTTCGTGGCTTTTGGCTATACATCATCAAAATTGCTAAAATATTGTAGGATAAATTTTTAAAGGACGGAAGGATTAAAAGTTACATTAGAATTACTTTAGATTTGTCGTTTCTCCATGAACATAAAAAGCCAATGGCACTTTGTATTTTAATTCATCTAACACAATTATTATTCTTTCTTTAAGTAGAAAAAAAAATATAGTACCTTTTACTTTGCTATGTACACTTTGATACATTTTTATACAAACAGTGCAGCTATGTTTGATTATTATAATACAGATGACCACTTGAATTATAATCTATAGATAAACTTGCCTTCCTAATTTGATAAATATTCTTCTTTCAAAGTGAATAATTTAAAATTTCAGTCATTTTATACAAAATTTGATAATGTAAATTGACAACCATCAAACTTTTGTTCGCATTGTAAGTGTTACGCCTTTGTCATCGATTTGCGTTGAAAGTACCATTGTCGCCAAGCCCAAGACGAATAACACTCAAGTTGTTACACGATTACGAAAATGTTATTCCGTTTGATCCGCAGTATCATTTTTTTTTTCGTTTGCTCTACAATTTTCGTTAGTACTATCTTAGTTGTAACACAAACTTGATTAACCATAAAATAATAGATTCATACGAATAACTCATGGACATATGATTTAAAAAGAGACAATCTTCGACTACAAACAAAAATAATCACCCATGCAAAAAATACAAACGATCCTCGGAGATTTTCACCCCCGAATCTTTGATAAACGAGCATATAGATCTTGCAGAATTGACGGGCAAAATCTCCCCTCAACGCACGAAGGGGGAAATCCTCCCGCGGAAGCGGTTTCGAATTTTACAGCTTTCTCTCATACAAGTATGTGTATACTGCGGCAGCTTGCTAAACTTCTTATTCATTTTGCTTGTTGATCGCATCTGCGAAAAGGTATTTGAACTTGTGATAAGATTGATGATGTAATGGCTTCCATGCGATAAATGGCTTGGAAAAAGGTGGCTTATAAGTAAATTTCTTATTTATCTACAACAGTCTGGTGTACGGTTTACCTGGTGACGCGGCGTTCTCTCTTCTCAGCATACCACTGGCTGCAATTTTCGTGAGACACTCGGGGGCGCATATGGGCAAAAGCTGGAGTATGCCTGGAGGTGCTTATGCGCTTTTAGCTTTGATTCTACAAGGCAAACAGCTCTGATTTTAGGGCTTAAGCGGATTATTTTGCTAGGTTTATTTTCCTTTGTCACGTGCGTTCGTATACTTTATAACTAATTAATATAATTGTTTTAGACTATTCAATGTTCTGAATTGAAATTGTTCTATCAATGTTAAAGTTGAATAGACGAATTAATTCGACTTTCAACATTATATTTTATACGTAAAAGATGAAAAGACTCGTAGACAACAAGTTATACGACGAGGATAAGCAAATAACCAGCGCTAACTCGGAAAGTAAACTTGCTGAAAAGCTTCATTCACAACGCGCTTCAACGTCGTATCGTTAATTTTAAAGAATTAAGAGAACTGAATACGTTAAAGAAGCGATTAAAAAGCCGAACTTTCATGCGCATAATACCAAAGACATTAGCGCTCCACTGGAAACTCTTTGCATTATAAAGTACGCTGATGTATGCACCAAAACAATTACGCGCGCAAAGTACCTCGCTGAGAATTATTAGACATTTGCGAACCACCATGCTTTTCTTTGTTTGTTTATTTTTTTTACTAGACTGACGAACATCCACTTTAGTTTATGAATGATGCATGAAGGAGAAGCACTAAATTTCATTGAATATGGAATTCTCTCGGTATAATAATGCAATGCGCGCGCAGGATTGTCCGCGAATTAAACAGCTATGCACGCAAAAGTTTAATGTATTTCGTTTTGTTCTTTCAAAAAAAAATCGTCACCGGATATTTACGTTACTTAGTCAGAGAGTGGTTTCTTTTAAACTCGCGTTGCGTGCGGCATAAATATAGGGTCCGGGTCCTTATAGGAGTTGTATAGGCAGCAGTTTCGCATATAATGACGTGTGTGTATACGAAATGCCTTTTTTCTTCATATTGGTGAATTTATGATTGCGGTCGCAACGAGATTACCTCACTGAATTCCTCACCGTTATTCAATTTCAACTGCAACGTACCTCTTTACCCAATACAATTCACGTGATTCTTAATGAAAATAATTCCAAGTTGTTCGAAATGAAAACGAGGTTCTCTCTGAAAATAACAGAGGCAAGTCTAATCACTTTGACGTGATTTTTCTCCGTTATTTGGATAAAAAAAGAAAAAACAAAGAATATCTACAGGCAAAGGTGCAAAATTTACTGCTGTGTATGTATATTTTTCGGACGTAATTGATTTTTGGAGTCGAGCCCGGGCAACTTATGCGCGACGCGACGGGAATGTACATTTGTCTTTTTCAGAGGGGCAGAAGCCTGCATTGCTGGCGGATTTTGCGCAATGTGTGCACTTTTTTGTTTGACGTTTGTGGGCGGGATACGCGTTGTAGAACTTGCTTTTATCACCGATTCTAAAAAGAAGTAGATAAGATAAGATACTTCTTTATGTTACTGGAGTGAGTAAAAATGTTGATGTAAAAATAAATAGTAGCTGTAAGTTTTTTTTAAATATATGCTGCATCTTCGGTTGGTTTAATCGATTATAAGTAATTACAAATCTTATAGTTTAGCTTCATCTTTACAAGTGTGTTTATTAAACTCAAGTCACCATCTCTTTTTCTTGCTTTTACTTGTTCATCGTTATTAATAAGTGTACCAATAATTATACGATAGAGGGCGCTCAAAAATATGGATCGCAAATAAGAATAGTATTTTTACAATAAATATAAATTAGTGATATGCAATTTAACTTGCAACTAAATTACACTGCAAGAGCATTTTGTGATATATAAGTGATAAGGTTTCTATGCACGACTCTGGAAAATAAATCAATGAAAATTTTTCAGTTTTGTTCAAACAAAGATACTCATTTTACGTAAAACAACATTTCTGTCATTTCTCAGTTTGAATCTACTTTCAATAGTGATGCGTATATCTTCATAAATGAAACTTCCAAGTTCCGTACATACAATCGTACGTACGATGTCTTGAGCGCGAAGAGAATGTGTTACATCAATCAAAAAAGAAAACTGATAAAACAGCCTCGCACTACTTGGTAAAAGCTGCCTAAAAGGGTTGTTAAGTCTGCATAATACCCGGAAGCGAAGGAAAAAATCCAACCCTACGCAAGACGACCTGCCCTTCCGTTGTCGAGAGCTGATTGATCGAAAACTTGTTGTTATACGCGCGGGATTATCGCGTTATCGTCGAAACGAGGGACTTATCTTCGAGGGCTAAAACTTGGGAATTGGATTGAGAATGGTATATATATGCTAAGGTATTATACGATGGATTTATGTGCTGAGGATGAGGATTGAGCTTGTTGGCAGTTTTGTGTAATAATATTTCTGAAAATCATATTGTGATAATTTTGGATCCACTGTTTTTTTATTGACATCAAACATTGCTGATAATTTATTTTAAATAGAAAAATTTAGTTTAGCAGTCGAATTTTCATTTGCGTAAAGAAAATGTTAGCTTGAGTTTTTCCTGCATTTTAGCGCAAATGATATAATTACAATTTTTACTATTGTAATAGAGGTGGCTACTTGAAAAGTAATCTATAGATAAATTTTCCTTGACACTGAAAAATATATTTTTTTTTTCCATACTGAGCACTTTAATCTTTCTGAATATTTGTGGAACGGTTATTTTACATTCGAAGTTATGTTGTATGACTTATTAACGTACATTATATTTAATTTTAATTAGTTAATCTACTGCTGCTCATCGTAAAATAAAAAAAAATTAGAGAACACGAATAATAATTACTAACTATTTAGATAAACACTTATTTAATAAAATTAATGCTACTTGATGTAGTTTGGTTAGTTCAATACACACATGTAACAAAATTATTTTTCAAATATAACTACGCATTCTAAATATATACTATACGACAAGATTACAAATAAGCTTCTAATCTGATTCGAAAGATCTAACTTTATTTTTAGCCCGGCAGCAAATATATACGTTACACCGAAAAGAAAAAAAAGGGAAAAAATCATGAATCTGCTTTTCCCATCCAATCTCAAAAATTGATAATCATAAATCATGCCGTAACCAGTCAAAGGTGATGCGGTATAAAAGCACACAGATGGAAGCTCAAAGAAGAAGCAACACCGTTGAACTCACTTTCACGTGGGTAGGCGAATTTAAGCACGCGTGTGTTGAGCATATCTCCAGCTGAGGAAATCCATCGTAATTTACTTATTACTTTAGGAGCGCGGTGTCGTATACGAAACCACCCCCGTTAAACTTGCTCCGCGTGCCAGTTCGCCCACACACTGTCGTCATTCGATTGTGCTATGGGATATCAAGTTTCGTTTGAGACGTGCAACTTGTATATATTGCGTTAGATGTTGTTTCTTTCGTTTATCATGCACTTTCTAAACAGCTTTTTCCAAAAGAGCATCACAAAGTTACGCTTAACGACCTACGCGCAAGTCGTTTAATTACCTCGCAACGCTTGTATATATAAAGAACGGGAGTTTAATCTTTCAGGAATATAGAGGTCAGAGGATGTGCGCGAGACCATGCAAACCGCATAGTCCCAGCGATAAGCCCCCGCAGTCATAATCCTCATGTGGTAGTGGCGTGACGCTCTGGCACGAATAATGCAACCCACTTTGTCACTTCGAACGAGGGTGGCTTTCTCTCTCTCTCTCTTTTTTATTTCGTTGCACTTTGTTACACTGGGTTATCTACCGTTGGAGACTCTTTTTTTCTTTGCGGACGTTTAAATCTCCTACTCTGCGTTGTTTTTTTATTCCTCCGCGTGTCGCGACGTTTTCTTTTTCTCTTTTTTTCTTTGCCTTAGTTACTCGAATGCAAATATTCTTTTTACTTTGTGAACGTTGCGCTTATCACTCTCTCTTCTCATTTATCTAGCTCCAGATGAGCGAAGCGACTGCACTTGACTGAAGAGCAAAGGGACAGAGGGCTGCTTTTTGATAATTTTGTCGACAGGTTTCACGATCACAATTATGATACGTCTTTGAAAAATTAATTATACTCTCTTTGCTTGTTTCAGCTTGAAAAAACCAACGTGTTTTTATTTCTTCTCGCGGTTAATTAATTGATGCCTGCCGTACACACAGAAACGACAGCGCCTCAGACGCATTAATCCAAACGGGTGGGACCATTTGTTTTTCAATTTCGCGTCACCCACATTTCGTCCTCCAGTGGTCACAGCTATTTTTTTCCGCTCTTTCTCTCTCTTTCGCCTCCCTCATTAGCAACCTTGAACTCGCTTTTCCAACCCCCTCCTTCCGAGCTTTTTCTCGCCTCTACATAATGCTATATTTCGTTCTCTTCATTTATCTCTTCTGTGTGTAATTCCACGCATTATTTGTTTTTTTTCAACGCGCGTGGACGTTTCTCTCTCTTCGAAATGGGAAAGCTTCTTCCTCGTTTTCTTTTGCTTTGGTGGAGGGTGTCAGATTTTTCCTATTTCGTTTGTCGTGCTGTTAAGGGAAACAAATGCTATCACGAAATGTTAGGCTTACATTACAGGAAAAATGCTTTTAGTTGTTTTCTTTAGAGCGCCCAATTTATTTATCTAGGGTAAGAGAACATGTTAATAGATGTTAGTTTTTGTACATCTCAGGAAACAAAGAAAATATTAACGTTTCAATTAATTATTTAATTACAATTGTCATGTTAGATATTAATTCAAGCATCATATTTATTTTAATATATAAAATATCGAGGTTTCTTTTCCTTATGACATATACACCTAGTTTGACCATTATACTTTCATTTGCATAAGAAAAGAATGAATGTTCTTTTATTTATCCATCAAGTTTAATATAAATGATACAATTAAAAACTTTTTGATTTTGATGCAGATGGCTACTTCAAGTCCGATTCCTATAACAAATTTGTCCTTACTAATGTAGACCTTATTTTCTCATGTCCTTAGTAATTTGAAATTCTAATCTAAGGGTTGGTATTTTTGGTATATTTCATAAAAATCGAATATAATTTTTTTGTAATGTTGAATATTTAAAATATTCTATCAAAGAGAAACCGCAAAGCTGAAGCTTATGCTTCTTAACAAACTCATCTATGTTGGAACAATGCAAATTTGACAAGGAGTGTAAGCATCAGCTCCGTCACAATTGATATGAAAAAATGGCTCCGAAACGGATGAGCCTTCAATTACGAGTAATTTTGTAAAAACTACGAGTAGAGCAGCGAGAATGCAGTGCGCGCGCGCGCGCGCATACACCTCGTCGTCGCAACTACACCTTCGTCCTTCACTGCTGATAAAGGTAAACTCTTTCACAGTTACGCGTACAGTGCACGGCTCCCACGTCATATAAAGGGAGTATGCCACGCTATACATATGATAGGCAAGGGAATTGAATGAATCCGTCACGCGATGCATCAGCATGTATTGCTTAGCGCCGCGCGCTCTGGACTCGATGCTAATGCGATTAGACGCAACCAATCGGCCTACTTCTCCCCTTTTTACCCTCCCTCCTGCGAGCAATGTTTGAAATTTTGCGTTGAAACAGCCAAACTGGATTTCAGCTACTAGCTATTGGCTTACTTCCCCGTCTCTCGAGCAGTGAATATTTAAAAACTTGGGTTATCGAGTCTTCGTCAAGGGCCTAATAAAGTTTGCCCGTTCAGAAGGCTATTCCCGGTAGTTTCCTTCACACCCCGTGCGCCGTTAATAATTGTGCCAAGAGCAGATCTTCTCTTTCTTCCGCAACTTTCCGCTGTCGGAATTGATTAATACTCGTATCTGCTTATTGCACGCCCTGGAGTGGGCAATATTGCTTACGCATTGATCATTCATCAATTTTCATCTCGATGATAACGCCGATTCGATAAAAAGTGCTTTTTGTCATAGCTATATCCAAAACGAACAAACTTTGTCGTTCCAGACAATTCAAGACTGACAAGATATGGGAACGAGCATAATACGTACAAGTATTTGAGGTATATATAA
Organism: Phymastichus coffea; assembly: GCF_024137745.1. NCBI lineage: Eukaryota > Metazoa > Arthropoda > Insecta > Hymenoptera > Eulophidae > Phymastichus > Phymastichus coffea. The sequence continues at coordinate 947,579 of NW_026706903.1, read as the reverse complement.
CCGAGGCGTGTCGTTACTCAATGATTTTTTTTATTATGTACACGACTCACTGGAGCACACCACCGCGGTGGTTTTTTTCGCGCAATCATACATTTCATTTCTATGCGGTATGAAGAATTGAGTAGGATCCCAATGCTTTTCTTCCCGAGCCCGGAATTATCGGGTTCTTATATTATTTTCACGCGTTGCACATCGAGAACGAGAGGGCAAAAAAATTTATGATGAATACCGAATGCTCGAGGCAAGTCGTTAAGTGTGGTGTGTCGAGAGAAAACTCGAGAGAAATTGATCGATTATGCGATTTTGCGCGAGATGAAAAATAACTGTATCCCGGTGGTATAATACGAGATTTTTTCAAATCAATTTCCAACGACATCTATGAATTTCAATAATGCGACACCTCTTAAGATTGTATGTTCGCACAAACTACATTTACGGAAATAATGCGTAACTCATATCGCAAACATTATCATTAGCTAGGAAAAGAAGAGGCACATGTGTTAAAGGCAAATACATCACAGAACGTCGGATAGGTAGTAATGAAGTCCCGATAAAATAATACACGCGGCAAGACACTAAACGACGGGCGCCTTTCATATAAATTAAAAGCGACGCCGCTTCGAAAATTCCAGGCCGTCAAGTTGCTATTAGTTCCACGACTAGACGACTGACGGGTATTAGATATATAAAATTACAAGAGGGCAGGAGGCACCTAAGCTGTAATTGTCCTCGATTGAGCTTCGCTATTATTAATTAGCGCACAATGGCTCAACGTTAAAGTGCAAATTTTAACGGCAAATGCATACGGAGAGGAAATCTTTTATAGTGCATGAAACTTATAATGAACGTCACGGGCATTTCATCCTCCGTTAGACTGCATTGATGACTTACTTCGATATAACATCGCTCAATAGTCATTACAGCGATGATCCGGCAAGGTTTGGCGGCTAATTTAAGACACATCTGCGAGATGAAATCTGCGCAGACGGACGCCAGGGAAGCTCTGTGCAGACGAGCAAAATGAAGGAAACGGAGCGACAAGGAGTCGACGCGCACGCGCCATGGTCTTTTGGCCGCAGCCTCTTTTTCTTGTCCTCGGCAACTTTCGCCTTTATCACTTTTCGATCTAGCTCGCCTTTTCCCCGCGAGCTTTTCTATAAATAGAAAAAACGCGCGCGCGGCCCGGCACCTAATCCTCGCGACGTGACTTTCTCTGTGTCTGCTTGAATTAGCGCCCGCGCGCATTTTAATAAGCTTACTTCCACAATATTATCCCTCGCTCGCTTCGTTATTCATTCATTGTTATACCTGGCTTCAATCTTTCAAACAATTTGAAAAATAATTTCTAAAAATACATTTGCTTGCTTAGGATTTTCCGTTACGCCATATCGAACATTCCAAATTTTCAATGTACATTGGCTACTTCTTCTTTTGCAACTCGCGTGTAGTTCTGTAGTTCTGTCCCGTCAAGTTCATTACGCGGCTTTCGAGTACACATAGCTGTCTGTGCCAAACTCAATTTAATTATACATTATGTAGGCAATCGCCAATAAAATCAATTTCGCCGTGTTTGTTGTTCTGGAGTGCAAGTTTTTTTCCAGCGAGAATTTCTATTCTGTTTACTCGCGGCGATGATCAATTGGGTGAGCAGGTGATTTTGAGGACGGTGACTTCTGTGTAAATATTAATGGTCGTGAACTACTTGTCGTTGCTCAACTGAAAAATCTTTTGTTTGCAATGGTCATGCCTGTTTTATTCTTTGAACAAATTTCTCTTTCGGTCTACTCGGTACAAATGAAAATCGTCGATCTATCTACATCTCAGAATAACCCACTGAAAGAAAAAGAAAACAGTTGTCTGAAAAGGAAACTACTCAGTGCCAATCTATCATTAAAGAGCTACTAGGAAATCAATAAAGTTTGCAATGCCAGCATCAGGATCTCGTTCAATTTCCGCGCGTCTTTTCTTGAACGCACGTGTCACAGAGGCGACGAAGTGAAGTAGTCTTTAATTAACATTGTCGTCGACGTTGCTTTTTTCGTTCGGATTGGCGAATGAGAACGGAACGCATGGGAAATCAAGCGTACAATTATCCCTCGGTTAATTGTTAAGCATGGAATGTGACGACGACCCACATAATCCAAACGATTTGCGCTACTTTATTTACCGGCTACAGATTGATCGAGAGAAATACTGTGTAGAGAATAGATATTGATTAGTGATAGAATATCTCTTTTGTTCCTCTTCGAGTATTGGAAAATCAAGTTGATCATGATTATGCAAATTCGTTCCGTCAAGTTCGAATTATTATCTCGATTGTTCGATTTTATGCATCGTGGCATTCTCTCGATTTTTCTTTGTTTATTCCATAAATTTATTTTTAATGTGATTATTCGCAAGGGAATGGAACTCAATTTGGAATTATATCGTCGTTGAGAATTCATGTAATCAGCAAGTTCGCATGGCATTTCCATGTCAAGCTTGGGATTGTATAATATTATGGAGATAAATTTCGAATATATGAGAGTTGAAAAAGGAAATAAGTATAAGCCTTTGCTACAATTTTATGTGAGGTTTCGCGATAACTTTAGATAGCGTTACCTATTAGGAGTATCTATGAACTTCTCGGACTACTAAACCTAGTTTTTAGAAGCGAAAACCCTAACTTCTGATTGCAATACAGTATACCTTTTAACAGTTATTAATTCAAAATGTGAAAAGCTTCTCTTTTATTTTCTCGTTTTATTAAATTTAGTCAAGGAGCAACTCACAGCATCACATGCTAATTAAATGCAGTTAATTACCGTGCGCAAGAATTCTTATTACTTTTGTTGAACGGGAGCGAACGTTCATTATATTAACTAGGTGGTCGGTCGAGTGCAAAAGAATAAGTAATCTCGTCAAAAATCCTTCCTGAAAGCTTTGACATCCTCTTCACTTAAGCTACTTAGTGGACGTATATAGTCGAGTGTATGATTTTCTTTGTAGAGAGCAATTCACCTTCGCTTTTCTTCTGAAATTAACATGCTTTTAAAAGTTGTCATTTGGCGATATATTACAATGTCAGAGTTTCATAAAAATCGATAGTTTTTGACGTTGCTATATAATTGTGCAATTAGAAATTATTTTTGTTAATTATTTCAGTGAGATTAATTCATGATGGCTGATATTATTTGAATTGCCATTCAAATACATTGCAAGTTGCACGTTCGATTTTACGATTTCGTTGTATTATTGATTTTGTAAGCTTCGTTGTGAAATTTAAACAGTCGTTTTAGGTACAATTTTTCATTAAAAAAATTGATATTCGTCTGTAGGCATTGTTAATATCGAATCATTGTTAATAATGGAGGGAAGGACATGGAACATTTTTTATTACGCAGAGGAAACCCTCACAAACTATACTCTTAAAATAATGTCATTCTCTCATCTAGCACAATTTTGCTATTTAATTAACAAATACTTATACTTAATAATAATTTATTTTGCATACATTACCATCCGTTGCAATCTTTTGTCTCTGACAAAACATTTACAAGGAAACGCCCATGAAAAGAAAAGAAATTGCAAAAATCCGAGTTGCAATTTCGCTAGTTATAGCCGCAGCTCGCAGAGTGGAGCATTTTGCAGCGTAGAAATGCGCTTCAGGGGTTAGAAGTCACGTATTCGCGTCGCTCCGTCGCATAAAGCCGAATCGCTGTACGCGTGTGTGCACTTACCGCTCGGAGGAGAAATGATACTGAGTGAGCGAGGAGAGAGAGAGAGAGAGAGAGAGAGAGAGAGAGAGAGAGAGAGAGAGAGATAGCGTGGGTTTAGATTATGGAGAGTAAACACGTTCTTGATCGGATTTTCCGTCCTTCTTCATTAGATATATTTATCCTACTGAATCGAACAATATATGTTCACATTTCGATCGCTTTAATGTGCCATTGGAGTGGTATTAAACTCTTCCGATTCAAAATGAAATCGTCAGTCAATTCTACTCTGATACAGTGTCGATTGTGCAAATTAATAAGATATTTATTTTTAAATGGATTCCAAGCATTAATATGATGAGAGAATTTCCCAATAAAACAAGAACATATCTCATCGCAGAATTATAGCGAAAATTCATATCGAACACGTTTATTTGAAGAAGAGAGCGCTAATAGCGATTTAATTGAGGAAGTAGCTTTTAGAATGTAAATTAGTAGGTGTTTCCATATTAAATATTCGCTTCGCGTAATAGAAATACGGCTGGAATTATACATTTATACGGCTTATTAAGATTGCCATCAATAATTGACATCAAATTTCTCGTAATTATTCGAATTTACCAATTAGTCGCAATCAAATTCAGTATACCATTAAAATTAATAGATAAACTTTAGTAATAATCCAATCTTTCAACAAACAATTGACGAAAAATATCAAAATTAGTAATAAACAATAATTCAATAAAACTTTTTAATGTTCCGCAGAACTAGAACCGTAAACAGTAAAACCGACGACAAAGCCGGCATATCGTCGAATATCACAATAAAAATTGTGAGCTGGTGAAAAGCCACGCGTAAAAAATGGAATCTTTTTTTTCTTTCGCTCTGAGCTGCTGTTACGGTGCAAATCAGGATTCAGGAGGCGTGTGGCTTTGCCGCGCGCAATTCGCCCATCCAGCGATCCATCAAAAGCGATTGCGCGCGTGCCTTACGCCGGAACTCTAAAACGGCTTGACTTCAGAGTATGTCTGATACTTTTGCCTGGAAAGGCGTCGACGTTCGCCTTGATTTTGTTTGGTGTTGTCTGTAAATGCGAATCTATTGTCTATTACTGCAATAAGTTGTGAAATTCCGAGTGGTTTCACTTGAATTATTAAGTTTCCTGAGAGATAAGGTTTTAGTATGACGCTTGTGAAGATAGAAGTAGCACAATTCATTTATGTCAAGATTTGCGACTCAATTGTATATGGAATTTTATATTGCATTAAATTTGTGTAGAATAAAAGTTTATATCTATGTATAATTTAATATAATCAAGCTATTTTCAACGATTTTGTCAAATTTATGTCATTAATAATCTAGATTTCATAAAAATTTGAGGCTATTAACATTGGAAAAAAATTAGTCAGTTGAAACATGTGAATGTAACTTAATTTAAAATAATAAACTGTATTCAAAGAATATGTTCTTGTGACTTTGATGTTTCATTGTACCATCCATAAGTAAAATAGTAGATTGTAAATATATTTATAAATTTGGTTTTTCGATTAATGATTTTTCAATGATTCATCGAGTACTTAAAAAATACTTCGAAAAATGTAATAATCTGTACAGAAGATTTAAAATAAAAGTTCGCAAAACCTCTCAAAGATCATGTACAACTCGTTAAACAGTGATGAAATAAGTGTCAAAATAGAACTAAATATAGAGTGTGTAAATAATCTAAGAGCGAGTACTTTGTTTTACCTACACCTGGTTTACGTGTGCATGTGCATGAGGAAACAATGTTTTCTGCAATGTACCCTTGTGGATTTAACCTACATTGCGGTAGAAAATTAGTTACGACACGCAATCAAATAACTCGAGCAACTCGCGAGAGAGTGAAGTATGCGCGAGCGAATCTCGAGAAATTTGAATTTCTTAATTAAATGCCTAGTGGGAAGATATCGCGTGGAGATTAATTATCGTCTGCATACACGGCAAAGGCTTCTGCAAACGATTATCCTTACTCTTCACCTTTTATACTTTTAACAATGTAATTTAGCGTTAATATAGGGACGCTCAAATATTCTTATAATATCGATAGTGAAAACGATTATACCTTTGATAATTAGAATAACAGACGTGATGACACACTAAAATCTTTGCCAAAAGCAGTATTCATGAGCCATGAAGGCATCCTTAAAAGATAAAATATAGTCTTCCTCCAGGTACCTTGCTTTATTACGTAACTATTAAATGTGCTTAAGGGTTACGGTATTTAAACATATTAATACTATGTTAAACTATTTTTAGTAAAAATTAATTTCACTTCAGAAGGAAAGATATATGATAAAGTAAATGATGGAAATCAGGTACGTATAAAAATTAATGAATTAATTTAATCATTCAATTTCTTATATAATTTTTTTTTCTAAAGGTTTATCTAGGTTAAGACGTATATGTCGACTCAGACGTGTGGAAAAAATACGGGATAATAAAAACCGACTAACCATATTTTTAAGAGATTTGGTTACAGTAATTTGGACTGCTAATGGCTTTAGTAATAAGGACACATTTGACGTTTCATTATGCTCAGCTGAAACTCATAGACAGAAGCTAGAAAGACCGAAAAAACCTCTTGGACCACGTACAGAGTACAAAGTGGGCGAGCGTATGTTTCTTTCTTTTTTCAAATAATTATTTTGAAGTTTATAAATAATCAAGTAATTGAAATAAGAGGCCGTCACTTGTTATTTCAATGGAATAAGCAAGCTATCTAGAGGCAAGTTCCTCAACCGAATAATAACAAGTATTTCTTTTATAATATGTTTAGGAACTTGTCTGTAGATAGCTTGCTTTTTCCATATAAAAGAAGTAAGTAAGGACCTTATACTTAGTTTCTAAACTACAGGATTGGAAACATTAGGAAAATATTGTAATAAATTTGAATAATACAGACAGTAGAACCCATCTATATCTATATTGAAAAAAATGCTATAAGGATTCAATTATTGGATTCTTTATAACATTCTTTATAAATTTAGAAAAGAAACATACATTCGCCCATTTTTTCCTCCCCACGTGGGTCAGGAGGTTTTCAGCCTTTCCAGCTTCTGTCCACGAGTTTAACCTGAGCATAATGAAACGTCAAATGCTCTCATTACCAAAGCTTGAGATATTCAAATTATTTAAGCTAAACCTTTTAAAAATATGGTTGGTCGCTTTTTATTACTCAGCATATTTTTCCACGCGTTTGAGTTGTCATATATATCTAAATCTAAGTAAACTTTTAGAAAAAGACTTATTAAAGTTAAAATTCTTAAACTCTTACTTACAATTAGTTGGCTGCATAACATCGTACAGTTAAACGCCCAAGGAGTACTGTTGGATCTTTACTGTAGAGTCCAATCGAACAGTCTCGGATGTAATGTCTCGTAATTTTATAATTGAGAAAATATTGTTTCTCTAACCTCGTATACCAGCGAGTTGAAAATAATTAATCAAATCGAATTAACAATAATAATAGATTTTTCAATTAAATTGTTAACAAGTTCTTGTGCAAGTTCTTGTGAAAGAACTTATGTTTACATATGTTCACTTCCCAACTCAACAAACTCCCGCCTGATCGTTCGTAAGAACTTATACAAGTTCTTATGGTATTTCTTGTACAAGTTATGTGCAATTTCTTGCGCAAGTTCTTTCGTAAAAACTTGTCATTCATTTTTAAAAGTAAATTACAAAGACAGAACACCATGCATAAAAATTGATGTGAAAAATAATATAGATACTTATTTCTTCTTCAATTACCACTGCTTAAAGTGTTAAAAATTGCTAACAATTTCTATTTTTATTTTACCGCTAAAAATAGAATGTGCCTGCACTTTTTTCTACATTCCGAAGCGTACATCGTCGCGGCAAATGCGAAATGAAATTCACGAGTGACTTTTTCGTGTATATACAACGACAAGATAAAAATAGAAGACACTTGAAAGAAAGGTCAAAGAGAAACAGAAAGAAACATGCATAGCTTCCTAATCGAATTATCATCGTGTCCTGAACAATGGACCGCGATTTTGCCATCCAGAGAACGAGAGAATCGCGGAAGAGAAAAGTGCAGCATATGTTATTAACGTGTTCACTGGAGCTGGCTTATGTATACTTTTCATATCGAGTGCCTCCTTGTTGTTTTATTTCCTTTTGCTCGCGTCATGCACTGTACGCAAGGAATCCGAGGAGAACCGATGCTTTACGCGATGCGCTTCCGTCCTACCCGCGTAGAGAACTTTCACCACTTTGTACTGTGTCTCCCACGTACATGTGCTGAATTGCAAGTTACGTTTCTATGATTTTATTTATTTATTTTTGGCGTGTAACGAAAATTTGCCGGTTTATTTGGGCGTTGGCGTGAAAGCTTTTAATTTGATAACTCAATTTTTTTTTAGATTACGAAACAAACTTTTTTATCAAAGAAAGGTTGTCCTTTTTTCAAATTGTTTCGTACTCCCATTTCATAAAAATTCAACGTCATAAGTCAAAATGTTATAACGATCTAAAAGAACGGTAACTTTTTTAAATATAATTTTCAAAAGCTTTTCAAAATAATTGGAAGCACTGGCGTGGAAAAATCGAATAACAGAAAAATTGTGTTTGGGCAACAATTGTAGTTTTCATCAATTGTTATAGTCAAATCATTGTTATTGATTCAGTATTTGTTCACTTATTTATATTTTGCAAGCTGACTCGTATTTAACAAAAAATTGTTGATTGCAATAAAACGCGCCTTCTGTGAGAATTTTATACGTGCTTTTCAATTAAACAATTTTAATTAATTTAAAAACTCATACTATGGTAAAATTAAATTAAAAATCTTTTACTACTGAACGAGAATATGTTTTTTCAATATATGAAAAATATGTTGTTACCGTGAACTTTACTTTTTGCAATTTTAATAAAATTTAATTTGACTGAATCTGCAAGTACCAAGAGAATCGTATTTCACAAATAAAATTTCACTTTTTGCAACTAGATGGATCCACTCAAATTTTCTCTATGCCGTTAAAGATAAAGTCGCAGTGAAACTATAAATAGCCCTACTGCAACTCTCAAGAGTCATGCGTCTAATAAGCGGAAGGCAAATGTCGATGGATAATAAAAGTCTTCGCTCGCTTTCTCCATTTTGCCTCTACACTATAGTATATTTGCATAGAAAACTATAAAAGAATGAAGGCTCTGCGAGAACGTCGTTTACCACAGCTACGACAGGAAGAGGTGGAGGAGGAAATGCGACGATCGACACGGGCTGTTCATCGCGATGCAGCTGCTCCTGCTATTCCTCCGGCTGCAGGTGAGCAATTGTAATTTCTGTTTCCGTGGAGGCTGTTGCTGCTGCTGGAGCGGCTGCTTCTTTTCATAGTCGCGAGAATAGAGCGTCATTTTTGGTAATTCGTCTCGTTCATTCTCCCATAGTACACGTGTTCTACTCTTATACGTTAACGGTTCGACAAACTATGCGCATACTACGGATAATATCGGGAATTACTTGGCGACACGCGATACATATTTTTCGCTCAGCTGGACATATCAGTTCTCTTTTTTTGTTTAGAGTGTTCATTTCCACCGAGTGCTCGGATTTTCATGGCTTGCAAACATTTTTTTAGTTGCGATGGTTAACAGAGATACTAAAGCTCTCGTTCGATTTTCGTGATGTATTTCCGGTTGTTGTGATTGATGAATATAGGTACAATAAATTTAATTTTACAAGTATGAAATTTGAAAAATTTCATGCAACATAGAGTGGTAATATATAGGTAGTTGCATATTATTGTTAACTGTTTTTGACAAAGTTTACTTCAGCTTCAATTTTTTAAATTAACTGAATTTAATTTTGCAAGTATGAAATTAGGAAAGTGTTCTGAAATATAATGCCTCAGTTGCTGTTGTAAAAATTGAACGAAACAAGTAAAAGAAAAGCATTTATTTTAATAGCGCATGCTTTATTTTCATGACCATTTCCTTGAACAAAAGAAAAAAAAGAATAAATTTCTCTTAGCGTGCCACTCCTTTCTGTCGATACACTCAACCTCCCACAATTTCTGACGCGTGTCCGACGTGTTTGCATGTCTCCCCTCTCCTTCTCTCTATTCTCTGTCGATAATTGTCGTCAGTGGCGCGTGCGCTCCCAAAGAAAAAAAAAAAGTTAAAGTCGGTTCAGGTCTGATTTTCATGACACATGTACGCGCGAATTTCTTTTTTCTCGTAGCTCTTCGCGCGCGTTCTCGGCAAAAAATTAGATTTTACGAGGTGAGCTTTAGAAAAGTGAAAATATGTACGCGTAGCTCAAGCTCTTTTTCTCTTACTTACATATTTTTCAAAGTAATATGTTTTTCAGATAATCTTTCACATATGATTTAGGGCAAGGCTTGTAAAGATAGAGGTGGCACAATATACTTATGTAGAAATTCACAGTTTAATCTTTTATGAAATTGCATATTCAATGAAGTTTGTAATTAAATAAAAATTATCACTCTTATACATGTGAATTATGTAGCAATAGAAGTTTATCTTTGCTTTAAAATTAAATAAAACGAAATATACTAGTTTCTTCTCGATTTTTTACATACACTTAAATTTCGAACTATCCAGAAAATAATTAAGTTGACTCAAAATTTTTAACTGGTATGTAAAACCATATTTTGGACCATAGTTTGTTGGTCAGGACCAATAAACAGTCACGAAAAAACATATTTTTTTCTCTTGCTCACTACATTTGCAGAGTAATTATTTCTATGCCTTGCCATTAATTTCTATCAATGGTTTTGCGAATAAAGCCTTTGAAAAAAATATTCTTCTCGCACGGTGGAGAATTTAAGTTCGAAGTGCAAGCAAAATTTCATTAGTTGGCCACAACACTAGGGGAGCTCGTGTAGAAAATTATCAAGACCAATGAGCGTCGCACTGGCTAGTTTTTACTTTTCTTTTTAGTAAAATTTACTGAAGTGCGCCAAGGAAGGACAATACGACGAGGCGCGCCTACGCACGCGCGAAAGTTTGCCGCCGACTAATTTCTCCTTTAACCTTGCGGATGGCTTACGAAAGTGACAACTTCTGCGATTAAGATCTGCCATCGCGCCAGAGAGACAGAGCCACGTGCGATGGAACGACTTCATTATTCGCTACGAAAGAGGATTGCCGCCAGAGAAAGAGAAAGAGAAAGAGAGAGAGAGAGAGCCTTGTCTGTCTCTTAACCCTCGACGTGGGAGGCAGCAAGATTAGTGGCTAAAGCGGAAAATCACGTCCTTTTTTCGCCTTTTTCTTTTTCTTTCGTTTGCGAATCGACAAGTGACAGAAGTAAGTTTCAGGTAGATAAACTCGTAATAGAATAATGTCATTTTTTTATGTGGAGAAAGACGAACAAATATGGTGCTTTGTTGATCAGATTATTAGCGCCTGCTATAGTGCGATTTTTATGGTACGAAAATCAATGTTTTGCGTGTAATTTCTACCAAATTAGTAGCCATAATTACGTGCGTGTACCGTCAATTACGCGTCAAACGAATTAATAACAGGCGATGAGTCCACAATAAAGTTGCCTACTCTGCACAACGACCGAGCAATCATAAACACTAGACACCTTTTCAAGAAGAAGAGAAAAAGACGAATCCAAAATGTTTTTTTCAATTAGCGTTCAACGGGGCTTGAAATGATGCTTCTTCGTTCGCATAGCAACTTATAGCTTCGTTATAGCAACACCGAAACCGAAGACGACGGCGTCGACGGCGTCGGCGGCGCCGGCGACGTTGGATTTTCCAGAACGGAACGGAAGCTTCTCGTTTCCTACTTTTTAATTAGGCCTGACGATGATAAACTCTTACAACTTTAATTGAGAGAGCGCTCGGGTGAGGTGCGCTTTACGGATTTGATGCAACCAGGAAGCGCCAATTAGTCGTCCAAGCCATTAAACCCATTCGATCTCGTATTTTCCTTCTTTCATAGAGATTGGAGTTTTTCCTACACTTTCTTTTCCGAAAATACTTGCCAGATTCGCATGATAAAGTTTTATACTTTTTTGTGCTCCGAATTGCTACAAACTTGACAGGACGATTAGCTGTTAAAATGACGTATCGTACATAAAATTAAGACATGAAATTCAAACAATTTATGTACATACTCCAACGTATAAATAACCCAAGTTTATTTTTCTGTAACACATGGCCCTGTACTAACTTTTTACACAAGCGCATGATGAAGAGAGCATCTGTGTGACAAACAATCTTCGCACAGAGTGGCATATCGATCCTCGCGAGCGCAGAAGAGATAATTAATCATCTGCCACTTGAGAGACGTGTCAATAGGACACTTGCCTCCTCCTCCGACGTGTATACATAGGGTTGGTTAACTGCACACTTTAAACAATTACCTTAACAGGATTCGGTTACGCTTATGAACGTTGAAATAAAGAAGAAGAGTCACGTTACAAAAGCCAATGTAGTTATCGACAGGTCAATTGCAGATGCTTTGTCATTTAAATTTTTCAAGTCCATCACTACACATCTAACGGAACGCCCGGATTGCAATTACAGATCATTCTTTTTCTCATCTTATATCCCACAAGCGTGCTCGCACACACATAGACACATATTTTCGAACGATATTCGAGCTTGAGAGAGAAGAAAAGATACATATTTAATGCATAAGAGAAAATAGACAGGAGTTTGACGATTCAATCTGCCGTGATAATTAACGAGCCAGCGAGGAGACACAATCAAAAAGAGAGAGTCGCTCGAATTGTTTTTTCTTCTTCTTTTCAAGTGATGAGATACAATTCCTCTTGTCTCTCCGCTTCCTTTCAATCGAGCACGGGCGCGACACTCCGCTGAGAGAAGGTGCAAGCGACCTACTTTAGCTATGATTTTTCTTAAAGATGCGCTTTGATTGAGGGGATCTACGTGACTGGCCAGTTTCTGTTTTTCATTCAACGTTTTCTAGTGTTTTGAGAAAAAGCTATTGGATGCTATCAAGCGATTGAAAGTTAACTGGCAATTTTTTAGACTGTCAACGCAGTGCTTTGATATCTTCTCTGATTGGCAGCTTTCATTTTCAGTACTGTGCAATGATACTCACGTCGCAAAACATCTACCTGTTATTCTTTGTAATGATAGCTACTTGGTTTCTATTGCCTTTCATTCGTGACGCAGCAATTTTTCAATTTATGAATATTATTGAGTTTCTGGATTCCGGTGCCTTACCGTCCTTGATTACAGCGCAGAGTATGTATAATTAAATGGGCAAGGGTTTGACCCGAAGGAAACGCACACTTACGGAAAATAAAAATCCTATACGAAGAATACAATGAATTCCCCGCAAAGGTGGTATAAAGTTTCGCCACTAAAGAACCTTTTTACGCAGCGAAAAATGAGAAAATCAAAGCAATATGTATCCTCGTTCTCGCGCACCCTTTGTAATTAATCGCCTCGCACCTTGGCGCAGTTGCATTTCTAATGAAATAAGATAGTCTCCCTTTTAATTACTCTCGTGGCGGAGATAAAGGAGGTCACCGTAGCGTCTAACGCGTTGACAAGTGTGTCGAGCTTTTCTCTTTATACGTAAGACGAGCGATTATTAGATTATCACTCGGTTGTAGATGAATACAAGGACGAGCGGATGCTTGTTCTCGATATTGTATCAACTATAAGCAACGATTATGTTTATTGGCCGTGCTTATGTAAACTGTCCGATTGCATTTGTTCGTCAATATCTGAAGGATGCCTACTCCATCGCCAAAATCCTTGTACTTAGATATAAATACATTTTAGCTTTATTCATTAGTAACACAATTCATGGAAATATCGTTCGTCAAGACAATCTTTACTTTTGGAAGCTCGTAGAAAGGAGCCAAAAGACGCCTGTCGTCACATAGGCTGAAGTTTGGTGATGGAAAAAAAAATGCTTGGTAAGGGATATTTACAAACCTAATTACAGTTCTCAGTCTTATTTGCGCTGCAAATATCGTCGAGCTTTTCTTTTTTTATCCCTCACTTCAAGTTTTCCTCCCCTTAAAAGAAACCTGGTTTCTTTTAATGTAATTCCGACTGGCGCTGCTCTCCTAAGCTTATTTTCTTGTTTTCTATCTTTTCATTGGAATCTCGGCCTTCCAATTGCAAGTAAAAGAAAAAACTTGTTCCAGAAAAGGAAAATCGAATTAGTCGAGTTAAAGTATATAGATTTGGGTAAACGTGCTGCTGCAGCTTCCTCTCCCTCTTGGGTATACATTTACCTCAAGCCAATAGCAAGATTTATTCCTCTCCACGTATCTATATTTGTCTGGTTTATTACTGCATCGTAGGATAAAGGCATTGAAATATACGTAGGATAGGAAACTCGAATACACAATCGTAAATAATAAAGAACATATACTCTTATGTATATTCGATGGAGAGCAAACAAAAACGAACTCGAATCAATAAATTAGTCTCTCCAAACTGATTTCTCACGACTTAAACAGAACGTCGATATTACGCGCGAAAACGTCCACACTATTGAGTGACCAAAAAGCAATTAACTAGCGATTGAAAGCTCGATGAAAATAAAGGGGGAAGCGCGCGTAATGAGACGCTTGTCTCGCGTGCGCGTGATGCACATGAGCTTGACAGTCTAAATCACAGGGGAGAAATGCAAATGAGCCGCTCCCTCGCTCTCGCACTTGGCTTGAGAATTGAGTTTACTGATTTTCTTTTTTCCATGGATACAGCTTTGATTCTGTGCTATTTGCGGATTTTGAAATTGATTCGTAGAAGCTTTTGCATATGAATTTCCATCGCTTTTGAAGTTATTCACGCGATGTAGGCTAAAATTATCGAATAGTGTTACGCGTATATCATTACGCGTCCATTAATGCTGCGACATTTAGTCCAATTTACGAAGACTCCAGAAATCTCTTGAAAAATATAGCTTCCAAAGGAATAACGACGTCGATTACGTGTCACCTAAAGTCGACAAAAACGCATCATTACGTCGAAAACCCATGAAGACCTTAATGTCGCTTCCCGTTTTCGGGAAAAAAAATTTCCGCACATATATAAGCGGTCAGCACTTGAAGAAGTCAATACGCAATGCCCCGAAAGAATTTTTTTCTCCGTCTTTCTCCCTCTTTCTCTCCCCGCGGAGCTAAAGAAGTTTCCGTAATGAGGAGCCCGCCGAAAGGAGCGATGCATATCCCGCGAAATTATGTGGTAATCATTGGCCTTCGCGCACAAGCTTTGTATATGTATACTCTCCGGAGAAATGCTAACGAACGAACTTTGAGTGATAATAAAGCAAAATTGGATTAAAGTTTCGTGATATTTCACAAAATGAAGAAGGAAAGATTTTTCAATGTGCGTTCCACGAAACTGTGGCTTGAATGAGGTGAACTCAAATTGTATTCTTATTTTTTTCGTCAACTGACACACTGACCGCGAGGAAACTCGCGTCGACGGTAAAAAGATAATTTGGCAAAAAAAATTGAAAAGAAAAATTATAAAGAAAATCCGTACGGTGAAAGTATTTACACTCGATTCCCTTTCACAAAGGATTGCCTCGGTCGATTCTCCAGCATCGGATACTCGCGGCATATAAGTCAAGAAATACATATATCGAGTGTCGAAAAATTAGAGTGGCATTAGCGCAGAAGCTACAATCTCATCGTTATCTCCGAGACGCACGTGCATCGCAGTGGCAGCGCATTAGGTTCACCTACTTTTTGCCTCTGTTTTTTCAGGCGCGCGTCGAGAGATCCACTTACGAGGCGTTCGGATCGAACGAGGGGGAAGGGCGCGAAAGGAGAAAGTTTGGGAATCGCCAAACAAGCCACGTGGCGCTTTATCAATCGATCGCGGCTGCGTCAGAATCGAGACGAATTCAAGTGCGCGCGTTGTGCGCGAGTGAGTTACTTAGCACCAATTAACTAACTTATATATAGCTGCGCCTCGCGCTCGCTTGAAAAGTTAATTGCACGCGAGCCAGATTCGCATTCAGAGTGGAAAGGAACGTTTTACGAGCGCGACCCAACCTTCTGCGGATTTAAGCTTGGCGTTTGGCGCGATAGGGGGCTTTTATAATGCCTTTACACGATCTCGTTGTATTTATTGTAGTAAAAGCATCCTCGAGTCTTTATTTTTATCCGAATGAATTTGAATTTTATCGACGCGGATATCGTGCTGAAATCGTCACGCCTATCACTGCTTACCAAACTAGAATAATCGCGAAAAATCTCGAACATTTATCGTGTAATATAATAAGCGTAAGCATTGGGTAAGGTGGTTGTGCATCGCTGGCCTAATTCACGTAATCTCGAGAGTATGTGTATGGAACAATGATTAGCTATAATTAACGTTATGATTTTATAATGGGAAAGGGAAACCAGTTTTTGAATAATTCATGTGAATAATAATTAATAGGCGTTAAGGAGCAAAATAAAACGAATCGAGAAACAATAGCAATAATGCGCCGAGCAAGCTGATAATGCGAAAATTTCTGTAGGCACGTGTGTACTCCTTTAATTGGCGATTACTCCACTTGCTATAATCGTTGCGCTCCGTTTCGATTCTCGTTGCCACTTAAAAGTGGTGCCGTTTGACCATCGCTGCACAATTAGCTACGTCGTTGGCGATGTAGTTCGTTCGGCAGACTGTCGCCGTGCGCTTTACGCGCTTCTTTCGGCCAGATTACGCAACTTCGCGTACAAATCAACAACAAGATTCCACTTTCACGGTCGAAACGGCGTCGCTCGAACGGTTCGAATCTCTGCAGCAGCGCTCGGCCACCTAAAAAAAACGCAAAATCGACGTTCGTCCTATAAAACACCTTTCTTCCTAGAAGCCGCTGTCGCTTTGCGAGTGCAAAAAGCCAGCGCGCGCGATAAAGCACCTGCGGAATCTTGCTGAAATACAAGGGACGTCGTAAAGATACGGAAATTTTGGAGTAACCCGATATCCCACACGAGCAGAAGGCGATTTACGTTGAAGTCGACTTCCATCCTCCTCTTAGCCCTTACTTGCGTGGTTCGGAATGATCGATCGCGCCTGAGGCTCAGCTCTGGGACGATTTCTGGTGGGTGATGCGCAATGCAACGTGGAATAATTGTTGTTCCGCGATGATCCAGTGTTCGCGCAATGTCATCGGTTTCGTTCATCGTCGTCAAAGCGAGACTTGTGCAGCCGGCGAGGTAAGAAAAACGCGACGAGTGTTAGACTGGGCGGAAGGGAAGTAAGCCAAAGAAGAAGGAGCGGGGCCTTTCTCCGGTTTTAGTGACTCTGCTCTTTCGAATGATTCGCGACGGGTAAACCAGATGCTGCGCTAATAACTCACGCGCGAGATCTCGACCGACTGGTCCGTGCTCGGCGAGCTTTGAGATAGGTCGACAGACGCAATAATCGACTTTCTATTTATCCAGTGCGCGTGCCGACGTAATTAACTGATGTACAATTAGCATCGCTAACGAGCTCGGCGCTGAGCTTTCGACGTCGAACGCGGCTATGCTTTTTTCGGCAATTCCGTTTCAGAGCACTCGCTCGATCGTTCTTTCCGCAAGCGACGACAATAACTTTCAAGAAAGCGGTAAGTCATTTTGGAAAATAAAAAAGGGATCGTCGAGCACTTATTGCATCTGCGTTAATCAATTCGGCTTCGCGGAGAGGCAAAGCGCGGAACAGCGTCGTTCGGAGAAATGAGAGAAAGAGATTCGGAGAATGACACGCAGAAGCACGCGACTTTACTAGGACGTTGGCCTCGCTGGCGTGGATATTTTTTTTCCATTCCGCTTGATTCATCGATGCGTGCTTTATTGAAGGAGACGCTCATGAGTCAACGCAGAGGATAGATTGGACATTTTGTTTTCGATGTGAGAATAATCGGTAAGATTGATAAGATTTTGCATTCGATAAAAATACTGATTGCCGAGTTTTCGGAAGCAGCTCATTGAGAGTAGTAAAATTACGCGATGAGTCAACTCGAATATATTTGAGGGAAACTAGTGATTTTACCGTAGGATAAGAAAGAAGATCACAAGAGTATCCCTGTGTGCGAACGCACACGCGCGTACATACGTATAATAAACATCGAAAGCGCGTAAACTCATCTCCCCCGCCACTCCGTGCACTGCAGCAGCCATATACATACAGACACCTCTCACTCGGAAATCGGCGGTAGCTGCGGCTATCAGGGAGACACGCACGCAGCGCGCGCCAGTTCAAAATCCTCCTCGGCCGCGAGCGCAGGACGCGATCGCGATCGGGATTCTCTCTTCTCTCCTTTTTTCTCTCTTCTATCTTCCTACTCCTATCCCTCCTCTTCTCTTCTTTTTTTCTGCCTCCCTTGTGCGAGCCAAAGTGTCGGGCCGAATTTAAGTTTTTTTTTGGTTCTTGTTCGTGTTTGTGATAGACTAGTGCAGTGAGCACGAGGAAGTATGCGGATGGATTGAGTTGGTCGCGGGTTCGTGCCTTACGTTCATTCAATTCGGTAAGTACTTGCAGATCGAGGAGAGCGCTCCGTTGCGTTCGACGACAGATGAATTCGTGCCAACGAAATATTCCTCATGAGTATCCCCGCTAATTGCGTGCCGCTAATCGCTCTCTCTCTCTCTCTCTCTCTCTCTCTATAATGGTATAGCGATTCGATTACATTCTTGCGATCTCTGCGATTCAAGTGAACGCACACACGGTTGTTGAATTACTTAGCAAGTGCTCAGCGCAGAATCGCTTACTAAAATCTCCCGGGGAAAATGCCATTATTAACATGTACATTCGAAGCACAATTTAAAGGCGAATGGGCACCGATACACTGTCGCGAGCAACTCGCTGGTACCGGTTTGAATAAACGATCTCAGAGCGAAAGCGGAAAACAACGTCTCCGAATCGTACCAGTTCGAGCGTTACGAAATAGGCGTTGCCCTGCGCGTGCCGATTCCGGTTAATGCCTCGTTTTTACACGCCTTGATTGTTGGCTGTTTCGCGCATCGCGCTTACATAAATTTCGCGGAAGCATTCTGCAAATTACTTGTTGATTTAACAGTGGTTAAAAAATCTGGAATAATGACGTTCCATTATTTTTCTACAAGCGGCCATTATCATCGCGGCTTGGACCTTCTTACTACCAGCAGCAGCAGCAGCAACAACAACAACAACAACAACACGATGCTACCGCGTAGCTAACTTCGAAATCGCGGTCGAGGCGGCTATATTCCGAACGATCGACTCTTTCGGTCGGACAACTCGATAGTAAGAAAGTGTCGTCGTGGATAATTAGTTCCACGCGAGGGTTCAACGGAGCTTATCGAGCCAATTAGCTTGAAAGTCAGCATCTCGAAGCAGTGATTCACAACTCGACGCCGAAGAGAAACCGTGGAGGCTCCGAAAATCGATGGCGAATCATCGAAACACATCGGGACGGCAAAGAGCCCGCCCCTTGTCTGCAAAGTATAGGCGCAGCACGCGCGATAATATCGATCGATGGATGTGCGATTATATCGATGGCCGAGCGCGAGCGTCGCCCGTCCGTAAATCATGTCGAGCGAGGGACTGCACGCGCGCACGTCGCGGTCGAGTGCCGCTGCGAGAAGAAGAGAGGAGAAGCGGGTGACTGGAGTGCCGCGCGGAGGATACAAAAGAAAACGCAACCCACTTTGGCTGCTAATGGAGAACAGAAGCCAGACGCCGACACGCGCGGCTAATGGTTTTTCCGTCGTCCGCGCTTCATTAGAAATGCCGACTGGATCGCAGGGCCGGGCGCGCGGAGCGCCTACGAATAATCGCGAACATCGGATATTCCGCGCTGCTAAAATCCTCCAAGCTCGCCGATCGGCGGCGCGCGGCTCGTCGTCCGTAATGAAAAGACGCCTTTATCTCGACACCGACATCGTTCGCGTTAGCATCTTTATCGCGCGCGTAACACGCGCGTTGTCGACGACCCTTTTACCACGCAAGATGACCTAGAGATGTGGTCTTCTCGTCCTTTTGTTCGCGCGTGTACACGCGCGCGTTCTTTTTTTTTCTTCCTATCAAGATAATCCTTTCGTCGCGTGGTTATCATCCGATCTCGCGTAGTTTTCTCTTTATGAATTCGTCGGGCTTTTCGGGAAAGTTGGGTTTTAGAAATTTGTCTCGCTCACGTGACTGGCACTCGTCCTCGACGCGCTCTATTTTGCTGACGCCGCTGGAGAAAACTCGAGGTCGTTATCAGCTTTAGTTGGCTACTATCGATGCTTTGGCGCGTCAGTCGAACGTGAAAAATCGAGGTGACGTTTAATAGCGGGCGAGATTGTGTCGAGCGAGATGCTCGCTCGCGCGCGTAATCAGCGACTTACCGCTTGATACTCTGACACGCGCGGCAAATAGGACAAACCGGACAGTCCGACTCTCGCGCTATACGCGCGAAAACTTTTCCAGTGTTTCATGAAAATTTTAACTGCCCCGCGCGCCGTAATTGAGCCTATGGTAATTGGAGCATTTACCTCTCGCGCGAGGAGAGGCAGTTTAGTCAAAACGCTGCTTCCGGGAAAGTTCGCCGAACTGTCGGACCATTTAGCAAGTGATTAAATTGCCACGCCATCGGATTATTTTCTATGTGATTAAATAGATAAATACTGTGGCTAAATGCCGTGCGAAACTTTGACCTCGCTAACAAAGTCTTTTTATTCATTTTCTCGGCTATTCATTACGAACTTATGTTTCAAACCGTGCATTTGATTGCTTTCAGGCTATAAAATACAAAGAACTAACATATTTATCAATCATACGCACATTTTCTCTAAAGGAAACCAAAGCAAAAAAGTAATCGCTTACCCACATTTTAATGAACTGATCAAAATAACAACATATATACTTTCGTCAATGCATCGTTAAAATCTATATCACATGAGCTTTGTTCACTTTGCATTGTTTTATTTATACGTCATCAATAAATTTTAACGTTATTCCGTTTGATTAACGTCGGGAACAGAAAAGATATATTATACTTTTACGGACGAGGAATTCATGACGGGAAAATTTCATTAAATATTATTATGTGAAATACTGCAGAAACGTCGATTTCCGCATTCGAATATAAAATTCAAGTATACAATGTTTTAATAAACATTTGTTTACGAATGTAGCCGGTAAATACCGCAAAAAACCACATTCTAGCGATTCTCGCTGTAGCGAATTAAAAGTAAGTAGGAAGCAATTTAAAATCATCATTAAGTTTCAATGAGCGCCTTTAACGACAGCTAATAAAACCATCGAAAGGTAACGAAACACTTTTCGCAAAATGTTGCAAAGCCTCGTCCGACATTCGGCCGGCGAAGGAAAGTATACCTATCATCTGAATTCGCCAAGTCGTTTAGCCTTGCGGTAACAGCCAATAAAAGACCGGGAAGAGGGGGGCTTGCTCGATGAGAAATTGACGTCGTAAAAAGGTAGGTAAAAACAACGGTGAAGCCGAGTTAAAGTGAAAATTTTAGATGCCGAATCGTTGTAATTTTAATAGATTAATGATTTTTTCATTGATACAGAGGCTCTCGAGTTCAATATCTCTATTTTTTATTGGGCAATAAGAATGTTGATAAACGTTTGAACGGTCATTTCTAATTTACGATTGCACTCTGATAACGTACGAATAATAAAAATTGTCATAATATGATTTTTTTGAAAAATTAGAGTTTTAGATCGCGATCTTCTTTATATTTAGAACATTGCCAGACGTCCACATGACAAACATGAATATCGATCCGCAATTTATGTTATAGCAACAATTTAATAGCTATTGCTTAATAAATACTAAAATTCTGACATTTTAAGTATTTCATTATGTTCTAGAGGATAATACGTCCACCTGATGGCAAATGCTTTCAATTTGAAATCAAAGTGAATGCAATTCATTAGTGAGAATTCGAAATCAAGCTAGTTTTTGTTATCCGAATAATTATTTACTGTTGAGTAACATTCCTTCGACAATTGTTATTTATTTTCTTCCTCCAAAGTCTATTAACAAAATAATCGATTAACCGAACATACAAGTTTTGCCTATCGCTCGTTTGTCCAAAAATTATTCGATCGTCACCAAATCGCCTCATCGTCAAATCTACAGTCGCCAATCCTCTGCCCTGAAACAAATCAAAATCTGCCTCTGATCTGCACACAATAGTCGATAGTGTGAATCGGTTGCACCCACAATCTCGTCGTTCGTTTCGCAGTTATACATACGTAGGATCGGGGCGTTGAAATGGGTCGTTCTGCTCTGCGTATGCGTATACATTGCTTTTGTGCACACTTTCACTGATTAGTCGCGTGCTTAATCTGCTGCAGCGAGCTCTAATGACTCCGTGGGATATCAGTGCGTTTACAGTTAAACTGTGCCGCTGGCTTGGGCATGTGCGTGCGTGCTTTAACATCGGGCAGCTAGAGTATACTGACCCTGTTGCATTTTCCTTCTGCACAGGTGTTTCAGCCTTTCTTTTTTGGGGGAAAAAAACTAAGATCGACGCGATCGTTTCCTCATGGATCTAAAATTAGACTCGAGCTTCTGCTAATTTTAAACTTATCCGGAGAAACCTGTTTTCATCATTTTACCCGTTTCCATAAATTCGAAACGTTACGTCACTAAACATCAAACATTACGTCTTTCAGATCCGACCAGATTGTCTTTTTACGTTTACCGTCGCGAGTTGATTTATTATTTTTGACGGGATGAACGTACGTATTTCGACGATTCGCTCGGTATGCGTTGCTGCTGGTGCGTTGCACTTGTAGTCTAAATAGCTGATCTTGGGAATTACACGTACACGCGTGTCTTTTCGAGCTGTCGAAATTCTTGCGTTCGTTACAAGTTCGAACGAGCTTCCCTAATGATTTCCTCGAGAACGTCTATCGTCGTCAGATTTTAATTGTCCTCGCGGACAGCTATGAGTCACGAGAATTGTTTTAAAAAACAATGCGCCAATAAAGTAGCGAGGCCCAGTTTTCACTCTCGAAACGCGTAATAAAATTAATATTTTTCGGACGCTGCGACTCTACGTTGCGCGAGAGATCGCGCGGAGTAAAGTGCGCGCTCGCGAGAATGGACTGGAATTCGAAAAAGCCCAGATCCCAATGAACGATATTGCACGCGCCGCGCGCGACTTTCTCCACTATCGCGCCACGCTTCTATAGTGTTTTTAGATAAAAAAAAAACTACGACGTATATATGCTGGTAGCGCCTGAAACTTCGATTAATTAGGTGAAACTGATTGCCAGAGAGATTCACACTCGGCATTGTCATGACTCTTCGTCCGTAAGTATGTCGGTTTTTGAGCTTGGCGGTTCTCAATTAAAATGGGATGTGCAATCTTCTGCTAATGATTCGGTTGCAAGTTTAATGAGGTATAATTGAAGTGCGACTTAACGATGACCGAAGGGAGAGTGAGAAAGTTGCTGGATTTGGTTAAATATTCAATTGTTCGCATAGTGTAAAGGTATTAATTACGCGACCAATGATTTGATTTTCAAATGAGTTACATTCGTTATTAAGAGGTAACTGGCTGGATGACACCAATTGACCGAATCACTTTTCATCGTAGCATCGGCTATCAACATGCGTAACAAAGATTGCGAAATATTGAAAACGTTAATAAACTTTCGAACGTCTAACAAACGAAAACACGTCATATTGTATGAAAACATAAACAGACTTTGACAGACTAGAAAATATAATATAACCATATAGGTATGCACGCTCTTTCGCATTTAGAAAGTTTATACACAGCGTCGAAAAAGGAGATTCTCAAAATGTTTCTCTCTCTCTCTCTCCCTCTTTTACAAATAGGCCAAATCCAATTTTGCCCATTAGCGCGTATAATTCACGTTTGTAATGCATCGTGTATAAAAGAAATTCCTAATCGAGAAAGCTGGCGCCGAACGGCGAATTGAAATCGGATTGCAAAAGTACGAAAAACGGACAATTATCCCCGTACGCTAATAATCGCGCGTACGAACACGAAAAAGGCGGCGAGAGCATTGCATTTCTCTCGGTGCGGCGCGAACTTTCATCAGCTCTCGACAGAACTGGGTGCTCGTATGCGCTATTTACCGGCCACTCGCGGTGCCAAATTGCGAGCGCGCGAGCGTTAATGAAGCGCACGCGCGCGCGGTAGAGATTTTTTTTTTTTTTTTTTTTTTTCGCTCCAAAAGTTTTTACAATGAGCGCGCGAAACTAATCTCCTTCTTTTTCTTTTTGACGACGGTAATGCGCGCGCGCGCGCTGATTAAATTTTATAATTAATACGTTGCGTCGAGCGGGGGACACCCCATAAAAAGTTCATCGTGCTAATGGAGCAAGCGCTCGAGCGTCTCCATCGCGCGCCGTTCATTTTTTCCTTCATTCTTTACAACGCCAAGGTGTGTTTGTAGCGGTGCGCAAACCCGCTTTATTAATGCCTTTCTCGTAGTCTCTTATTTCCTCACAGAATGCGAACTAATTTTCTCTCGCGGAAAAAAGTATTTCGAAAAGAATAAGTGTAAAAGGATTTTCAGTGTTCATTACGGAATAGTATAGGCGGCAAGAAGATAGTTTGTAGGAGTACGTACCCATTAATGGTAATAAAGCGAGGAGGAGCTCGATAAAGTCTCTTTTACGCTGCAGCGAATATTCCCTCGGTATTTCAAGGATCTGAACTTTATATGCTTCTTGCGCGTGAAAATGAGGTCGAAAGGCAAATGATGATTTACAACTACACTCGTAAAGTTCACCGAAAAAAGAAAGTAAAATTCAATTTTGATCAACAAAAAAGTGAACTACCTTTTACCTGCGTGCTTCTTGCACTACACCATCAATTTCTCGGTAAAATAAGAACACAAGTAATGGTTCCTTTGCGCGCAAAAGCACCCGAAAACGTGTCTATATTTTACAGACTTTTGAAAAGGTCAGTGTTAGTGAACGAAGAGAAAGCCGAGAAGAAACGAAGACTTTACGATTGAAAAGGTGGAATTTATTTGACGAGAGCTCAAAGGACGTTGGAACATTGAGTTTGTCGCGTCGGGGGTCGAGAGTCACTTTCGCCCTTTTGCCGATTGGGCAAATCATCACTCAACTAGTTGGATTGTAATTACGTTAAAGATTTCGTCGAGAAGTATCTGGGTCAATTGGTTTGGAACAGTTTGCGCTCTCTGTAGAGGCTCAAATCTTTACTAGGTACGTTAGTCAAAAGACCTTTTAATCGGAAAGGAAGTACCAAACACGAAAGTTAATTTCGATACGTGTTCACATACTCGCTATTATGACTCGATGTCGTTTGGGATAATACTCGCGTTTATACATTGAAAGACTTATAATCGCTGACGCATGTTCAATTGGGAAATGCCATTATATTACGCAAATGTGATTTGTACGCGCTATGTATAATCTACGATTTTAAATCCTTCGTGGTAAAAGCTTTTAATTTTAACGCATAGCGATTTTAACACACGTACTCGTGGTTTTGCTTTTCATTACGGTAATTGTATGACTGCTGCGATTTTTACGATGCCTAGATATAAACACTCGTGGTAAACACATCAGTCGCGGTCTTGTCAAACTTGAGTTTGCGATACGAAAGAGTAATGAATTTTCATTCTTGTTTTGAGGGTCTTTTATAAGAAAAATGTGCTTTTGACTTTGCACTACAAAAAATAATTTCTTGAAATACGACATTCGTTTTTTAAATGAAAATTTTTTATCTCTCAAATTAACGAAACTAAATATTTTCCAAAAACGAAAAATCAGTATTACAGTGAACAAAACATTAGAAACTTAATTAGTACGACAAATTTGTCCGACAAGAATGCTTAACATGCAAAAGGCGTATGAAAAAAGAGTAACCTAGAATGCATGAGTACTGCACTTTATATCGGTTAACTTTGTCTTGCAGACTTGTTACTTGGCACTCGATACCCAGGATTCGACTGGCGACTTCTTAATTCCGACAATGCGCCATTTTTAGATACGAGTATACGTTTGTATTCTGATTCTTTTCTATTTTGATTTGCTTTCTTTAGAGAGCTATTCTCACAGAAAACGTACATACGTATGTAATTAATTATATCCGACTGTGTATTTTTCGATCGAAATCCAGCCGTCGAAAAATGTCCTCGTTAGCATGCGCATGTACGAATTGTATGCAAATCGATACGACAGTAAAACAAAGAGGTGGCTTTGGACGAGAATGTATAATTACGCGACGTACGTACTTATTGTACACTTTCCAAAATCGATAGAATGGGGAGGGGGGGGGGGGGGCATCAACGTCGTGCACGCTCTGTTTAATTTGGCTCGTCGAATTGATAGCGCGCACATACACCGCGCGTCGACTCTTGCATCGCTGCCCTCGATGATGCGCGATTTATGGCGGATTTCATACAAATTGCACGGCAATTGGGCGTATACGCAAGTCCGAGACAGGCTACACATCAAACGTTTTAAATCAATACACGTGGACAGAACAACGATTTCACTTTGCGATCTTTCCTCTTCTTTCTGCACCGTAGCCGGATTAAATCATACGCTTCTTCTTTCCTCGCGCGTATCGGTGAATTATTACTTTCGCTTCGGGCAAGTGATGCTTATACGAATGTTGCGTTTGCAATGAACTTTGGACTAAAGCTGAAATGGTATTCCGAAATCCGGAGATTACCTAGTTTTGATATTGGATTTCGTCTCCAGCGGAATTTCCAACTCAATTATAACAAGTTGTTATTTAATTTCGAAGTAGTTGGTCGGCCTTTCATCTTCAACATCAATCGAATTACAACAGAAGCACTATTGCTCGATGAAATTACACTTCATTCAAGATTCATCGCACACCAGGCACAAAAATTCGAAACAATGACATCTTCATCGCCGTAGCAAATAACGTGAAAACAAAAGTGCGAACGTAAGCACTGTTATATTGAAACGCGCGGATGCTGGAAGGTCTCTCTCGACCTCTCCATTCCCTAATTATCCTCCCTATGTATACTATGTATAGATGGCAAAAAGTCACGACGTCAGAGCTCCATGAAGCGTACGCGACCTTAAGTCGTTATAGTCTCGCTTCGCGGCGAATCCGCATGCATAATGTATTTTAAAAGAAACCTTACGCTTGATGTATACAACGCATTCTTTATTGCACCAATCTGAGCTGTGTTTACGGAAGTTTCGTCAGGTTCCAGGATAAATAATCGGGTATAAATTTTGTGCGATGCTTCAATCTTTGAACACCGAAATAAAACTTTTTAGTTTAGTTTAAACTACAAATATTATTGAAATGATTGTTAATATGTTTCCATGAAAGTGAAGTTTTAATAAAAAATAATAAAAATGTAGAAAATAAAATTATTTCATTTAATTAAAAATGGTTAAATAAAATAAAAGTTAGTAAAACTTGATTCTAATAACTTTTGAACGTGAAAATAGCTCAAATACTGTGCAAGTAAGAAAACGAATTTTTCCATGCAACTTCTATACTTTAAAGAATTATTACCTTCTCTATATATTTTAGCAGGAAAACTAGGTATTTTTTTAAAGATAAGAACGGTCGACTGTTGTAACTTGCAATTTGAATATGACAATAATTGAAATTGTCAGTCTCGATATTTTTTGACACAAAAACACAAGTCAATATTTCGTTATCTTTTCATTTTACACTCATTTTTATTTTTTACAGAAACGAATGAAAACTCCATTTTCCACAAGCATGTTCAATAATCTCCAAATACATTCGTCATCGTACATCGCGACGATATTTCACACTGCGAGCATTGCGAGAGTCTATGTATGTGTAGCAGTGAGCGATATTTCCCGCGACTTTTTCCTTTTTCTTTCTTTTTTTTTACGAGGCGCAGCAGCAGAGGTGTAACTACTCAAATGTCAAGTTTTATGGAAAAGTTATGACCGGCATTGCTGAGGCAGTAAACGAGTGAACTTCACTTTACCGTCGTTGCAAAAACTGGTCATATGCGGGAACTGTGTGCCTGCGCGTGTGTTTCTAGATTTCCGACTATTATAATATTTTCTTGCCTCCCAAAAAGAGCACGGTGCAGATGCTTTAATCTTCTTTCCAGTTAATCTCGGCCAATGGTTTTCTCTTTTCTAACTTTTCGTCACTGCCAACTCGTCCCACGAGTGATCACTCGATTAGAAAGAACATTGCCCGCAAAGTTCGCTAGGGCCGTTTTAGCTTCTACCTTATATATAATGGGTCGAACTACTGCAGCCTACTTTGTGTTTTTCTTTTTTTATTTTCCTGTTTTTTTCTTATTCGCAGTTGCCCTCTATTAACCGATGCGCGCTGGATCGAGTTTCGCTTCGCTGATCGTTTTTAGTTTTTGGTTTTTTTACGTCGAGTGTCCTTGTGCACGCGAGCGCAACGAGGAGCAGCGACCTCCCTCGCGCGCAAAGGCCGAAGAAGAATAAAAAGTTTTCGGCTAGAAAAGCTCTTACCTTTATTTATTTATTTTGTTATTTCTGAAAGGGTCCACGATATTTGTTTTTTTTTTCGCTTGACGATCGATATCGCAATTGAAAATATTTCTTTCTTTGCGATACGTTAACGAGGAAGGAGCGTATAACGTGACTCAAGCAGCATGCTCATAATACTCGCGCGCACGGTGTTATATCTTTTAGCTGAATCTTTAAAAAACGCGCTTCCTCTATGTGCATAACTTTAAGGTTCTTTAAACTGCTATCTCAATTAGCATACTCGCCACAGAGGCGTGAACAATTAGCGAGTGGCCGAAGCAAAATATATATCTTTTCGTGGAACGTGGGATTTAAATACCTCTCTTACAGCAACGACAAGCTTCCGTTAAAATTGTACTATTTTTAGCAATGATTTTCCGAGGTCACGCGGAGAAAGATCAAGCTGCTTTGATAGCGAAAAGGGGGACTATTTTTTTCGGAAGGCAGTTTTATCGCCAGGTGGATAAGCCATGCTGCGGAAATAGGTGTATTATATAATACGAGGCTCGAGGATTGACGTTGACGAGCTCGTAAATTTGGCCGGGAAAAGGACGGAAGCCGCGCGTGTCGAGCGATACGTGTCCGTTCGTTCGTTGCGCCGCGCGTGAACGCTCTTCTTTTCGTGGCCGCGAGGTGCGGAGCGTCGATTCACTTCTGGAAAGCAACGCCGACCACGCGTAGATTGTCGACGAGGGCAGAGATTAGGATGCGTCCACGCGAGCGCAGATGCCGATTGAAAAATCCAACGTGACGAGGGGGTATGTGTTGCACGCAGCGTTAATTTGTCGAAAACGAACGGCCTTTGAGCTGTCCGCGCGCGAAAAGTAACGGCAAAGTTTCGCGAACGAATAAGGAATAAACACCCGTACAGCTCTCTCTCTCTCTCGCGCGCGCACGAGGTTTTTCCTGGTTGCATGCTCGCGTATCCGTTAACTCGCGCCTTCATTATGCTTTCATTTTTCTGCCGCGCACGCAACTGCATGCATGCACACGTAATAAAGAAAACGTCGGATGCAACGTCGGCGAAGGGAGAAAGAGAGGTTTGCTCTGAATGTACGTCTCTCTCTCTCTCTCTCTCTCTCTCGGCTACCCCGCGGCGATACAGCGAGCGACGTTTCTTAGCGGTTAGTAGGTCACTTTTAGCCCCCTTTCGTTCTCCTCGAACTCTTATCGGCGCGGAGCCGCGATCTTATCGCAGCTACGTGTGTGTGTGCGCGCGCGCGAGAGAGAGTTACGGTCATCTACGCTTTGCCGTGTGATACTCGCTCGAATTGCGCGGGCTGTTCGCATTGCCGTTGCCGTTTGACGAGTCACACAACTAACTTTTCTCTTCTGGCGACCACGATTTGCCGAGCTGTTTGTTAGGCCGACAAGCTTCGCGGCTCGGCGATCGAGGTGTGCGCGTATGTGCGCTGGTTGACTCGATCGGGCGTCGCCGTCCCGCCGGGTGATATCGTAACTTGGGCAAAAAAGAGGATTCATTCCACAGCCTTATGTAATTGTATTGCTCCCAACGGAGCAAATGGTTTAGATGTTGATCGAATGGCCTTCTCAAGATCGGAGTGATTATCAATCGCGCAAAGACTTGCGTTGCCGCGAGAAAGACACGACTTATTTTTAAGGAGAAAGCAGGTAGTTAAAATAAGTTTTCGCATCTTCAACTTTAATTTGTCTTAAATGAAATTATAGTTCATTCATTGGCAACTTAACGGCATTGATGCTCGCTTAAAACTTGCCGGTATCAACGTTCAATGCAAACTCACATGGCTTCAAAAATCAATCGGACATCAATTAATCGTCATTTCCGGCTACGTCGGTGAACTTGAGCTGTTGAGATGCAAATGAAGCTGCGAGCAAGTCCCAGTTATAAAGCATGCAAATGTGTGCAGAGATGGCGGCCGTTAATATAACGTCTCGTTAACAATTCCAAACGACTTGACGCCGGATAATATTGTAAGCGGCCTCCGTAAATGTCTGATGCTGGAATCACTGCAGTGGAATAACTCGCGAGCAATGACGAATCGATATCGACAAGGAAAAATGTAATTCGTCGAATTACCGCGCACAAAGACGAGCGTGCAATCGATCAACTTAAACCAAGGAAAGATGAAGTCGCCAGAGCTGCTAGCTTGATTCGCGCGAAATGATATGTGTAGGAGAACCCCGCCTGACTTTTATGAAATATGCATGAGACGCTTATTTATTTTCGCATTGACTAACTTCGGAACTTGGGTACTTGTCTTTTTCTTTGCAGTTAGCTACAGTAATATTTGTGCTTCGTAATTGCGAATTAGGTGCATCATGAGAAATCGATGGCATTAATAATGCATTGAAAGGCACTTTAATCTATCGATTAAGTCAATATCATCTTGACATCGATACAGCATTCCGGTTTATTAAACGACGATTAATCATTTCGATAAATTAATGTTCTAAGCATTAACGATGTACGTATCATTAACTATTAATTTATTTTATATTTTCCCTTCGTAGAGTTTTGATTTTCATCTCGTAAATCTTGCAAGCTTACATCTCATGAAACAAGCTAGTGGTCACGGTATTGGTTCAAACTTCCGCGAGATTCAGTGAGGGTAACGCATGTGTTTTCATCCGGATGCAATGAATCATGAAATTCCTGGAGGACACGGTCGCGCGCGCTCTGCAAAGGATCGACGATGGCGAAGGGACGATATGAATGTTTGGTTCACCGAACTCGCAAATGTGCTTTTTAAGATCAGAGTTAAATTTCATCAATTTGTAGTTTGTTATTGCGTAGTTTTCCAATAATCAAACTCTTTCCAAGCCTGTTTAATACGATTCTGAATAAGCAGTTTGCCAGCTGTTCCACGCGCATTAGACATTCTTGAACTTAGTGCTACTAAATGTGGCCGTAATCATATTCATCTTCAGACAAGAAGCTAAAACCAGAAGTGCTGAATGTACTTATAATTCAAGCTATTTGCGCGAACAGTTTTTCCTCTACATAATGAAAATTACTATGAAGCAATTCACAAAGAGACAAGTTTTATCTTGCAGCGACCAACAGAAAGCTCAATGTTGTAAAATATCAGAAGCACAAATAGATTCGATACAATAGGGAGAACGTCAGAATATCTACTTGCCAAGGAGGAGTCGGCAATCGTTTACATAGAAGAACGACAGGACAGGTATCCAGAGACAGGTGTACCGAAAAATTTCCCCGAGCAAAGTATACAGAAACCGCAGCAAAATAAATTAAAAGAGAAAGCCTTGGCTCGCCGGCAAGAAAAACCCGCTCTATCAACATAGAACCCGCTGCAGCAGCGGCGGCGCTGGCGATAAAAAAGAAGTCGATCGCGAAAGTAGGTAAAGACAAATCGGTAACGACAATCGACGGTGCGAGGAGGCGAGCAAAAAGCCGAGCCGAGGAGAGGCGAGAGATGGCTTTCGCGCGTCGATAAATTTCAATCCGCGCCGCAGCGCCAGTCGTTTTTGGACCGGTTGCCGTCGCGCAGCCCCGCAGGCGACTCTTATCGATCTTTATCCCCGTCCGAGAATTCGAGGGTTTTGCGCGCGTTTCTTCTCGAGACGTGTGCAAATGCGAGAAACTTTCCAATTGAAAAGTCGACGGACACACACTCGCTCGCACGCCCAAGCGCAATGGAGAAACAGCTTCGCTGCTAATTCAAGTGCTTTTTCTGGCCTGTTCAATGGAGTCGTTGTGTTACTTTACACTTTGCAGTTGTCGTTTCGGCTCTCCGCGATGCCTCTATTTCACGAGCTTATCTGCCTCGCGGAACAGACTGCGATGACGATCGCGTCTACGAGGCTTTTGCTGCGCTGGACACTTCCATAAAGATTCTAGGAGAAGATTGTGCCTGTGCGCGGAGGCAATCTTATTATTGAAATACTGCACCTTGATACCCATCCAAATTTATAATTTATCCCGAACTGATAGCTATTGCACGTTGCCGTTATCAAAGCAGCTACCTGCGTTCCTCTTCGAGACACTTAAATAACACCTGGCTCCGTCGAACAAAAACTCATCTCCGCGCGAGCCAAACGTTGCGTGATCTCAAATGCAGCGGATATATCTCGTGGCGCAACTCTCACCTGCGCCTGCTATGCGAAGAAAGAGAGCGGTGCCCTTGACACGATTACGTCGAGTGCCGATCCACGTGAGAGGCATGGTGTAAGTGCGACCTCACGCGCTATAGGTCACTTCCGCGTGCAACACCCTGCGCGCGAGTGCGGCTGCCGTGCCGGGCCGCTGCGTCTTGTCGCTGCGCGAGATCTTGATTGATTTACGAGCTCTCTTATATTTGAACCTAGCGGTGCAGGTGTTGCGAGTAGGCTTTTGGCTTGGCTCTCTCTCTCTCTCTCTCTCTCTCTCTATCTCTCTTTTACTTTTCTTTTTCTTACGAAACACCTTTTTCCAAACGACAAATGAATTGAGTCGGACGATGATTAACATTCGAGAACGTGGGACGACTTGAAAACATTTAACTCAACTGAAAGATACGAGTCACTCAAGTTACTTAGTTAACTCAATTGATTTCTAATAGATGTTCAAACGTATTGGTTATCGTAGATGGAAATAATTAAGTATCATAATGAGTATTTACATCCACCTATGGATTCCAAATCTAACTAAGACAT
Organism: Phymastichus coffea; assembly: GCF_024137745.1. Lineage (NCBI taxonomy): Eukaryota > Metazoa > Arthropoda > Insecta > Hymenoptera > Eulophidae > Phymastichus > Phymastichus coffea. Next base: position 914,805 of record NW_026706903.1, on the reverse strand, counting down.
TCGATCACGTTAATTTTTGAATGTCATTAAAAACAAAATTTTATGCCACGTCGACTAATGTTATGAATATATTACCGAAAAAATTTCCATTCGACAGTTCAAGCACGTTATTAATCTTATTTATCTTTGTTTCAGGTAAGCTTGTGTCACGTATACAGTCATTACTCAATTGACGTAAGTTCTACTACGATATATCCACTAATTACGTTCGAATTTACCAACCATTTAATCAAGTAAACTTATCAATATTCCAAAAGCTTCACCCGGATCAGTTGATTAACTCGTGTCCACACTCTACAGCGCGCCATTATTCAAAAAGCCGTTCCACTATAAACCTGAAACGCCATACGTAGATCTTCCAAGTCACGTTACTCGCTTGAGTTTTCATCAACATCGTCATTCGTCACTTTTTTCCGCTCTCGATAGTGATCGCACAAGCTCCCCCCTCGAAAACAAAAAAGTATCAATCGTTCTTTTTTCATTTCGCGGAAGTGCGCAATTAAACGCTCTCGACACGCCAAAAAAATATCGATTTGCTTGTGGACGACGAGGAGACGTTTCGATTACCAGATCCGATAAGTACTCCCACGCTAAGTATACGTGTACTCGTATTCACTCTCGTTTTTTTTTTTTTTGACAGAAACGCGCTTGTTTATCTTTACTTCGGAGCTTGCGATAATTATTTTTGTTTCCTTTATTTTATTTCACGTCACTTGCGCAAGAATAGGTGTAGCGCGTCTTGGTGCATTACGCTAATGACGCTGTTCCAGAACGATTTCTCCAAGATGAAGATGAGTTCTTGGGAAGGTTTTTTTGCTTCTTCTTTTCTCTAATACGAGATTCATTCTAAACGGCAAGGTATTCGACGAGGAAACTTTCTTATTTGATTTATTGTTAGCTCTGTCCAAAGAAACAGCCAGAGAAATACCATTTTTCGTTGAGATAATTACATTGGTATATCGTATAATCAGCGAAATCGCATTTAAACTTCGAATCTTCATTGTCCACTCGAATGAATTTAATTCAGCAGCGACACGCTTTGTTCAAGACAACATCAACAAAAACTCGAAAGTTTACTCGGCCGACATAGCTCAGACGCAAGCATTCAACAAATCTAAGTTGTGTAAGCAAACTCTTGTCTCCTAAGTAACTTTAGCAACAAATTTCACTGGTACTTTTGCTAGAAAAACAAAGCAGCAAGCCAACCTCTTGTATATCAATTTCAAGTGCAAGATGAATGAGCGTCGGCCAAGTTTTTACCGTTAGATTTTTAGTTTAATCAGCGCGAAATCTTAAGTGCAGCTAAAAACGGAGAATAGCAAGACGGGGGTAAAAAAGACTGGCAAACTGATATGATAAACGAGCTTCGTCATCGCGCCTATGCGCTAAATTGTTTTTACATTGATCCACTGATACAATGAGGCTTCGGGCAAAATCTGATGGCCTTTGGTGCTGCTTTCACGATGGTGGTCTATTATTTTTCTTTTTGTCAATTTCAAGTTTCAGTTATATCGACGCCCCGATCGAACATTTTTTAAACTTTATCAAGTTTTCGTTTTAAATTGAACACGTAAAAAGTAATTCAAATAATGTTACCAGTTCCATCTCCTATTATTTTCGCAGGTCTTCACAATTCTTAATTAACAGGCTTTGTATCTGGACGTCAAAGGCATGAATATTAATGGATAGTTTTCAATACTACGACGTTGTAACGGGCTAAAACAGACGTCGAGCGCACGCGATGAAAAAAAGTTCAAAGAACCACAAAAAGAACGTCGACTTTTTTCTTATCCGTGCGCACGTCTAACGAGGAAGAGTTAGCCAAAGTTGCGATGCGATGACTCGATCTCCCTCGAGCCGTGAATCATTAACGAAGCGCTCGAGAAAGCGAGACGTGAAACTACTTTATATAGACGTTTGTATAGGGATGCTGTTACTGTTTGCTCGGCGAACTTGTCGATTTGATGTAGTTTGGAATTTGCTTGATTCGAAAAGAAAAATCGAAGTGCATAGCAACTCCGACGGAGAAATAAAACAGTCAAGTTGATTAATTTTGTTTTTACGCGTAGATAAATTAGAATTAAAATTCAAAGAATACCAGCAATGAGTCAGCCGAAGATGATTCCATAGCAGTTTTCTTTATTTTTTGCCATGACGTGGAATGAAATTTAATATAGAATTACGTGTATACGAGATGACTTTCACGCGTGTAATTCGGAAGTCATTTTACATGCCGCTCGTGCCTCACACTCACGCACACGTTTATAAAGTTGATATAAAATGTGCAGAAGCCTGTGGCCAGTCACGTTTCCTGCTACTTGCTACGTTAAATTTCGCTTTCATTGCGCACTGATATAATTAAAAACAAAAATGACCTCGCTTTCATTACAACAGCTGTTTTAGCAGAACGTTGACATATTTTGCCACCACGTATAATTACAGGACTTGCGTGTGAATATTTCTTTGTTGGCTAGGCGAATTTGAAATTAACTCATCGGTTGTTGAAATTTGCGGAATGAATGGGCCATTGTCGTACCTAATTGCTGACGATCTTCTTTAAAAATTGCTCGAGACGGTTCAGAAAAAAGAAATATGTAACCGCATTGTCTCGAAACATTCAGTTTATAACAATCTGATTTTATCAATCAACAGCAGGCTCGACGCGACAACTACTCGATTGGGACTAATTATGAAGCGGCAAGTCACTCAGAGTATTGCAAACACTGCTTCTCGACTAGTGGCACGACCACAATGCTAATGATGCTCCCGACGACCTATTCTCGAGGTTGTGTAATACAGCTATATGTGGGCGAAACCCCGTCGCTACTATGTGTATACGTGCCAGACACGATGGAGTCGTTGAAGTGAAACAGACGTAGTAATGTATGTACGTTCTGGCTGTTGAGTCTGTTTTACCATGGATTCGTGATGTTTCAGTGTTACAGGAAAGAAACCAATAAATTTTAGTTTTCCAATCGAATTCTCATTGTTTATTCCTAATGCGAATTTAGTCATGGATTCGGAAATGTTCTAGTTAATTTATTTTTAATTCAAACAACAAAAAATTGTTATTGTAGAATATTTTTGCAATTTTCTTCATTTTCTCTTAATTAGAAAATGAGCTGCTATGATATACTGACGCATTAATAATGTATTAAATGGCACTCAAATCTTTTGATTAAGTAGATATTAACGTGACATCGATACTGTAACGCTAGCAATTAATCAATGTTAGCAATGTAAAAATTATCTACTTTTCAAATCATACATATTTTCCTATTGCATCGTTCGATCATAATAGGTAACTTTTACACGTGTACCCAAATTAGAATCGAATATTGATAATAAAGTTAAATATCATATAATTTTGATTTTACGAGTACTTTTATCTTTTTAGAAGTTGGAGCTATGAATCAAATGAGAAAATAACTAGAAGATAAAGAACTTTTCTTTCATTATGCTCACGAACGGGAATGTGAAAATAATCAAGTCATCACATCGTTGAAAAAAATCCTCAGTCTGTTAATTAAACAATCAGCCAAGTTCAGGCGCAAACATAATCTTGATAAAGTAGCGTTGAAGCGTCTGACGAAAAAGCCTGCAAGAGAAGTGTAAGTGCAAGAGAGTTGCTTGTCCGGCGAAAGAACGCGTGATTCCGTTGAGCACCTCGCAAAAGCGAGAAAGAGAGAGGAAGATAAGAATCTTCGCTTATTGTCCTCTGGTGTACTGTCGCCGCCGCCGCCGCCGCCGCCGGCAGCGTAATACTTTTCCGGCTATTCTTCTTTCTCTCTCGAGGCTGCAGTTCAGTGCCTCCGTGTTTATACATACGCAGATTTCTCCTGCGGTGTGTGGTAATATAGATAATTGACCGGGCAGCCTTGAGCTGTACATGAGCTTCGCCTATATACTTTGAAGGAGAGCGCGTGATCTACGTTTGGCTTGCTCTAGATTGAGTTTTGATTGTAAACTGGGGGATTTGATATTTCAAGCGTCATTTTTCGATATTGCGCGTGTAATTTGATTTCAAACGAAATTTAGATTGTGAAAGCTGTTCGAATTGAAAGGCGCGAAAAAAAGAAAAGCATTATTTTACTTGGCAAGCTCTCGCAAACAAGCAAATACATCACGATGCGTTTTCAAAGATGTTCAATAATTCTCTTTCGCAACGGGTGATAGGATTTTTCTATTTGTTGAATATGCAAATTCAGTGAATGGATTTTTCAGTTGAAACTGACCAAACGATATGGTATCCAATGATGCCTAGAAGACACACGAACGCTAAAGACGAAACCTATTGTAGCGTTCACTGCGGTCATAACAAGCGCGACGGTATGTTTTACGAAAGAGAACAGCGAGACGCAGTATGATAACCGTTCCACATTCTGAAGCCGCTAACGACTTGTCTCCTTGTGTCGTTTTCTTCTTCGTATCGTCCTTGTCATTGTGCACGACTTAATGCGTTTCAAACGAGCTCCCGAACAGCACAACGGAAAGGGAAGACGCGGGCGTGAAGGCCTATGAGCTAATCGTGCAATCTCTTGGCGTTTCCAACTTGAAGTTGTGCAGTTCGACAATGGGCGGCGGATTCATCGCCGCGGCGAACCATGCCAACCGATATGCCATGCAAAACACCGCTGTAGAAAAACAAGTGGCAGGGGACGGCGCGCGTTGTTGGAGCAATCCCCGCACGCGGAAAAGCCAATTTGCCGCGCTAAAGAGAGAAAAAGGGAGAAGGCGCCCGTTAATTGGAGCTTCGCGCGCTCGCGGAAAATTAGGGGATTTCGAAAGCGAGAGCGCGCGTCTTTTGTCCTACACGGTGTGGGAAGAGTGGTCTGGCCGCGCCAATGTCCGCGCGTTTTTAACTGCTAATTTGGAGAAAGTCGGCAAAAGCCAATTATAAAAGGCCGAGGCGTGGAAAATCCGCACGTGTACATATACGTAAGGAGGATAATCGAATTGCCGTGTGGCCGCGTAAGGACTTTAACGAGTGCACCTTTCGATGTCTCTGTATAGGTGAAAGTTTTCGTTTATTGCATTTTGCGGTCTAACGATTTCATATCGACATTTCAATTTTCGAGCTCATTCGCGATTTCGAATTCGTTACAATGCTATCATTCCAAACTAAATCCTCTGTATGAAATACCATGGAAAAGATTGGCAATGCGAGGATTTCGTTTGAAAGTGAAAGGCCAGGAAGATGTTTACCCGAAAAAACGAGCCCAACGCGGGAAAAGACTATCGTAACGAGTTATGCAGCCAGTTGGAACGTCGCCGAAGATTGCACATGCATTTTGTATACGGCATTTACAATGATTATCCTGCGCATGTGTACATATATAATAGTAGCTTTCCAGTTGTCGATTTGATACGCCAGTAAAAAATTGTCATGACTGCGAATGCTTGGCAATCATTATATCGAATCAGGTGTACTTTCGTTTAATTAGCTTTTCTAAACGAAGCGCGCGCGCATTGAGAACGTCAATATATATATAAAATATATATAATTCAACGTCCGACAATATGTATATATAACAGTGTTCTCATCAAGCACCGCGCGAATCTTATAACAATATGATGTTTCCGTATATGCAGAAATTGTCGGGCAGCCTCTTAGATCGCGAGCCGGTTGACGATGTATCTACTAATTCACTGTAAATGTACCGCAAGAGAGCTTATAACGTCAGAGGTTCATGAAAAATCAACTTTGTAAATTTTCTCTCCCTGGAAGAATTATAAATCACGGCTTGAATCACATGACGACAGAGTATTTACCGGAGATAATTTGATTTCGTTGGCGAAACTCGTACGACGCTCTTCTCCTTTCTTTTTCGTTATTATCCACTTTTATGAGATTTTTCTCTTGTTCTCTTGAACTCTTGTTGGATGTAATAGTTTTCTCTGCCATGCATTTACGTCTGTCTTTATTTTTTGTTGGTCTGCCATGCTATTGTTCGCGATTGTTACAGTTTTTCTTTTTGCCAACACGTTTGATAACTTACCATTTCTCATTTCCGATTTCCCGAGAACACAATGCGTTTGAGAGAATGATTTACGTTCAGAGGGGATTAACTTAGAATAATTTGGTAAATGAGATGTCTCTTCCTTTATTTACAAATTGATATTTCGTATGAATGCAAGAGGTTTTGATCCCGTAAAAGCAAAAATACTAAAATTGTCTGATCGAAAGTCTTAATAAAGTATGAAATACCTTTTTCACGCCTGTAACAATGCGAAAAATCGAAAATGAAACAATCAAAAGTAGACATTCCGAAAGTCAAATGATGAAAATGCAACGACAGAACCTATAGCATATACATGCACAGCACGCAAAGCATAATAGTAATAATAACGTTGAAACTGAAAATTGTCGAGAGACCATTGTAAGTAATCTGACTCTCAATTGTGCACGCTCAATTTCTCTTAATATCCACGTTTTCCGCTGCAAAGAAAAGTAATAATAATAAAGTACTTGCTGGCTTTTGCACAATGGGTGTATATAATGCTAAGATATCGCTTGTGCGCAGGCTATTGAAATGGACGTTTTTGATCGATCGTAATTGTATTCCAAGCATATAGCGTGAGCGTGAAAAAATAAAGTATATTGTTAAATTTTTCTGAATCACAGCTTTGGTTATTGCTAAATATTTACGTAGCTCTTTCAATTCACCCAAAAATTATGAAAAAAATAATTTGAAGATTAAAAACACGTATTTTTTTAGCAATATCCACTATAAACTTCAATATAAGTTAAATAAATAATAAATTAAAAATGGAAGAATTTATAGCTAAATTTCGAACCGCTCAAATTGCAAATTCAAAAAGGATAGTTATTCGAATATAGTAGCTGTAAGAATCCCTCGAGTAATTTAGTCGTTGTGAAGAGAGCCAAGTTCTCGTTTCAAAGGTTCGCTTCTGACGCTGAAAACTCTCTAGGGGATTTGAAACCATCTTCTACGAGTTCCTTCACTAATAATGTATCCAAAAGCGGACTTATTTGAGGAAGACTCGACGCGAGAGGAGTCATCACGTACAAAAAAGAAATTTAATTTAGTTGAAATCAAATGCTTTCTCTATAAGTAAGAAATTTTATCATGTAATAGAACTTTTTATATCAGTCGCTAGTATCGTCAAATAAATTTAATTTTTAATTTATAAAAGTTTATTCGAACAGTGACTCGCATTTTTCGGCCAACTCGATGACTGCCTCTTCAATACTCTTTTTGTAAAAATTATTAACTTTCATGTGGGCTAACGTCGTTGTAATTCGATCTACAAATAGGAAGTGATTATAAGAATCGGAATCTTTGGTACAGTCAGCAGCTACTTTGGCATCTAGCATAGAAATTGGAAAATACTGAACGGCTGTAACAAGACCAAGTAATCTCATATCATCCATCGCTATTAAAATTTCTTCCAATGTCGGTATTCCGACACTTTTTGTCGAATCATTTCTTTCAATAGTCTCTTTCAATATGGAATAGTAAAGTTTTAACAAATCTTTCTCGTGTTTTTCACGATAAGTTCTTGTAGCTTTCAGATGTAAAAATTGCAAAATATCCATTACGAGTGGGCCATATCTAACGATTTGAAAATCTACGAGGATGCATTTGTACAAAGGCGAATTATCGGCAAACATGATGTTATTGGACCATGGATCGCCATGGCAAACGACGTTCCGATGAGTTTTTGATGGACCAAGTATTTTATAAACTTGGTCATAAGCCTTTCGTATGTTATTTGGATTGTAACCCAAATGTTTTGCCAGTAAACATGCTAGATCTTCTCCACACTTGATCCATCGAACGATTTTTGATGTTTGTACGAATACTTTCTCGTCAAAATATCCTGGGTATTGCTCGTTCAATGTAGTTTGTTTCTGAAAAAATTATTTGATCATCAAAGAATTGCAACATTGTATTTTTATAAAATCTAATTGAATTTTATAAAAGATACCTTGATGATACATTATAAATTAGTTATAAATGACACATGGGTATTTGAAAGAATATTACCTTTGAATTACGATTTATATAATGTTCAGCCAAAATAGAACAACTGTGAAATCGAGCGAAACAAGCAAGTACAGATTTTATTGCCAATGTGTCATCGAATGTCTTGCTTAGTACATTGTATCCTTGATACCTTAAATCTTCTAGTATCATTGAGTCGTCTTTTGCCAAGTAACACGTTGCGTGCCATTTTTCGCTTTCACAATATCTCTCTAGCAGAGGAACAATTGCATTGAAGAAATTCGATTCTTTGATAAAAATACCTTCGCTACTTAGAAAATCAGCTTGTTCCTTGCAATCGTATGGCATTGATTTCACAAAGAAACTTACCGTTTCTGGATTCGATGCATCTGATCTCTGAAACCAGAATGCGTGAGTATAAAAAGGTACAACAGAAAAATATTTTATATATACCTGTAATGTTACTTTCAAATTTCTATGAGACCCTAAAAATCCTAATGATCCTTCCGAATAATTACCAATATCATACTTCAATACTTGAACTGTTTTGTTATTCGTATATTTTTGTGCCACAAGATTGACATCCTCGTCGGTAACTGTATTCTTAATCGCATCGGCGATATGTTGTTTCTCCAGACTCTCGACTGACATATTTGCAAAGTGGAAATGCAAGACTCTTTGAACACATCTTATATACTTCTAGATTGACATTGCGTGACTAGACAAATTTATAGTAGAGTCTTCAATCGAGATTAACTACTGTCTACTTCTAAATTACTACTCGTTAGATTAGATTATACATTTTCCTTGTTTACACTCTATTATTTTGAACTTGACATGGAGTTTGCATTGCATAACGATCTTGGCGATATACAGGACAGGTCACTTTACCAGTCTATATTGTAGTCCGATAAAACGCCACTTTATATTGTCGAGGTACGAATAGACGTTGAGAACTATTATTATCATACTTTTCTATTATTTTAGATAAATTATCTTATTGAATGTTCATGGCAATCAAGAAGATAAATGTTAAAGAAAAGGTTCAGTAATGGAATAAAGAATTGCCTCTTGTACATGACAAACTATACTTAAATATATAGGCTAAATTCACTGTGCACATAATCATTCTTCACTTTCACACTTTATGCTTGCATTTTAGTTGTATTACCATTCAACAGCTTATATATACCCGTTATAACAATATCTCACTCTCACTTTTCTTTCATCCTAAGAACAATTTCTCCGCTCTTCCTCTCTCTCTCGCCGCAGCAGCTCATCGTTCATTCCCACAACGTACGCCCTCAATTTTTCTCGTTTGCGCAGCTTAAATGCTTCGTCAACCTGAAGCTTCCTTATGATATCCCTGCTGCTGTAAGAAAGAAAAAAGAACTGAAGGCGAATTCGACCTCGTTTAAAACTTCCATGGGAAAGTCCGTGTGTACTTCGTAAAAGACTTTACGACTAATAAAGACGAAACGATTATATGCGTTTGCCAGTCGACAACGAGAACAAACAAAATTAAACTTCTTCGCGGTTAATCACGTATCGCATGCGCATATATGCATTCAAAACATTATTTTCAATTGACCTTATTCACCTTATTTTGCTTTCTTTCGGTGCGTTTGAAGAAGGCCACAGAGTTTTTGAATTACCACTGGACGCCATTTTTATTATTAGCCACTAACAACTTGTTGCACCCGACGAATTGGATATTCGAAAAATAGTGTACGTGTCGTAACTTTTGTCTGGAGAATAAGGATATTGTCTATGATCGATATGACAATTGATCCAGATCATTTTCGATCTTATAGAGCATATTGATGTAAAATTCAGTTGAAGTGCAGTAATCATCAGTAAAAAAAGTCTTACGTAATTTACATTAAAAATCAGTTAAAAGAGAAAATTTCAAATAATTAATTGATTAGTATTAATTAGCAATCAATTTAAACTAGACCTTACAAAGGTAATTATAGTAGTCGGATTTAGGATTTAGCTATTATTTGTACTATATTTTGTATTTTGGTGGTAAATTGCAAAGATACCCAGAGTTATAGAAAAATAATAATATAGACTTTTATTATGTAATTATCAGTTATAGTAGAAATAAATTAAGTTGATCCACGTGTGCATTACTTTTATTTGGTTCTATCGCCGCTGAACTGCTGTCCTTTTTTTTGTCAACGCCTCGTTAACGAGAAAGCGCTCACAAAACGCCATACTCATGCGTTATCCCAAGAGACAGTGGAAAATAAAACTGCGGCAAGAAGAGTGAATACTCATCCTCAATTACAATTAAAACGGAACCAATAAAATCGGCGTATATCGCTAGTCGGGAACCACCCCTAATGACAGGCCGATTAAATATAAGACGATCTCGCGCGCGAGAGTACGACAAAAAAATAAACAACAATCTCGTCGTTGGACTATGCACATTAATAGGGAATTACTGTCATACTATGTTGAAAATCAGACGCATAATAGACGGTAATAAGTGGTAGCATCTCTGTGGGAAATGTGCGCATGATGCTATAGTTTCCAGTGTCTTTGGCGCAGAATTGCATTATGCTTGGCAATCGGAATAACTTATGAAAATTTCATGTACACGCCACGTAATGGTATATAATTGTCTTATTAGCTATTCATGAGATATATATGCTGGAGGAAACTTTTTTACGCTGGAAATGCAGATTTAATTAGCAGTGTTTCAACTGAGCTTTTTCTTTTTCTGTGTGTGGAAAAAACTATCTCGCAACTGAAAAGTTATTTGCAATAATGCTCGTTTGTAATTATGGCTTCTGGCATGATAACTGGTTACCTGACGAAATTACAGCTTCCTTGGGATTTCCAACTACACGTGTGATGTAGTTTTTCGAACACATTTGAAAGTCACGGTCTCTGAAAACAAGGCATCAATTCGTTCAAGTAATTACGTTTGTTACATAAGTGAAATCTGACTAAGGAACGGCGTACTCGCAGCTATTGAGCCCATCTAGTTGATTGACCGGACTAATGCGATGATACTAATGGTCTCAAGGTAAAAATTACCGCGGAAAAATCGAGACAAAAAGGACGGTCGTTTCGCGACGAGGAATTTGCGTGGCGCGCGGCTAATAATCGCGCGGCGTGCGTAATTCAGCGGCGGCAGTGACGAGGAGTAGCGAGCTCGTAAATACCGTTAATCGGCTGCAAAAGAGCGAGCGAACCCGAGTCCAGTGGCACCTTTTACTCTTTACGATGACGATGCATCGAAAGTCACCCGAGTGCATTTGCCTCGCTGCCATTTGCGTTACGTGCCAGCGATATTAAATGGCGTTTGGCAAGAGCGGCTCCTCATTTGTAAAGTGGAAGTTCATCGGAAAAGCAATAATTGTTCGGTAAAACATTCTCCAGTGCATGGATTTCAGTAATTAAAGTTCCAATACGTGATGTAGCTGATAACGCTCGATATAAATTATAAACCGCCCTCGGGCGTGTTTCGTAGCGAAACTTTCGCTCTGAAATTCTAATTAATGGCTCAACAAGATCAACGGATTTTTCCTTGGAATCGATTAATGTAGTTTTTGACGTGCAGTGATTTCGATGTGAAAAGAAACGAGGAAAAATTTCCTTCCGCTAGCAGCTATAAATAATGCATAAAGGTGTCGGATGTGAGACACACATGTGCGAGCTTTTATACCGGATTGTTCCCGTTTCCTCGAAAATTTTCAAAACTGCTAACCTATGAATAATTCACCAGTGATTTCAATTCCCTTTTTCATCAATCAGCCGCTTCTCATCATCGCCTCTCTTTTAATTTTCTCCCAACGGAAGGCACGCGATAGTGAATAGCAAAAATTCTAATAGGCAACTGTTTCATCCTAATTATCTTTCAAACGTACGTATTCTTTCGAATTTTTTTTGGACGCGAGGGCCAAACAAAAGACGTAAAATCGAACGAATATCTTCGTGGGGCTTTTATTCATGAAGCTTACTCGGCAAGCAGGAAAGAGAGAAAGAGAGAGAGAGAGAGAGAGAGAGAGAGAGAGAGAGAGAGAGAGAGAGAGAGAGAGAGAGAGAGAGAGAGAGAGATGAATTATCCATCTTTTTTGCACGTAGCAATAAATCATTCCTTTTTTGGATCACGTCGGCGAAAAATTTCACTCTCTCGAATTCATTCTCGTTGTCAATTTACACGATCACCTTATTTATTGCTTGACGAAGAGTTTGTACATATGATGAATTACGCACTTTGACTGAGAGCCACACGACAACGGTTATCGTTGGTGGAAAAAGTCGACTGAATGCCAATAAGTACATTTGTCGCGCGCGTGTGTGGCGTGTATTGATTTTGCGTATCTATAAGGTTATTTAGTAGTGTATTACTGATAGATCTGACTTGCAAATATCCTTAGTTTTACATGTACCACTAGTAATTGCCTCTCCTATTCTCGAATATTTTACGAACACTAAAGGTTCATCTATTTGTTAAACTTGCACTATTAGAATTATTTTTTGAAGAATATTCATGAATATATGGATTACTTTAATAATTTCAAAATTCTAGTAGAAATTCGACATGATTATTTTAATGTATTTAAACGTAATTAGCCGGCTCAATACAATAAAAATCTCTATAGAAATTTTAACGTACTGCTACTGGCTCATAAAGTTGTAAAATTTAATCTCCAAAATATTACTTTTTAGAGCATGTGGATGACTTTTAACTTACAGTATTCCACTGAAAACGATACCTTCAGAGTTATAAGATTGGTTAAAAAATACGTCTGAATCCTTTATTGCATGAGACTTTTCAATTAAGGATCGGTATAAGAAGTGAAAAGAAAGAAATCCGAAAAACTTTTAAAAGTATTGGTACGTAGAAATCCAGTGATAAATACGTGAAGACCACAGAAGAGAAGACCACTGTATGAAATAAATATTTTATTTTCAAATTACCATCGTCCAATTGAAATAAAAAGTCGTCCAAAGAGGTCAGTAACCTCTACTGTTTCTCAATGTTAACATCTGTATGTCAACGCAGCGATGCGCGCCAATCTCATTGCACAACCGTTGCGCGCGGAGGGAAGATGCAGATTTTCCAAGATGCTTATCTGCCGGCCGATGTGACGAGAATGGACGTGTAATTGATTGCGCTGCTTGCTATGCCTTTTTAATTCCGTCGAGTGTAGTACATACACAGCAGAGAGCGACGACAACGAGATTTCATTGATGTATATCAATCCGGAAGCATTGCACGCTTTATTTGCATAATGCACTTACTGCTACTGTCCAAAAGAGTTATACAGTTTGATGCTTTTGCGAATTGAAAAGAAAAGCCAAGACGACACTCCCGCAAGAAATCAATTCTTTTGATTTTTTTTTTGCCGTACAAAAAAAGATTCGCATATACTCCTTCCTCTTTTGCCGCGGTGATGTTAAAACGCCCGTCGTAAATCTACTGGCTTTAACGATTCGAAGCCGTTAAAGGATATAACCTGCAAGCCGCTGGTGCGGGAGCGAGAAAAGAGCCGCGATAAATTTCTTCTGTTTTTTTGCCTTTTTTTTTATTTTTTGATTCGTTGACTCTCGTCGTGCAAACGACACATATATGCCACAAATCAAATCAATTAGATGCACGCTCGAGATAAAAGGCGCATTCAATCCGGTCGAAATCGATCCATCATTCAATCGCCATATGTATGATACGCGACACGTATGTTACTTTTTTAACTGTAAGGCATTATGCTTAATCATTTTCGAAGTGATAGATACGATTTTTTAGCTTCGATTGTTTCTTTACTGATTTTGCATAGCTGTACGATATTCAGCGGTGATGACAATCACCTATCAAGATTTGGTTAGGAACACTAGATGAGTGTCTATTTTGGATTTCTGCTATCAAAGTGTGATTTGAAAGATATTTTACGGCGCTATAGGTTAAGTTGAATTTTACACGAGATTGATAAAGCATTGAAAAGTGCATTGAAATATTAGATTAATTTCCTCTTCATGCGATGTCCAAAAAAATCTACGAGACTTTCAGTCTGAAAATCACTAATGTGTTGGAATATTCTTTATTGGAAATTTGGTACATTTGGATAATTATTTGTCTGTTATTATTAATAAATTTCCAACACAGATAATCCTTGTAGCAAAATCTCAAGGTCGACACGATAATAATCTTTATTTGCTCTCTTATTGAAACGTAAACAAACATTTCCAGCCAAGTCATCGGCACACGACAATATCAGTAGAATTCATGAAAAATTCAGACTCAGCTATAAGAAGAAGAAGAAGAAGAAGAAGAAGAAGAAGACAAGTGATGCCATTGAAAAGCCATACAGTTATTTGCAAACTCTTTCCAACGCATCTCAGAATCATTGAACATAGGAAGAGCGCAAATATTTGATTAGCTCTTTCTTCTCTCCTTCTCTAGCGATCTCAAAGCCCTCTTCAAGAGAAAGAAAAGAGCGAACGGACGCATGTAAAACGAGAGGGAGAGAGAGAGAGAGAGAGAGAGCAGCGGTACATATAGCGACTCTTCTATCAAAAGTAGCGATCGATTTGCAATTTGTCGCTCGATCGATGATTTCATTCTTTTTTTTTTCCTGCTCTACCGATCGAACTGAACCCTATTAAAATTGCTACGATATCTAAATCGATATCGTACCGCTTGAATAAAGTGGATAGCTGACGTGCGAGAGATGGGATAATTTTGAGTAATTGCTACACGTGGACTAGCGTTGGTATTTTGTATATGGTACGGTCGCGGGACGATCGCTTTTTTTTGTTCGCGAGAACTCATTGACAGGATGAAATGCGCGCGTTAAGTGTGCGCGACGTAATACCCGTTCCTTTTGGCATATCTGCGTTTCAGGTAGAGACCCATTGCCATATCCAGAAATAAAGAAAGAAAAATACCCGTTCCTTTTCTGCTCGAAAATGCGCGCTCATTAACAATCGCCGCGCCATCGGAAATATGAAATCTCGTAGGATGATTTTGCAGTGCTACGTTGACGCGTACGGAAATCAACATGTCAAGTGTTGTATAACGTAATTCGATTTCATGCACCGAATGACGCTGCTTATCGTCGTTGCGTTAACAACGGAACGAGAATGCTTTTTCGATGGTATCGTATTGTTGCCGACTAATTGCGGCTGATTCGCTGGTTAATTGGAACACGTTTCCAAAGTTCGCATTACTTTGTTACTAATTGAAAACAAGATGTGGTACAATTTTATTTTAGTGCGTTCCGTCGGATCGACCAACTAAAACAACCAACCGCTATTATTAGCATTTAATTAATAGTCTCCGTGAACCTTGAGTTGACATCAAAAGCTCAAATGCATCCATTTATCCACATATCACTTGCAAGAACTCAAAGGACGTATACCAGTGACAGGTGTATGAATCCCGACAAGTCTATATACCCCCAAGCTTTGGATGTTGCATCTGCTCCTTTTATCTCTTTGTGAATTTAACGCGGTTCCTATACGTATTGTTTTGACAATAATACTGCATGGCATTAAGATGTATACTATCGTGATTTCTAATTACTTGACTATATTGATCATAAGCTCCGCGCGGATATTATGGAAACTAATCGAACTAGAGCTCATTGTTATATATATCGACAACTATGCCGCGATAAAAACATCATTTTCGCCGCCTTGCGCGAAGATTCAAAGTGAGATCTTCCGCGAAAGTAGCACGTTCGATACATTAGACTTTGGTTTGAAAAAAGTTATACAGCGCTTGCTTATCGATTGGCTTAGAGCATCGTGTGCATATGTGTGTGAGTGTAATAGTCACTCTCTCTTTCTCGCACGGCGCGCGTGCACCCACTGACTTACCGTTTCCAAAGCGCGATACTGCTCTCCGTTGCGTTATATGTATACATGCAAAGCCGCAACATCGTTACGGTACTTTTTACATGTATGCCGCCACTGTATAGTAGCGAAATTATTTACATCGCGCGCTTACGAGAGAGAGAGAGAGAGAGACCTTATGGGCACTATTGCTTCGTTAACGGACATCAACAAGTGATAGGAGAAGGGATGTTTAGTTGAGGTTATTTGATAAATTAAGTTTTGCTACAGTTTGCGCGTTGTGATTGATTTTATGACTACGTTTAGAAGTAAAAGCCTACTTTGCGAAATTTTAATTGGTAATCAAGGTACACTTATGAATAATTTACGCTCGATTCCAGGCAAGAATATTCAAATTTTTTGTTTTTTTGGTTTAGTACAATGAGATTGGAGTGATTTCCGTAGGGTTTCGCCTAGAATTCAATAGAATAATTACGTCTTCAAATTAACTTGCTAGTATTCTTTCAATAAATCGTCGTTCCAATATATTCTTCTTGTTATATGTTTAAAAGACATTTTTTATATGGCGAAAACTAAATCCTTTGAACAATTATTTATAATAGAACTAATGAAACAATGTGAGAGTATGATTTGAAAAATAAAACTGGTAATATAACGGTAAATTGCAAGATCTTCGTATGCGTTTGTTAGAAAAATGCGATCTATCAATTTATTATATTCAAAATTGAAACTCCGCAGTAGAAATAAAAAAAGTTGAATGAAAAATGAACGATACTCCCACAGAATCCTTTAAACGTCACATAATCAATGATGATTTATCCCGCGCAGAGCAGTGCGAAAACTTCCAGGTCGCGTCGATCGCAGCCGCATGCACTCACTTGTGTCACTCGCTCACACATACACATACAGGTGCTTTAACGGTCTCGTAGATTCCGCCACTGGATTTGCGCGCGTGATGCTTATAAGCACGAAAATATGTATAAAGCCTACAGCTGACGGTGCGGACATGTGCTCGTTTACAACCTTCGGAATATCGTCGCGTTTGTACCTTATTTGGGGTAAGTGATGTTAGCAAGAGTGTGCGTGTCGGCCAAATTGAACTTGTTGCTGTTTGAATACGCGTTAACGATCGATGGATTGGATATATGGAAGCAATTGTGAATTTTTGAATGTCGTGTATTCGTTTATTGATAGTGTCGCAGTATTTTTTTTTAATCATCATCGTTGTAGTTGTTTTTGTCGATGCAAATTTCCTTTTTAAACTTTGCTTTTGATATTGGAAATATTATAATGCTTGAGAAACAAAGATATCGACATTTTAAAAGGACGTATTAAATCAAAACCATTCATAGCATATAATTACTGCAATCGAATTATCAACTCTTGCGTGTGAACGTCTACCCTCCTAAAATGACAAAAAATAAAATAGTATCTCTTATTAATCTCATATATAAACAATGGTTAAGGAAAATCCCTCAAAGGAAAACCCCTCCTTTGAGGAATTTTCCTTAACCATTGTTTATATATGAGATTAGTAATATTTCGAAGGAAAATAAAATAGATTATAAAGTATCTCTTATTGTTTCCACCAAATACATCACGTTAAAGGAATGGTTGCGGGATGAGCCATCAGTTTTTTTTAAAAGATGATTTAAGGCCTGATCATGTCGATTGTAAGAGAATTTTTATGCATCCCGTCGGGCGAGCTTCCAATCTCTCTCGACGTTTGCGTCAAATGTTGACTTTCTACAAATTTTGAAATAAGCTCGCACCTGGTAGATCAACGTCAAATGTACGTGGAGCAGCGTGAATCAATACATCATCAAATTTTATAATCGATAAAGCATCGAGTCAGTCTGTCAAAATAAATAAATGTAATTTTGTATTTCATTAAGCGAGTCATTTCAATGTTCATCCTCTGAAAAACAAAAATCATGAAAAAATGCAGAAGACCGGTCCGTTAATCCAGTATTCCGGACGAGGCTTGCTCCCTTAAAATTTTCACTTAAAATATGTGCTCGTGGGCGATCCCTGGAAGATGGAAAAAAGTAGCAGCAAAAAAAGGGGTTAGAAGCACAAGAGACAATAATTCGTCGAGACACGCCTCGTTTACCCAAGCCGTACGGTTTCACAGGCCGATAATCCCAGAGGACGATCTCCTTCTCGTCGCCAAATCGCGTGTGTGCGAAGTCATGAATTTTGGAAAAAGTTCCTACGGGAATGAGGCAGCAAAACAAAACGTGACAGGGAGCGAAATGAAAAAGAAGAATTATTTCTGTCGGATGAAAGTCGTCGACGAGAATGAACTTTGATGAAGTAGATGGTCTGAGGCGTCTTTATATTATCTCTATGGCGCACAGTCGTGATAAAAGATTGATTCATTAGGATAATCAAGGATGATGGATACATATGATATTCTTTGAAATTAATGGCACGCCATCACAACAACAGCAAGATAGCGTCTTCATTACACACATTGATAAGAGCAAAGTGTAGGCTAATAAAATACATCACGTTGGCGACGCACTCGCAGTGTCTCTCGTCATCAATAATTAATCGACGCATATCGATAACCTGCTCACTCGCTGGCATGTAACTCAATTCGCGCAAGATGGCAGGGACGAGAAGGAAAAAAGATGAGTGTATATGGGACGTGGCCAGGCGTGCCTACCGTTATCCGCGGAGAGCAGCTAGTGGCTAGTTGAGCCAGTAGCCACGCGCTTCTAATTTTGACGCGTGAGCACCAGCGTGGTGACCTTGAATCGCATGCGCGCAAGCGAGCTAACCGCAGAGTGTCCTGCTTTTCCTGGACGCCACTGCACAGATGCCGTGCTCGTGTACGTTTCGTTGTATTGCGCACGCGGACGGCACTTTTCGATTCTTCTTATTCTCCTCGGTATGTTCGATACTTTGCCTTCAGCCAGTTTCGAAACTTGTTCACGATGAAAAAATAACGTTGTTGTCGGGTGCTCATAATGGCTCGGAGATTATGATTGAAGCCGAAGTTATACGTGCGTCCACGATAAAACCGTCTTAACAAGAGGAAAGCACAGTGCGCAGATTGAAGTTCATTACGGTTAACGGACATTAATTACACTTGAAACAGTCGCATTAACTTCACCATCACGTACTGAAGATTCAATCTTCAGTCTCCATTTATAATTAGACCGAGGAGTGTCTCGGACGGGCGCGGAAAATGGAAAAAGCGATTGCTTTGTAATTGAATTGAAATGCGCCTCGCGGGCCTCGACCGGCTGCTGACTTTTGCGCGCGTTTTCGGGATCTCGCAGCGATCGCTCGGCGATAAAAGTCCAAGCTCGAGAGCAGCCGCGAAAGTCTGCGCCACGGTCGCGGCTAAAAAATAAATTATGCTCGCACAGCTCAATTATTGACGAGACGATTGGTGGCTAAGCGAGCAGAGTGC
This sequence comes from Phymastichus coffea, assembly GCF_024137745.1. Taxonomy (NCBI): domain Eukaryota; kingdom Metazoa; phylum Arthropoda; class Insecta; order Hymenoptera; family Eulophidae; genus Phymastichus; species Phymastichus coffea. The sequence goes on along the minus strand of NW_026706903.1, from coordinate 895,599 downwards.
GCGAGATGCACCTGTCCATTTCTCCTTACGCTAGCTCGAAGAGCGTGCGCGCGCGAGAGAGAGAGAGAGAGAGAGAGAGAGAGAGAGAGAGTAGGAGAGAGCGCAGCGAGCAGAGCGGTGCGCTCAACCAGCGATCATTTCGCCTTGCCTTGGCCGCCGTGTATAAGTGCGTTTAGTGCGAGCTCGGCTCTCGCGGCGCCCCGATCTATGGCGCGTGCGCCTCACCGACACTACTTCCTCGCTTGTCTCTACTTTGTTCCCGATGGTTTGTGACAGGCGCTGATTTCTGTGCGTTCGGTTTGCTCACCGGTCGACTGTGTCTTCGCCTGTGTTTCCTCTTTTGCACCGTGAAATTGGGTTTTATTCGTGGTACTTGTTGAACGAGTCGCCGCTGGCGATTTTCCGCAGAGCTTTCGATCGAAAAATTGACTGTGAATCCGCCGCGAGCACAGAGCCAAGTATTTGAGCGTGAAGTTCGAAAAAAAAAATGCGAAGAATCAGTTACCAGCAATCATCGATTTTACACTTCGGAAAATCACAAGAGAAAAAAGCAGCAGGGAGTAGAGAGTGCAGCGAATAAATGAAAAAGAAAAGAGTAACGAAGAGAAGGAGATCGTCGACTTTCCGTCGAAATTATTAAATCATCTCGAAGCGAAGACAAGGCAAAACGAGCGAGCAATCAGTATCCGTAGCAAAGCACAAAAAAATCAACAGCAGCTCGCGCCCGTGCGCGCGCGCTTATTTCAGCGTTGCAAATCGAAGGCAAAAAGGCAAAAGGGTTCTGTTGCTGCTACAGCAGAGGAGGCTTTAACGGGAGCTGCGCGCTTTTACCGAGAATGTTGGGGGATATAGCGGAGGATGGGCACTAGAGCCAGAGCTCGCCGCTACTTTTCACGAGCCTCCGATTTTTCGATTTTTGGAGTTACGACAGCAGCCGTTGTGCAGGTACAGATATCGTGTTACGTCAATCTCTTCTATTTTTTTACAACGGTGTTTGAGACACTTCTCGTTTTTCATTTTTTTACTGCCTACGAAAAATGCTTGCGGGGATTTGTTGCTGTTGTTATGTATCCCTCTCGTGGAGCCGGTAGAGACATCATAAAAATATCGCGGGGTTTCATTGCGGGAGTCCGTTGAACTTTCGAATGGGAGCTAATGTTAACGTCACACTCGGCGATAACAGGTTTCATTATTTATTCGCTTGTACTTCCAATTAAAAAAGCATGCTTCGCAAATAGAAACCATGAAAAACTGGGCGGCTAAGCCGTTATAATAGGTAAAGTTGAAACCATTGTTTTCACTTTTATTAAAAGTTTGAAATATCCTCGGAGTGCGTGGGATAGAGACAAACTTCGCCAATCAAGTTCTGCGGCGCAATGAGCCTATTAAAAATAACGAAACGGTGCGTAAGAACAAAGTGAAAACAATGAGAAAAAGCCAGGTAAAACGATCGGTGGCAAAAGTCAGCGTTGCGGAGTTATAACAGCCAATATTCACAGAGCTCGGAGCCTTTCCCATCTCAATTTGCGCCCGGGCGAAAAAGAAAAAAGCCCTTTGTAGGTTGCGTCTGCTAACGAGTTTGTTCCTCTCCGCCCACGTGCAACACCTGCGCTTTCGTGCCATCGATCTTTCGGCAAGCTTGAGCCGCGCATGAGGTGTCAGCTTGGTTTATCGAAGATGCACGCCGTGCCTGATGATGATTAAGTGCAACGCTCTTATGCTTCTGGGGGATCGAGGCGCGCCGCTCAAACGTCCGGAGTTATGAATTTTCGACGAAGGCAGGTTATTGGGTTTGGCTCTAATTGATCGTTGGTCGTCATCCCTGAAAAGCTTACGCTTGTTATCGGCTTTTAAAAGACGCTGCTAGGCTACTATTTTGTCGCATAGATTGCATGCAATCTCCTATTTTTTATGCTGATTATTCGAGTCTAGTACTGGTTTGATATATAACTGTAGGCATGTCGTTACTGCAGAATATATAGACGCTATCTGTTTCTCAAAAGTGCAAAGTTATGATATGATAATTTTGGTTGCTGATACGCTCACAGCGTGAGAGCGCCTACGATAAATTCGCTGGATTTATTGCCGATCGCCAGCCGGTTCAATTAACGAAAGAATTCCTGCGTGCTTTCGAAACAATTCCCAATGAATTAATTAATCGAAAGGTACTTTGGGACGCTGCTTATTTAAGCCCAAGGTCGTCGTGGTTGTCGCGCATCGGAATGCCCATTGTCCACGGCGCGCGCAAATCTGTCGCACCGTCGACGCGCAATTCCTCGGGCGCAAAGTGTCTTTCCGGGTCAGCGTGCGCGCTCTGGTAATTAGCATAAATGCAACGTGAAAGTCGCGCGCTTCTTTACGCTCGAAATTTAATTGTCTCGTATTGCGCGCGCGTGGAAATCGTATTAATTATGCCGAAGAACGACCGCGCATTCTGCTCTAGCAGCACTTAATTGCGTAACTTGCTTTCTGCGCCGTGTCATCGCATTCCTTTTGCTTTGCGAGCTTTGCGACAAAGCTTGGATATTGTCATGTTACATTTCGGTGGCTTGTATCTCTTAATTGGATTATAAATTGCGTGATTTGGCTTTTAAGATTGGCATCGCAGTCATTTCCATGGGAACTGCATTTTTAGACGTACGAGTATATTGTCGTTGCGATGCATTTAGCTCTAACAATCACCGTCATTTTCCCGACAATTTTTCCTGGGATTTTTTCTATATTCAATACAATGAAATTTTTGACAGTACCTTGGTTGATTAAGTTTCTTTTGTGGTGCCGAAAAAGTCATTAAATGACATCTTTCAAGTTTTTCAAATAATAAAATATAAAACGCAGTAAGAGAAAGGAAATCGCAAAAAAAATAATCTGCAATGAAAAACTTATTAAACTGTATGAAGCAGCTTATTATAATGTTCAACGAGGTGTAACTCTATTTTTATATCAACAGATACGATGAATGAATGAATCGTATAAAAACGGACTTTAACTTGTTCAATTAACATTTAAATAGTACTTGAAAAATCCAATCGGAACGCTTGAAATTATTGCGTTTCAATCAATAAAAGTCACTCATTCGAGAGGGTAAAGCAGCAGTCCGATAAGCTAAGCAAAAAGCAGTCGCCTATATTTTTCTTGTTTAATCTTCATGAAAGCTTATAACCTGACATCTCGATCATTGGCTTTTCCAGCGAATGAATTGTTTTCTCGACCGTTACCTTTTGACCCTTTTATGTGCATCGACACAGAATCGCACGCGCGAAATCAAACGCTCTCTCGTTCGCGCGCGCGAGGCAACTAGAACTGGGAGCAAGGTGACGAGCAACTTTTTGCTCGTTGCTCCAGATATCTCTCCCGAGTACGGCGTTTTCTCGCCGTTCAAACTCCTTGTTTACTATAATCTCACACTGTTTCCCGTATTGTATATTTTTAGGTGGCGATTGGATTTATCTTTACCATCTTTTTTTTAAATAACGGAGGGTCAAGCCTATGAATATATGTTTTTTATTAATAGGAGATCTTGAGAAGTGGTGTGGAACTACTTGTTCTCAAAGTGCAGTGTTTCCAGTTTAATTATTAAGTGGGGGAGCTGTTTTTGTAAAACTTTCTAGATCGTAAGTTTTTCAATGTCACTCGATTTATAAATTTTCCTGTGAAAAACTTTCTTTTATTGGCTTCTTATGGATTCGTATCCACAAATAAATGCATGCACATGTGTCATGCAATTGACGAATTATCAATGTGTATTTACGTTATATATTTTTCAGCTCTGTTGGTGCAGTAATTTCAATTCATACATCATTTGCAAATAAAAAGTCTCATATATACACTTCCTCAGGAAACTCCCTCTTGCAAAAAGACATTCCTCGCCTGTACAGGGTGAACTTTAAGCTACCCTAATCTCACTTGTAAACTTGGTTTTATCGTTCGGGAGGGGTTTGCTTTTTATCTTCGACCGACTAAACCTGCACTTGAAAAAAAATCTTCAGTGGTCTTGTTTTTCCAACAAGTTGGTGTGTACCGTACAATGCAAACGTGTCTATATGTGTGCGCGATACCTAGGGAGAGAGAGAGAGAGAGAGTGTTGTCGATCGTCATGCGGCCAGTTATGCCGTCGTTCTACCAGCGGGTTTACCGTTGTCCTGCGCGAACGAGCGAGAGAGCGCTTCCGTAATAATGGCTTTATTCGCGCCTCATTTCGACGCTGTTGCATGCCTAAACAGTACTTCAAACTTGAACAGCTCCTTTTTTTGGATTGTCTACTGCGATTCGAGATAGTTGAATACGTACGTGTACGGCTTTTAACATGAAATTCCTTCCTAATGGAATATTGTATGAGGGTTCGAGTCGAATTTTGAGATAAGACTGTCGATACTGTCGATGACAGTGTACGAGATGAAAAATCTTTGCTTTCATATATTTTTTTAACAAAATACTTTTGAATAATTTATTTATCTGAGCATCTTTTCTTCACAAAAAAAAATCTGAAATGTCTTTCCGGTGATTGATATCAAAGCAAGATTAATGAAGACTGAATATCCACGTGAGATGTCGACTCCAAGGCGATCTCAATCTTTCGCGGATATTCTTAATTGTGTCAAGATAGAATATCGATTAGCGTGGCAAAGTCTTTCAATAGAATTGTCACTTGCAAGCGTGAATAATCAAAAGCCGTCTTTTCTACGTTCCACACAGGCAAGTCAACAGCTCGCTAACAGAAAGTCAAATATTTGACTTTTGCGAAGATAATTTCCATCGCCTAATTCACACGTTTTCAAAAGGAATAAAAGTATCACAAACAAACATATTGGCGAGCGAAAGAGAAAAGTTAGCTAACGCGAAGTGCCAACAAAACGGAAGCGCGTTATGCACGTGTCCCTCGTCAGTTATTTATTACCGTTGTCGTTACTTCCGTAATACTTCTTTCGTTCATATTGCTTTTGCGTCTCCTCGGCTGTGAGTTATAGATTTACGCTTTGTCCTCGACGCGTGCGGCGCTTACTCAAAGCTCATTCTTCGTTTCTCACGCGGTTGGGCTTACTTATGACGATTTTGTTTTTGAACGCGAAAGTTTCGCATTCGTGGAATTTATCAGCGGGATGTCGCGTGTGACAGCAGAACGGTGAACGAAAGGGAAAGTGCAGAATTATGAATGTGCGTTGAAATACTGCTGACGGTCTTTTTTCAGTTGGAAGAATTCCATATTAAAAATAAGTACATATTAATAATGCTAACTTTCAATACGTGTTATTTTTTCATTGTTAAGACAATTGCAATTCTTTCAGTAATTTGTATCAAATCATATAATCAAACTGGAAACAATCTTCGTCTTTATGATAAGCCCTAATAATCCGACCTCCGACGTAGTTTCGTTGAATTATAAATGCAACCGTGTTTGTAAAGTTCATTAAATATTGACTCAAGGTACGCTGAAGCTCGAAGTTTCCAAAACTCCATTTGCCACATGATCTAATTTGTATGGTCGAGGAAGAAGTCTGGCAAGAGATAAAATTTTGTTCGCCATTTTAATCAGCAAGGTAAAGAGGAATTGTATTCTTTCGTGATACGTTGTTGCATTTACTCTAGGCAGAAAAACCAATGCCAGGCTCGCAGGTGAAAACGAGGTGACCAGGTCCGCCTATACTCTTTGTCGGCTTTTTTTTTCTTCTCTCTTTCTCCCCTATAGACACGGAATGCAAGGCGCGTCACGTATCCGCGCATCGGAAACATTTTTCGCGCCAAACTTTTTGTCGCACGAGAGTAGTGTGTAGACGGTCGCTTATATATTTTGGAATCTCAGCGATATGCGTGTAACTTTTATTTTCCTTCTGTTTCTGTTCTCGGTGAGCACGCAAGTTTACAATGTGTGAAAACCGAAGGTTGTTGAGCTCGTTCGCGATATTGCGGTCTTTAATCTTCGCATTTCGCTTCATTTTCGACTTATTTGACACTTTTATTTATTGAAAATAGTCGATCAAAAATGCGTGCACAGACAAATGCAAAATTATCAAAATAAGCGCAACCATGTAACAGTTCAAACAATGGTTTCTTCTGTTTCTTCTTTGCTCACAAAACCAAGAGCAGATTGCATACGTGCGCCCGCAAAGATTATTCAAGCGCAACGTAATTCACGTGACGATTTTCCGGAAAGTTTCAATTAACCTTGAACATGATCGTGCAACATCAAGCCTCGAGCGTAAAAGGACAAAAAAAAGAAAACTAAGCAACAAGTGAGCGATTCTCGAACCACAAGATATAACGGTCAGCGTCACACAGTCGACGTGAAAATTCCAATTTGCCCACAATATGGAACGGAACAGAGCGTATGAAAAACCTCAAAGGATTAAAAAGGCCAATATAATATATCCAGGTGCATTGTGAAAGTCTCTTTCTCGGTGATAATTAGGCGAAAAAAAAACGTACCGCGCGCATTAGCATTCGCTAGGTGAAAAGCCAGTGAGATGAGAGCAGCGCGATAAAATGACTGGCGCGTAGGTGGAATATTGGTTTTTGTGCGCGCAGAGGCTTTTGTGCATTGTGACGACGACGAGGCGGACGATGATGACAGCGACGACGCACTCTGACCGCAAACTTTGGCTTTGACCTATATTACAGCCGCAGGTGAAAATTTTCGTCGACGGTGAGATTAGAGGCTGGGATTCTTTCTTGACGACTTATTACCGGAGTCTTGGAAATTTACGCTGATAATTATTCGGCCAAGAAATTAGAAGCCTTTTACGGGGGTTTACCGTAACCTCGACTTTTCTACTTTAATGAGCTGAGAATGTATTCTTTGTAATTTTCCTTTTTTACTATGCTTCCGAGTGACATGGTTTCTTAAAGCAGCCATATTTTCTGCGAACAAGTTAATAAAGTTCGTATTAGGGTGCTAATGAAGATTCCATGCAATCATTTTTATTTAATACTTTTTTGATAAATATTGGCGAATAATGTTGTATAAGGCATAAGTGGATAGGTGGCTCATTTGGTAGATGTTATATCAATTACATTTGCCATCATGTATTTTCAAAATTTAAAAATATCATTTCATTTATGAATTATATTCCAATGAAATTTCAAAATTTCAATTCTATAAAAAAAAATAATAGACACTTGCGACTTTTTCTATAATATAGACAACATACTTGCATTTTTTCGACCAATATTAGATAACTATCAGGAGGAGTATGACTGTATTTCACAAAATTTCAAATTTATTAATAATCCGAGAGAATCTTTAATCTTCACAATGTCATTTGCTTAATACCAGTGCAAAGATCGACGTATCGTGTCCAAACTAATTGAGACATTGTGGAATAGTTAATGTTGTATGTGAATAAATCCAATGAATCATTGAATCTAGTATCTCACAAAGTTTCGTGAACACGAACATGTTTAAACGAAAAATCAATTTCCGATTGGATAAAAGTAAAAGCACTATAACAAATCTATTATTCTGTTACTCTTCTTCACAAGAGTGTTTAGATTTTCTATGTTAGAGTTTTCACTAAAAAATCCGAATAGAAAAAGCCAAATGTCAGTATGATTCATGTTGTCGTACGGAGTAAATATATTTCGTTTATATGGACCTTAATTGACAGTTAAAACGAGAAATTCATTTAATGCCCTTGAAATCTGCATTAATTCGAAGTTACGAAACTCAGAATGATAGGAATTCTTATATTACCTTTTCAGTTTGTGCGATAATATCGATGTGTATTACGAGTTTGAAAGTAATTAATGAATTTAAAACATAAATAATATTGTCTTTCCAATTCATCTGTGAACTCGGTAGACATTACATCAAGTGTATTTCCGTAGACATTACATAACTGTATTTCCATGATGTCAGTTGATTCGACTGTTTTCTAATAAGTATTTATTATCTATTCATTTTCATTTCTCACCTAAACATCCAATAAAGTAGCGTGAAAATATGACACTAGAAAAAAGACATAAACAAAAGGGATAAGTGACATAACCACAAAACTCGTTCGATCAATTATCGCCCCAACAATCTCATCCTGAATAGAGAAGAAAATAAAAAAGCCAAACAAGTCGCGGTAAAAGAAAAAAGATGACGAACGCAGAGCGGTACCCGCAACAGCACTTTCCGTTTCTGTTTTTCGTACGTGCGAGCACGCAGCTAACAGTATACATAGGCAGGAAAACTGGTCTCTCTATGAATAGAATTAATGGGCCGAGACATCACGACGACGGCGTGCGAGCTCGCGGAATCTTGACCAGGTGGTTTTCTTCTCTCGGAGATCGCGCGCGTTGTGAATCTCCGATCATCCACGACTGTTGGGCTGCTCTTTTCGTCGACGTAATTACAAGTAATAACGTCTTTGCCATTGCAATTTTTATACGTTCACGTTGATTGATTTTGATGAACGGTATTGAAGGCCGCTTACCTGTGGCTAGCATCAATCGAAGACCTATTTTTATGGGAGCAAGCGTTTTGGATCTATGTTTGTTCATCTATTATTTGGATTTTGCGCGTATCACGGGTGCATCACGTCCTAAGCAAATGGCATGAAATCAATTCGCGACAGTAATTTTCTACTACGGTATACATGTATTATAAGAACTGCAGGGCATTGCGTTTTGATTGAAATAAATAACCGTGTCAGTGAATTATTTTTATCTCTACCAAATCAGGTAAACAACTTCGGATCCAAATTTCCACAATGAATGACTTTCAGAGCGACTAATGCGACCATACGAGTGGTGATAAACAATCCCGAAAAAAGAAAAAGAGAAAAATAATATCTTCAATCCAAGTAAAAGCCCAGGAGGAAAAAGTGAGAAAGAAAGAAAAGATTAAGAAGGGAAGGAGCGTAGCGCGCACGTCGCCGTCGTAAATTCGCGCAAAAGGTACGCGCGTAACGCACAATTTGCCCGGCTGAAATCCCCACCTGCGCAAATACATCCCGAGCCAGCAGTGGCGGCGGCGTCATCGATTTAACGTCGCCTTCAATTATTTCACACGCGGCTATGGCCAACAACTACTCCTTCTAATTAGGCGCAGACCACCTATACATGCGTGGCGCGATCGAGTTGCAGCTACGCGCACTCGTGGCTTTCGGACAAGCGCGACAAATTAATTCTGCATTACCGCAGCGACATCCTCCTCCCCCGATCGCTTCTATGTGAGCTTGTTAACTCGTGTGGTTGATACGCTTTTGCACGGATTACATGCATATTAATCCCTCGGCTGTGTGATAGTCAAGGCTGTTTCACGTCAATTTTCATTCATTTACTTCCCACTGTAAAACAAAAATATTTCAGTTGTCTTGTGTAAATAACCTTCGATTGCTATATCAATATGTTCGTTTTCGTTTGTAGTAAAACAAACTCGATAAAAGAAAAAGAAATACTCGTGGAAGCTAAAAATGTATTTCTATTCCGAGATAAAAAAAGTTTTCAATATTTCAAGTTTTGCGAGGTGACGTTGTAAGCTCCAAATTACAAATTTCTTTTACTTTTTTTTGTCTTTTTCAAACAATGTTCTACATCTGCATACCCCGAAATCGATAAAATAATTATACATCATCCATTCGCGAATTGTTGGATCACCTCCTCGTTTTGCGCAAACGTACCATCCAGAAGATAACCGGGCAAACACTCCATCGTGTCTTGGTGCACTCTCATCCGATGAAATAAAAAGGAAAAAAAAAGAAAGAAAGAGGAGGGAAGGTGTAATCGAGCTATGGAGCGAGCGCCACTTCCTCGTTTCGCTTGCTCTCTCATTTTCTCAGCATATTTTTTTTTTCTTGGACGCCCCGTGGGATCGCGCCGGAAAGAAAGTATTAGCGAGAAAGTAATTCGTTTGGCCGTAACGAAAAGTCTAGTTATGCTTAAATGAAGGGCGGCTTTCGTTGCGCTCTTTTGTACAATTTTTTCTCTCGTTTATCGATTTTGTCGACCTTTTCTTTCTTCTGTACTTTTTTATTTAGTTCGTACAAGGTTGACTGGTCAACAATTCCGGGTGAATTTGTGTTTGATAATTGACCGAGAAATTGCTGTTTCAGAGTTTTAAAGTTAATTGAAAGAATTTGACATTGTTTTTTATACTTTCACGAGCAATTGGTTTGTTATGGATACTTTAGTAACTATCCACAACGACATTCTGCTCGTGAATACAATTATTTCCTTTCTAATTCACTGATTAATTATTACAAAAAACAAATTCAATATCCTCGCACTACTGAAATAGTTTATCTTTTTGTTTGAGGTAAGCCATTAGTAAAAAAAATTCTACTTTCCTCGTAAGTATAAAGACCTCTTTGTTGACGTCACAATATACGCAAAAGAAAATACTCCTTCTCACCTTGAATAGCAAAGTTTGAACTGGCACGTTCGGGAAAAACCGAGTGAGCGATAAAAGCGTAGGGGATTTGAACGCTGTACGAAGGGAATACAGACATTATAAGTCAGCCACAAGGCACAAGGAAGCGATTACGTATTCTTTGCAAAAATTAGACTCTCCTCCGCACGCGCGATCTACTCTGCCTTGGTACTGTGTTATAACATTTTCTTCCGCGGAAGATTTCTTGTCGATTTTTTTCGCGTCCGACGGTCTATCGATCGGCGTTTTCGTTACTTGGTACATTCGCGACGTCGCGAGTGCCTCAAAGCCGCACGGGAGGAATCATCGATCAGTGCCTCTTGGAGGAAGAAAATACCGCGAGCGCATGTGTGTGATTCGCGGTCGCGCAATCTTTCTTGCCTCTTGGACTACTTTGCGTGGAATGGAAAACAATGAAAGCATACATGCGGATTTCGACATTAGATAACTGCAATGTGAAAGTTTTACAACGCTGTGTCAAGTGGCGCGCATGAGGGTAAAACTTATGCAACGCACTGGAAACTGATGCCGTAAGCAAACAACTGTACAACTGTATTATACACGTGATTGGCCTTTCTCGGTAAATAGTTGCTGTGCTGTTGGAGCCGCTAGTTGGTGCTCCCGAGAAATTCATTTTGGCTGCTGCCGTGACAGATACACATTTCGTCGTCGCACGCTGAGGAGTTGCGATTGTTTTGCTGAAGTTTCTGCGCGGTATTGAATTTTTACTCAAGTTGAATTGAATTCGCGCGCTAGTGAGAAGAGCTCGGATTCCAAGTTGTTCACTGTGAGATGATGATTCGAAACGTATCGTTTCATTTCTATATTCTCGCTAAACATCTCCGTTCTAATAATCTGCATTATAAAACCAAATTGCACAATCCGCGAACATGGATAAAAGCTATAGGCAGTTATGAAAGTTCCCTTGAATGCTAATGTCCAATCGCCTGGATACAGGACTTTTGCCTCGTGGAAACTGTGTCACTCTGCTCAGAAGAGATTCCTCTAAATTTTCCTCTCTTTCCGTGGAGAGGCTTCAAACTTTAAAAGCTCGCGCACTTCATAGTTGCTTTCATTGCTGTTCATTGCCTCCTTCTGCATCTGCAATTTAGACGCGTCTGAATTAAATTTTATAGTGGGATGCTTCGAGGCATTCGTAATGAGGTGTTAAATTGTCGAAAGGTTGTGGGAAAATTAGCCCAACGAAAAAAATGTTTTTCTAAAGTACAAAGCGCTGGATGAATAAAAGACAGCTAATACAACGAGTCGGCGTTTTCATAAACGCCCAGTTATAACATTAGCGTCGCAGTGCAGACAGCGTTTGATGTAAGCAAACTTCATTGTCCCTTGTTTCGTAAACGTAGAATTTTTCCCCTTCCACGTGAAACACTCCTTTCTTTTCGATCTTCTTGTAGCACTAAATCTTCCTTTTTGTGGCTGCTACGCTCGTCCGCGCTTGCCTCAGTCTTACAATTGTTTATGGAGAAGATAAAGAAGATAAATGCGAATGAAGCGAATTTTCGTTTGGCTTTAGCTTAAATTTCCGGAATTACATATATCTCCTCGATGTTAAGCGAAGTCATCTACAGGCGCAATGAAAATATAAAATTTCGTCTTCAATTTTTCCCGTGACTTTTAACTATTCTCATGCCAACACCGTACAGTTGTTATCTTTCACGTCACTTTCCTCGTCACAACAGCTTCTTGCGACATTGTCCTTATTAATCTACCCACGCGTACGCTCTCTCTTTCTTTCTCTCCAACGACGACAACTGGGCCGTACACGTGCAAAAACTGACACATATTTTCCCGAGGATGGACCGGAAGAGGAGAAACACGCGACATATACTAGCGAAGGCAAAGATTATCAGCTAAGCTATTGATTGATTGATCGATCGATTGAAGTCGATTGACGATCCGGTTGGTCGTTTGCCGATTGTGTTTTTCTTCAGCGCTTTAGAAACTTTTTCTTTTTTATTAGCCAAGATGTAATTAATTGCTCGATAAAGAGCGAAGCTTTATGAGTCGATTGAGGTTGCCTGCGTTTTACTGCGATGTCCCGCAAGACGTACTTCTTTTCGTTGCCAATTGCCACGATTAGTCTTCGCGTCTTTCCAAACAAGTAACTTTACATTTGGTCGAGTTCATAAATAATATTGTCCTTTCTGCACGATCATTTATTTATCCGTGAAAGAAAAAAGATTCGAAATAAAAATGGCTTGTGTCAATTGATTATAAACCAATGTAAAAATAATCGGAAAAGTTCTTGACTTTTTTTTCACTTGAATATATCGTGACCACTTTCGGTAAGCTATGGTCCGATGCTAAAAAGGAAAACAAAATATTCACTTAAAGGATCATAAGGATCATTATAAAGATACACCACAGCTCGTCCTATGGGAATACCCCGACGGAACTTATCTAAATTGGAATTCCTCAATAAAACTGAAATATCATTTTCGAGAATTACGAAACTTAGCATTTATAATGATTGATTTGAAGATAATGTACTTGTTTACTGTGATAGTGCACATAATAATCACTTTTAATGAATGTAAAACTGTTATCTATATAATCTGTTGTGCAGTTAAAGTTTTGAGAAATTAGAAATGAATGTTAGTACAAGTTATGATAATTAAGTAATATAATTATGAGGATCCAGACTATTACGAATGAAAGATAGTTACAGATATTATGTAAAGTCAATTCTTGGTATTTTTTTCGTCACATCGACGGAAAAATCAATCCAATAAATCGCTTGCACTCGCCTGTAGCATTATAAAGATGCCTCGGAACAAAGTTGCACATGTACATTATACAAACAACCGAAGAAATCAGACCAATTACTAGCTGAACGAAAGGTACAGCCTCGTTTTCCCTTGGAATATCTAATTCCCAATTGCAATAGACGATAAAGTGCGGATTCTCTCCAAAGATTCCAGATCAACAAAGGAAATCGGTATCTCGTTAGCGCACACTGTTCGATTCTTTATATTCACCATAAGAAAGAATGAGAGAGAGAGAGAGAGAGAGAGAGAAACTTTGCGTATACATACGTCAGCATAGAGAAACTTGCGGCTGAAAAGTTTCATTCCATGGGACGATTAATTTAGTATGCTCGTCGTTGCGCGTCTCTTTACGAGCGGCATAATTGAGCTTTACGGCCAAGAGGAGTATAAACATTGGTGATTTCGTTGACGACTGACCGACGTGGATTTTTTTTCGCTGATTTTTATGGATGACAAGCTCTGTGGGAAGTGCATTGTTCCCGGTCTTCTTGAGTTATTGTGCTGAGAATCACTTGGATTCTGATTGATGGAGGATTCTCTTTTTTTTGTTTTGCTTTTTTATTCCAGTCTTTATTTTTCTAGTTTCGTTTCTGTCTTATAGCTTTGATTCTGTGATAGTACATTTGCTGAATTTATAAAATATTTCAATGATAGAGTGTTGAGTTTTATTTAAGAGAAATTGAACTGAAAACTAGAGAAATATAGGCCAACGACAGTTGAAATTAACTTTTTTTTATGAATTTTTTTTTATTTTATACATACAATTATTGCCATGAAACTTCTGCTGTTGATCGAAAGAGGGCTTCTGTATTTAAAAATACATAAATGTAATTATTAATCACAAATATATAATTGGCCATACATATTTACACAAATACTTTAAGTAACGCATCGATATTTAATATAGTAAACTTTAAGATATATGTTAATGTAAATTAAAACTCGCAATTTACTCTTTTGACAGCGAAATAAACATCTACTTCTAAACGAGCATCAAAATTTCAACTGTAAATTTGTCTAAACGCAATACCTGTGTCCGACGAAACAGCAAAGAAACATAAGGTCCTATAAAATTTCACTGGTCTATTTATTTCAGCGCTCGCTCGCAAGAATAGAATATTCTATCGCGCGAATTTCATCTGCTCGCTGGCATGCATCGCGCTCGCAAGATAAACTGATAAGAGGCGTTCCTCTCTCGGCAAAGGAAAAAGCTCCGAGAAAGTGCCAAGTATCTCTCGCAAGCGGCGCATAATGGAGATGTGACGCGTTCGCTTGTAAGCCATTGTATTGTAATTAATTGAAACCCGATCGAATTTACGAGCCCGCGCGAGAGAGTCTAGTGAAATTGGAAGATCCTTCGGATATGCATCGCAGCTTGAATTAGAGAGTCTCTGCCAGTATGCGCTTTGTTCTTATACAGACGAGAGCTGCATTATTTCCTTTGTGCGTTAGATGCAAAGGGGCTTTTACCTACACTCGATGATCACTTATTGGCGACGCTGCGCCTCTTATTTTCAGATTCTAACTTATTGGCTATCTATAGAAATAAAACTTAACGAGTGTAACGTTGAAAAGCGCTTCGATCAGACTACCAAAAAGAAAAAAAAAGAGTGAACGAAAACAATCGAATCTGCGATATGAGATTTCTCCCTTTTACACCCGATTGAATTATGCAAACGAAAGGACAAGCCATAAGATTGGAAGCAAGCTGTCAATTCCATTTGGTCCACCCCATCAATAACATCTTTGTGCTGCGCCTTGGTTACCAAGCATTTCTGTCCTAAACATGTTATTATTCCATTCTAAATTACGTCCCGTGCTTTTAGAAAAATAAATGATGCTGCGAAAGCTTTGAAGAACGAAAAGTTAAATACTGATAACTCGATTCGCATTGTGGCTTCGAATGGCTTTTCGATCCACTTTTCTCTTGGCTTTTCTACTCTCAGCAGTAGGAATGAATGTTGGCACCGCGCATGGTGTGTGTTTCATGAGTACTTTTGAAATATGGTTGTGCAGAAGAATACAAACTTATCAAGTTATGGGAATGTTGCTCGAGGAAGTGCAGGAACTATCAACACTTTTCCGAATTGATTAGCTATTGGAATGTCTTCGACTTAGTCGGATGTCAAGATTTTGCTAATAAATGACAGATCAAGCATTTAGTTACTTTTGATAAGTAAAATAATTATATTGTGAATTCTAAATAAATTTTGAATATTAAATTTTCAAATTGCCCTGACCGAACTAAAAAGCTCCTTACAAATAATCCAAGAACAAGAAAAAAAATATATGCATAAATGTCATCCTAAAGCGAGGCAACAATGTAGCTCCTCTTACGTCAGTCTAATCGCAATACCCTAAGGAACGACAAAAACTAAAGATCGCACAGTCTACAAGCAGACGTCAAAAGAAGACAAGCGAATAAGTCGTCGAATAACGTTTTGCGTGGGCGTCAAATGAAAGCAAAGGAAACGGCTCGATTGCTTTCCCTGTTTTCGGCCGATTTCCGCGCGAGCGTCGCGTTCTATTTTATTATTCCGTGCGCGTCGTTATCGCCGTCGTTTTGTATAATAAAAAGCTGCGATACGAGCGCGTGAGTAACGAGAGCTGCTTATGTCGGCGAAAAGTGTGTTTGCGTGTATACGCGACGCGTCGTTTTATCTCGACGTCAAAGATTTAAAAAGAAAAAAAAAGGGTATTGGATGCGGATTACATGCCGATGGACATTGAGACATAACGTAACTTCGTATACTTGGAATTTAGATTGGGGATGGTGGAATTTATGGATGTGTTTTTTTTTAAAGAATGATTTTTCAATAAATTTTCATTTTATGGGTTATATTTATATTGACCATGATTATATGCATCGAATTGTTTAACTCTACATATATAAAGATTCATTTTAATTTATTAGCCAATAATTAGACAGTTTCTTTAAATGGGTTATTTTATATCACAAACACTAAATGAATTTTTCTTCATTATCAAATAGTCTATTCCAAATTTTATTGTGAACACTTAAACGAATAATTGTGATAAGAATCTTTTGCCGAAGACCACTCATATCACAGATTATGCAGAGTTTTGACATAATATTTCAGCGAAAAAACAAAAAAAAATACAGACGCACCTAAAATAACAGACGTAGCTTAAAAATCAAGTAGCGCAAGTGAATAAATAAACAGTTTACATTCCACGTGATAAAGCACTTCGTCTCATTTTATGTATGTACATATGCCGTCAAATAATTAGATCCCCGAATCCTTGTGAAACTTAACAACTCGCTCGTACTATAAAACTTTCTTGCACGCATCTTCTGCTTTTCTCTGTATTCATAGTCAACAAAGAAAAAAGGTTACTTCGAGCGTCCGTGTATTGATCTTTTGACCGAGCCGAGATCTTTTGGGTGAGCGCTTCTTTTGCTTCTCGCTGTGTGCAAACTTTCCTTCGAAAGTGCAATCGATGCATGCAGATTACTTTTCAAGATTTATTATAGCACACCTCCACAGCTCCCAATGAAGAAGTTTTAAATTGAAGCATAACGTTGACTTTGACGGTATGATTGTGGGTGTAACAATAACAGTGAGCGTTGGTTGTAATAACCGAAAGTATTATTCGATTGCCAAATTATCATGAACTTTTCCAATTCTATTGGAGAAAGTTGTACAAGTCATTTCTAAAGAATAATATTGCGTCATAGTCGTAACATGACGGAGAATTTCAACCAACTCAAACGTCAGATTTGTATTTACAGATAAAATAAATTCATATAATTTTCTAGAGAATCTGTGCTACATTTCTATTTATAAATTCAAATAACATTGTCGCGTGACTAGTTTCCCTTCATATTTGAAATTCAGGACCTACCGTTTAATTTTTCCGTATTCTCGGCGGATTCGGGATAAGAATTTACAAGGATTTTCTTTCGCTATTCATAATTGCTAATACCTACTTTATCATACACATTCAATAAGAAAGAAATATTATGACATTTTTATGTTACTCTCAAAATTCTAACAAACACTTGAAGTCGCACTTCGACCCACGTCCAATTTGACAATTTTCCTCTTATTTTACATTTCTTTCGCTCTCTCAGGTGCATAGCAAGAGCAAAATAAGAACAAGTGGACACGAGAGTTCTTCAAAAGGCGTAGTAGTTAAAAGTCGCCGCCCATGCATGCATCTTAAATCTTCGCGAGTAAAAGAAAAAGAGTATACCTGATGATTCGAACCAAGATCGATTCCAACATTACTGTACTCGTATGTAAATGCTAACAAATGAAAAACCTTACTCCCGTTTGCTCAAATGTTCTACAAGTATATTATACGTGTTTCGTGATTGTTGAGAATGGTATGCTAAATTATCTGAAATTTTCATAAATTTATTCAACCTACCTGGCGTATTAACATTCAAATCTCGCATAGTGTCCATTTTTCTCTCTCTCTCTCTCTCTCTCTCTCGATCTCCGTTCTGTTGTCATGTCATTTTTGCGAGTAGACTTTTAAGATTGTTTTCCTCGAGCAAAGAGCTTTTATTCTCTTTAGAGCTCGTGACTTTCGTATATTATATTAACGTAGTCGCTGCTAAACCATCGTAAAATATTAACGGGATAATGAAAACACACGAGAAAAACGATTCGTAAGCTCATTTGATAGAAAAAAATGTCTAATTAAGTCTTCGTTCATTCTACTTGTATACGGCGAGATGATGCCGATGCTGATCACGTAGCGCTATCTTAGGCACGATGAATTGTGGGTCGAGGGAACGTAGTTGGCTTACCTTAGGGTATTTCATGTCGCGAAGGAACAAACGGGATATAGAGCAAGTGCTAAGATGGAGCAAATGCTTCGTTTTATTACAGACTATCATTTGCATTTCGGCAAGAGCGACCTTGGTAAATGTATCGGTGAATGAGATTTGTTTTCAATTGATACTGTATTAAGATTTGGGTACGAAAGGGTACCTTACAAAAAAATGTGCCTATAACCAAATCCTATAACCAATCTCGCAACTGTGTCTACGCAAATTGATACTTCCTCAACTCAGCTCGTCAAGATCGTGATCTCAGCACGATGCACGTTTTCGAAAATGATATAGGCGCCTGGAGCGTCGGTCAAATTTCCGATCCGTGATCGTGCGCTTGAAGAAAAAAAAGGATCCGCTGACCTGCTACACTTCACACGCGTGAAGCTTTGGTAGCCGTAAACGTAAGAGTGCGTTTTTCCTAAAAACCTTACACAGCAATATAAATAATGCCTGCGAATATTATCCGCGCGCCAGCCGCAAATAAGACCTAAAGGAGAATCATTGGAGCAAGGCGGATTATCGAACTGCCATACCGTGGCGATTTGAAATATTACTGGCGATCTGTCTTGTAAGTTTTTTTTTGTCAGTGGTTGAAGGTGATTTTAGGTGATTGATCTTGGAGATTGGAGATTACTGTATGCAGAAGAAGTTTGGGAGAATGAAGTAACGGAAGGTGACGGTGCAGCTTTTGTTTTTGTGTGAAGAGCTACGGCATTTTTTTTACAATATATCGGGTTAGCAACCTTAATAACATACAATAACCGTGTACACATCTAGGTATATTTTTTCACTTTCGCATTATTTTATAAACATACTTGAAGTACTGAATTGAAGTGATAAGTTTGGATCGATAACTTTTATAATTACGTTTTCATATAAACTTTTTCAGCTGTGTGTGTCCACAAGTTGGTTTGAATAGCGACAACTTTATATAATTGCTTTCATTTTAAAAAATAATTAATTTTGAAATTCACTTCGAAATTTTCTTTAATAAAACTATAAAATTCATATTCTATGGAGAGTTCCATTTTGTTTCGAAAAATCCTTCTTGCTTACATTGTTCCATAAGGCACGCTTCAAGATATAATTCCATTTTTCATTGGGACTGTTTTTCATGCTGTTCTAAAAGAGCACAATTAGTTTTATCAGAATTGTCCGTGAGTAATTCATCAAAACGTGTAACAATAAAAACACATTGATTACAGACAAATTAATGTCAATATGTTAGTTATTACTCCCAAGCCACTGAATCACAATCGCAAAAGTAAAATCCATTGTAAACTTCGGGATTGAAAAATCGCAAATAAACATTTCTTTTGTATCGTTTTTCGCGATGCTGTTGCGTCATGTCGATAAATCAAGTTTTCCAAGCCACCGTATGAGCAATAGCAGCTGCAATATCGACGCAATCTATCTTTTTTTTTCGTTGCTCGGGTGTGCGCCATGCCAAGGTGGTGTTATTTACAGTTCGACGGTGCTCGTAATGTAATTGTTTGGTTATATTCCTTGATTCTTTATAGTTGACCTGCTTTCTTGCTTCGAGTATAAAATCCGACGACACATAAAATGTCGTTTCGAGCAAAAGTTAATTTTGCATGTTACATTCGCGACTGAAATTGCCGCGTATACGATTGGTATCTTGTGAAGAGAAAGAGAAAAGAGAGCGGGAAACGAAAACTTTTCCAGTTAGAACTTTTCGTTCAAAAAATGAAAAGCACGCCCGCGTCAGGTGAAAATTTATGCATGTACCTGCGCAGGGGCGCGCGAACTAAGCCCTTTGTAAAAACACGATACCAACTCGCGACGACTTGACAAATATTTCAAAACCGGAAAGTACAAACTTTAAACAAACGCTCATATAAATGTTTGAAACTAGAATTGGCTCGCGCTATGAACATGCGTGGTAAGCGAAATATCAGAAGTGAGGTTATTGTGTGAAATTGTTTGCGCGTATATACATACATTTGAAAGCAGGACCAGCAAACGTCAAACGCTCAATCGTTTATTGCGTTTGACATGCGATCCTGGAGGCTGATTGTATTTCCGCATGTATAGTGTCAACATCACCTCTCTCTACTACGTAGTCTATGTCACAAGTTGAAAACAAGTGGCGTGGAACCTTTATACTGCTATGTGAAGGCTCTCTCTCGTTCTCTCTCTCTCTCTCTCTCTCTCTCTCTCTCTCTCTCTCTTGCTCGGTATTAAACTCATGTTTTTATCTCATTTCTGTGATATTAGAATATCGGGTTGAAAGTATGAAAACTTATGCATCGTTGGTAATTGTGTTTTCCGTTGATAATTGTTTGTTCAATTGCTAAATTGCATTATATATATATATAAACCAACTGTACCATTTCGATTCTCTACGCTCGGAGACTCAATTTACAAAATTATAACATGCTCTAAATCTTTCATTCTATTAAGAAATATTAAGTACGAGATTAAATACCTCTACTGATATAATATAATAATTTTATAATAATAATATTGCTTTATTATATTATAATATAATTATCTTATATGATAATTATATTATTATATTATATAATTGATATAAATACTGATACGTTGTTTTTCTTTCACTCTCGAGCGGCTGTTCACTTATACTAAGTGAAGGTTTACTCGGTAGTGAACGAAAAATTCCGTACTAGTATTTAAATGTACTAATATTTATTTCTTCAAATAATTCCGAAAATATTTTCTTGTTTGTGAAATAGCAAACTCCATCTAGTGTCAATTTCGTCACTTGTAAAACCTACATTGACATCGTCACAATTTCTCGTCCTGAATTCCCGGAAAACAAACGTCATACCGGCGAAATTGATATTTCCAATTTTCGTTATTCCGCGGAACAGTTTAGCAGGCATTTTTATCTCGCGAAATGAACGGGAATTATTCACACGCGAGAACGAGGATTAACAGGAGTGGGCTCGACATAATCGCATTTGCGTACACGCGAGTAGCAGTCGTACACGGGCGCGAGTAGAACTGTGCGGGGGCATAATGACAGCGTCGATGGTAGTGTGCGGTATCCGGTCTCGGCTTAATTGGCCGTAAGCTATGAGCTTTAAACCTGCGAGCTTTTAATTTATTTGGCTTCGCCACGCGTACTTACGCGAGTGTAATTTTCATGCGAGCTGTGCTCTGATATTGCCTTTTTTTCATTCCCATGGATATTGCATTACCATTCCTTCTCTACGGATATTTACATATGACTTGACGGAACGGTGTATCGCGGAAAGAATTCAATAACACGACATACGACGAATAAATTATAGCGCGCGTGATATAATATATATTGTTGACACCAGATACGTCCGGGTATGGGTGCGTGGGTCACTCCTTGCATTTGCATTTTTTCCGACATTTTGATTGGCACGAATGTGATTGACCGACCACGCGATACGCGGAAAAGATTATGCAATACGATCCGTTTTTTCTTTTCCAGTTTGACGTTCACCGTTGTCAATCCACTTCTTTTATGAAAACGAAACTACTCGTATATCTTTATCATCGAAATACTCACCGAGGTAATTTTGGTGATTACAGAGCTCAGAATGCGGTGGCTCGGCTACGTGACGGCGATACTCTGGTGGTCGGGAATCGCCAGGTCCCTCAGCTCCATGAATCGAGGTCAGTGATCGTCCCCTCCTCCCTCCTTTTGCATGCTTAGTCTCTGTATATACATTTTGTGCGAATGAGAGCTTAAGCTGTCGTGTGGTTGCGCTCCGATCGATCTTCGGTTTGTTTCTCTCTTTCTCTCTCTCTCTCTCTCTCTCTCTCCAGTGTCTTTTCACGGTGACTGAACTGTTTCGTGAAACGTGGATGCAGTGCCTAGTGCGCTATAAAAATCTTTGTATCCGTTCCTGTCTTGTACGTATGTTACGGTGGAAGACGTTTTTATATAAGTGAGATTGTGGACAGTTTGTTGAATTGAAGGAGGGATTTTATTTTTGCTGTGAGTATTTTGATAGTGTAAAAATATATCGAAAAACAACAGCTATGCATGACTTAATCAAGTAATTAATAATAAATCACATACACTACTAAATCAGTCATCCTTTTCAATTACACGATCAATGAATGCAATTTTTCATTTAGCAATATGAAATTCAACCTTAACAATTCCCAATACTAATTCGACTGAAAAAAGTACCAATTAGCATTCGTTTATCCGCTTATGGACTGAAATTTCGTGACGAGAAAAAAAATGTCGGTCAACAGGCTACAAAATAAGTCCAAAGCCGTGTCGAGTTGCCGGCCAGCCGAACGTCGAGGGTACTTGCATGTTCGTCTGGGAGTGCATTAAGAGCGAAGGTATCCACGTTGGCGTATGTGTCGACACATTCATGTTTGGCAGCTGTTGCGTGCACAATGTTACCAGTAATAGCATGTCTGCTTCTAATGGTAACCAACTGCAAACAAGACCGTCGCTTGCGGAGGCGCTGGCCGCCGAATCCACCAGTATCAGGCCGCAATCCGGCCCCTCTGCATTTACTAGTCATGTCACGACATTACAAGCCGGTTCACAAGGTTTGTTCACGATGACTTTTCATTTGCTATTTTCAGATTTTTTCTGTAGTACAATTTTATCTTCAATGCGTATGTACTTAAAAATAGCCAATAGATTAAATCAATGTAGCGTTCTCGTGAATAATTTTACTCTAAAAAACCCACAGCTCACACGTCATTAGCAACAACGAGGCAGCCAGCGCGTCCGGTATCAAATTCCCGACCATATTTACAAAAGAGGCCGCACTCAAAGCCAAACAGTCCCGAGCAAGATTATCAGGAGCACATGCACAACGCGTCGCAAATAACCCGACGACCGGGTACACAAGAGGATCGTCATCACGGCAGTAGCGACAGTAATCATCATCACCATCATCATCAAGGTGGTTTCAAGGACAAAGTATCGAATTCACACCATACGTTACTCGTCAGGCTGCCCAACAAGAATAGTAACAATCAACAGCAAGGTTCATCGAGCAAGAGGCCGTATCACAAGCCAGGCTACCGGCCGTACCAAGAAGATGATCAAGCAGCCGACGAACAGGCGCAGCACGATCTTAGTGTGCAAGAGTCCGTGCACAGGCCAAGCATCAACTCGGTAGATGACGACGTGAGATCATTTCTTCAAAATTCATTTTAAAATACAGATTTGTTGTATTAAGTATTTATCGTAATTACATTCTCGTCTTCTGTGGACTGCAGGAGGCATCGGACAAGCTGAACAATCTCAACTTGATTCATACGGAGCGACCTCCATGGGCGACAAAGCCGCAAATTTCGCACGCGAGACCTGAATACTCGAAGCCGTATTTTTCTATGAAAACAACATCGAGTACGACTGCAAAGACGACAACGACGCATCGACCGTCGAGCATCACTACTCCTGCATCTACTTCGTATTACAGCGGGCAACCTACCAGGTACGTGTGCATTTTTTATTACACTGAATAGAATTATTGAAATCGTTTCATGTGAATAATCACGAAGAAAGGTATCTTGTCAGTGCATCTGTAACCTCTAGGTCTTTTACGATAACCATATTAACTTTTAAGTATAGTATTATTAGTCTTCGAAAATCAAATTAGATATTATAAATAATTTTTTCAAATATTTTAGTAATATCGGAAATCTGCATAATCGGTCGATAACAAAGGAATAACACGAACGCTATAAAAATATAACACATAAGACACAACATTTGACTAAACTTTACGAACCGCCATCTATAAAGTACAGTTTCCTTCAGCCAATCGAACAAATTGCGTTACGTAAACCAATGAAATTCCAATGAAAACCATTTCGTATACACACATCGCAATGAGAGAATATAAGAGCGAAACTTTTGCCGCGCTTCGCGAGAAAACATTCATCACGCGTATATATGCATATATATATATATATTATTCACAACGCAGTCGCGTGACGATAATCGAAGTCACGATGCTGGCACGCGACGCTGCGATTCCGCTCGTACCTTTCACCAATTGATAAACTTTACGCGTACGAGTTTTGTATACATTATTTTTACGTCCTTTGGGAAGCTGACTTTTCCGAGCGGTAGTTTATACATTTTCGTTAATTTCAAAGTTTAGCAGGGAAGATACTTTTCACATCGACACAGTCTTGGAAATGAAATTCAATGAATTTGAGTCTGCACGAATGAAATGTTTCGTAAATACGTCTAAAATGTGAAATCCAAGCTGAGCTTCGGCTGAGGAAGAGGGGGCATAGACTATGCTATATAACAAGGCAAGCAGCGCTCCTGTTTAGACGAAGTCTTCTTCGTGTCACGTCAAGCTTGCATTACAGCGGATCTGAATAAAGCTTCATTTAGGTCACGTCACGCGCGATGAATACTACAGCGCAGCACACATTACCCATGACAACTCGATTGCGACGAGTGAAAATTAAAAGCAAATTGAATATGATTGTAGCGCAGCCGGCTCGGCGTCGCACTGGCAAGTAACGACGGAGCCGGCCTTCGTCACACGTCACAAGCAGCCGAGCAGCAGCGGTAGTAACGCTTGGACTCACAAGCCTCAGCATAAACCCCAATGGACCGACCCGCAGAGGCCAAGCTTCAAGCCTACCGAGCCTCAAGAGGTGAGCCATTATACTCCGTCTGACTTTCGCCGGATAAATTGCCCAAAGGACGAGCAGGAGTAATTATTGTCGGGTATCAATGTGATTGATCACGTATCTGATTTTTATTGCGTGGAACTTTCTATTTTTGTATTTGGGAGTCTGGTCTGGTTTGTATTTGGTTAATTTGGTCACTTTGTCAGTGCCTGAAAAGGCGATTTGTGGTTTCTCTTGCAATAGTTTTACTATAATTGACACGCCGTTCTTTGGCATCTGACGAATAAAACGAAAAATCCTGCTGCGAGATCCATAATATTTCAGTAAAATATAAAACATACGCATATCGGATGAAAAGTTTCAAGCGATATGTTCATTCGGTTCTCATTGTAAAATCAAAAGGCAAATTAAAAGTCTTTCTGCAGCGGTAATCATGAAATCGTAAACGTAGTCACGAAAAACCACTCTCCTTCCGCGAGTAATCTCACAACAACGACTTCCCCTAATTATTCATCGTTTCGCTTGCACGGCGCCAGCAACAATTTCCCTCTCGCTGTGTTTGCAAAACGCTAAAAAAATAAAAAAAACGGACGCGATATTGCGCAACGCATCCCCAGTAATTTTCTCGGGCCCCATACTACTACGATGCTCGTAAAACCGTAGCCGGTGCGCGACGCTTTTTGCGGCATCGCATCCGCCGGCTGACCTTGTTGAAAGAGAGATAGACGTGCACTTTCCAATCGCTTACCTGCCCGTTCGAGTATACACTTTTATGGCAGTGAAAATTTTTAGTGGACTTCCGTGTGAAAACCGTCAAGGACATGCGTTTTCTTTTGTCGCTTTTGCGTATGTGAAAGGTAACTTTTCCAAAGAACGACAACCTGATATTTCTGTGCAAGAAAAAAATGTGGCTACGTGCGTTTGGAAATGCCTGATAGCTCACGGAATGAAGTTTCGAATCGGTTTTATGGAGTTTTGCTGCAGGTATTCGTTATTGACTCAATTTACGACAGGAAAGAGAGAGAGAGAGAGAGAGATTGATGTCCCTTTCGATTGATGGTTCATTGGAAAAATGATGCATTATGAAAATTCATGGATTTGCAGTTTTAGATATTAATCACAAGATCAACGACGACGTACTGTTTGAAAAATTTTTTTGTAATTACATTAAAAATGTAAATGAAATATCGATTATTTTTCAGAATAACATCTACCAGAAGCCCCACTCAGCTCACTACATCACGACATCGTTCCTGGAAACGCCAACGAAAGCTCGTCCAACGAAAAAACCGTCGACAACGACAACGACCTCTACGCCAATTAGTACAACGAGAACAAGTACGACAACAACCACTACGGCAGCGACAACAACGGAGTCATCATCAGCAAGGACAGGTTCTGTGTTGACAGTACCAGCTGCAGCGGAGAACAGTGAAATGTCATGTGGCATGCCACCATTGTATCCTAGACCCGAGACGAGGATTGTCGGTGGCAAAGAGGCTGGATTTGGCAAGTGGCCTTGGCAGGTTTCTGTAAGAAGAACGTCGTTCTTTGGTTTCTCGAGTACTCATCGATGTGGTGGTGCTGTGCTCAATGAAAATTGGATTGCTACTGCTGGGCATTGCGTCGACGAGTGAGTACTCGACAGTTTGTTTTTTTTTTGCTTCTTCAAAAATCGAGATTGCGAAGTTTGATAAATAAAATACTAATACAAGCGAAAAACTATGTGATATTACGTTTTCTCGTTGAATAAGTAAATAAGATTTGCTTCCATTCCTTCTCTCACTTATCGGAGTTGTGTACGGCGAACAAAAAAGTAGAATCCACATCAATTGAAACGAAAATCTTTCGCTTTGCAGCTTACTAACGTCGCAGATCAGAATACGAGTTGGTGAGTATGACTTCTCGTCGGTGCAAGAGCGACTCCCCTACGTTGAACGTGGCATCGCCAAAAAAGTCGTTCATCCGAAATACAATTTCTTCACGTTTGAGTATGACTTGGCGTTGGTGCGTCTCGAGACACCATTGAATTTCGCGCCTCATATATCACCGATTTGCCTACCCGCTAGCGATGAACTTCTCGTTGGTGAGAATGCTACTGTCACTGGATGGGGTAGGCTTAGCGAGGGTGGCACTCTTCCTTCTGTACTTCAAGAGGTACGTTTGCTTGAGATATTCTTCGCAAAAACGATGTATTTTTTATCGTCATTTAAGGGAATCAATAAACAAATTTTACACGTTACAATAACACTGATAGATAAATGAGCAGGGTCACATGTAAAAGATGAAAATGAGATTTTTAATCGGAAAATATATCTGCAGGTTTCCGTGCCAATCGTCAGTAATGACAAATGCAAATCAATGTTCCTCAAAGCCGGCAGGCACGAGTTCATCCCTGAAATTTTCTTGTGTGCCGGATATGAAACTGGTGGCCAAGATTCTTGTCAGGTAAAAGATTATTTGCCAATAAATGATTTTATTATTAAAGCCAACGAAAAAAATTGTTTAATTTGCCTTAGGGTGACTCGGGCGGTCCACTCCAAGTACGAGGCAAAGACGGTCGCTACTTCCTAGCGGGTATAATCTCTTGGGGCATCGGTTGCGCCGAAGCAAACTTACCAGGTGTCTGCACGCGGATATCCAAGTTTGTGCCGTGGATCCTCAAGAACGTTACATGATTGACCCCTTTCACCACGAAAGTATAGAAATGAAAATGGCAAGCCGATAGACTGCATTGTCACGTCACGTTTGTCACATGAGGAAGACGACGATAATTTCCACACGAGTGTACAGAACTTTGAAGGAAAAAGAGTACATCGAGTGTAGTTTTAGTAAAGTAAATACTCACGCGGAGTCAACACTCGAATGAGTCAGTGCATCAGTGCATTATTATTATTACCACTGCCGATATTTTCTTTGACTTATACTTTGTATTTATTATATTAAATACGAGAAAACGAACGATTAATATATTCTTCCGTAGGTTTAGATTTGTATAGTTTATAAGGTGCGCAATTGTCTCGTTGAATGAGAGAAGTCTGAAAATTCCTATCTTATATGGCGAATGATATTATTTGAAAAAAAAAAAAAGAAAGAGATTGCACGCATTTTTTTCGGGGGAATTTATCATTGTGCTTTACTCGACTGAAAAGAGCTTAAAAAGAACATTTTTTTATATTGCAATAAACTACAAAGTTTTCATACTAGTCGCCGCATGTTGGAGGTAGGATTTTTTTATGTATGTATAGCTAAAAGTGTTTGTTTTCTTTTTTTGTAAATGCTATGCTCTTGCCTTTTATGCATCGTTTATTGTATCATTTTTTTTTGTTCTTTATTGTACAGATCGAAATATTCATAGCTAACCCGGCGAAATATCCGTTTTCCTGTTTTCTTCCTGTTATAACACGTGAACGGGTTTGTAAAGTACGCACATCTCATGTATTTTTTCTCCCTTCTCTTTACATTGTTTTTAATTCATTTTTGTACAAAATAAACTTTTGTAAGTTCACATTCACAATGATAAATATGCGTGACTTTAAGTTAAGGAGAAAAAAATACATTTATAGATTTATATACATAATAAATTGTTTATAGAGCTTAATTTGTTATTTATAAGTATTGCCAAATAAAAACAAGTTGATTATTATAATAATTAAAGATTTCATTTTATTTTTTATTATAGTTTATTATAGTTTTAAAAAGTTCATAATATTTTTTAATTAACTAGTTAATATAATTATTAACAAATAGTGGGAATGAAATATCAAGGAATTATTCTTTATTGAAACATTTTTAACAGATGGAGACAAATTACAAGAATAATTTATATTTATATTTGTATAATTAAAGTAACACTTTTGGACGTTGATTATATACTAATTAAAATCTTCTCTTTCGATCTGATTATACAACTTTTGTTGGAAACAAATTTATCAAGTCTTATTTAAATTGTCAAATCATATTGATAAATGCTAGTAATGTTAATTATTATATACAATAATAATGTTTAAAATAATTTTTCACAAAAGATTTATACTATCTGTATATTATCACTGGCTAACTATTATAACCTTCTCAAAAAAATTAAAAATTATTACAGTTCGAATGTATTCTTTAAAATCTATTTCATATTTTTTAACAAAGTTAAATATCACAAATTACGAAAATTCAGTAACGTTCTGCTGGATTAAAATAATAATTTGTAAACGTATCTGTACAAGAGAAATCTGATTACCATTGACCCGAAACCATCATTCACTCGAGTAAAAGAAATAAATAGATAGACGCGGAAATCCTATCAATCAGTATAATAATCCATCCTATTTTGAAGAATGAAAATTAATCGACGAAACTGTCTACCATGACAAAAATTGCATGACATAGTCGCATAATTATGAGATGTATGCGTCATAGGCATGTCACGTCCCAGCTTGTCGGAATCAAATCTCCATTTACATGCGAATGGGCCGAGCGTGAGCGTCATAGAATTCTGGAGTTGAGGGGGTCGTCGATGCGTCCAGCTATGAGGGCCACCGATGTCTCGTCGTCTATGATGAAATACAGAAACGGATGATCGGCTATGAACGGCACTATACTGTATCTGTCGTTCACTGCAAAAGTTCATCAGTCATTTGAATATTCAGGCTTACATTCGTATTTTGATAAATTATTGTGCGTTAAATTTGCATTTGTCTTTATTTTTTTTTAATAGAGACGACTAAGACGATTGATTCCAAAAATTATTTTATCAGTAGTTTTGTGCTTTAATTAAATACATTTTTGGGGGTCAATTTTGAAATTATACAGAATTGAGTAACGATCACAACTCAGCAAAATCACGTTTACTTTAGTATCATTAACATAACTTCGTTCTTTTAATTTTAGAAAAGTTTTCTGAAATTATTAATATTTTGTTCACCTGAGAAGTGAAAACTCTCAATTCCAGAAAGAAAAGTTTTGTTCTAACAAATAAGTTCTGAATTAACAAAAATAGTTTTTTTTATTGTAATATAAATATGAAAACTAAAGAAAAATAATTACTTTGTTTCACTTCAAACTTAACGAACTCAAATAACATGTTCTTAGTTGTATACGGAAAAAAAAATTCTTTCTATGCTGATAATTTTGAAGGCATATATAATAATTTTATAAAAATTTACATGCAACAAGAAAAAAAACTCTTCGCCCGTGTGTAGGGTTCTTATCTCAGTGCTATTACAAGACTTCTCTTTACAACGAGTAAATAATCGATTAGATACCATCTATTACAGCGATCGTTGTGCGTGCAGCTAATTGGGCAAAAAGCAACGCACACATACATAGTTCTCGACCGTGAAATCTCGCGGGTTATCGGCTACTGTGCCGCGGCAATTAATGACATAATTCTTGCATGGACAATTGAAAAGAGAAATAACCTCGCATGCGTGCTTCGAAAGAAAAACGCATGGGAAAGTAAGTTTCTCGTGCTTATTCTTGGATATTCTTTGAAAAGACGATGGAGAGTCTTCAACCTCGCTCACAACACGTTGCTTCTTAGATTTAACATAAAATTTCAAACTAAGAACGCAAATAAGGAGTTTCCGGGTATTTGAAACTCTCCGAATTTCGCCACTAAGTCGGCAATTATCCATACATTCCACGGATAGTAAAGTGTTCCAAGAGACAAGAAAGTAATTAGCATTCCTCCGTGCAAATGGAATTTTGTCACCGGAGATTGAACCCACGTCGCTATCAGTGGATTCGCGCACTCGTGAAATTACGAAGTGTTTTGAAAAAGTAAAGAAACACGAGGAAGAAAGGAAAAAAAAAATAGAAAAAAAAGAAAAATACCAATAAAGAGGACGCCCGTAAAACGCAAACAGCGAAGGACGCTCGCGCGCGAAGAGTCTGACTCATAACAGGCTCTTATACGGCCAGGATATCAGCTATTACGCCTAGCTCTCTCACAATACTGAGAAAATACCGCGAGCGAGAGAGCGCATCCTCGCGCGGATTCAATTAAACGACCGAGCTGTTTTTCGCTTTTATTGCATCGTCTTGAGAAGAAATGGAGAGAGAGAACAAGGTGTCTTGGCTTTTTCTTAGGATCTTCGGCTAATTTTAGAAGATCTTACATTGTTTGTGAATTCGTTGAAAGCTTTTACGATAGATTGTTTTCCTTAAATATTGGATGGATCGACGATACAAAATTTGCGCGTAATACGCAAAAAAGCGAAGCATCCGTACAAGGTGGTAAGAGGCATCGAAATTGCAAGTAATTTAGATCGCCAAGCGAAGTTAGAAGCAAATAGCACATTGATGAGTATACGGAGAAAAAATGCGGAGGCACTAAAGAAAAATGTGTCAATAGAAGTACTAAATGGTGAAGTCTATTTTGAGAATCGGAGGGCATCTTGATCGCAGAGCAGAACTTCCGATCGATTCGAAACGCAAGAGCCGCACTGCCAGCCAAGAAAAGAAAGCAAACGGAACGGAGTACCCAACAAGTAGCAGCAGCCGTCGGCGAGCCCTTTGTCAGTCGTGCATTTTTCCGCACGCCCAGCCCCTCGGCCGCGCGTCCCTGATTTATACGTTAAGCTCAAGTAGGTCAATGTTAGGCAAACTCGTATACACATGTAAGCGCCGACGTATTCGCAGCGAAGGCCGTAGTTTATGCGGCAGTAGTTTTATGTGGTGCAGTTCCGGCCTTGCTTATGCTTGGACTCTATGTATGCGAGATGAATGAGGGAGCAATGTTTTCATGAGTTTAAAGTCTCGAGCGAAGAACGGGAGTCAGAGTGAAAACTGTACTAACAATTTATGAATGCACTGACGAATAATTCTCTCGCCACCAGACGATTTACTCAAAATTATTATGCTTTTCATATAAAGTTTGTTCAATGATCGATAAATGTTGGCAAGATTCAAGTTAATACGAAGCAGATAATTGCAGGTACTAATTGGAGTAAATGTAAATGAAACTGAATACGAAGGTAAAACGTTGAGATTGTCTATTAACTATACTATAGATATCATCTTACACACATTTCACTTATACAAACACTATATTAAGTTACATGCGTATCCTTCAAACTTGCACAACAGAACAAATATCGTATAATATTACAAGCTCAGAGTGCGTCGAAAGATAACGCGTGCGCGGCTCGTGGCAAGTAGTAACGGTCGAAAATAGTCGGACGCGCGCGTGCGTTGCGTATCTTTCGCTTACCTGGCCGTTGATATCTCCAAGGATCACGACGTTGCGACAGATCGGCTTGCATTGGATTCTGCGGCATTCCACTGGCGTCGCCATTCATGTAGTTTCGGATGTTCACTGCTATGCTCTGCTGGATGTCGCGTGCGTATACATTCAGATCTGGCGTCATCGGCGACAAGTCAGCTAAACGCGGCTCGAACACGTCTCGCACGCCGAGCTGAAATAACGCAAGGAGCAGCGTTTCTGATGAGAGATAGAGTGACCGAGAAATATTTTAAATGTACAGCGTTAACATTTCATACCGTTGTAATAATACCCCGGCTAGAAAGTTACAAGGAAACATAAGGTAAAATATTCACGAGTTTATTCCCTGCCCATTTGGTTGCTCTTGAAGATGTGCGTGGAGTGCAGGAGAGAGGAAAATCAAAACCCCAACGAAATCGAAATGAATATTTGATCGAAGAAATCAACTCGAACTGCAAGTTTTTTCGTTCGCGAGAATGCAAGTCATTCACTCTACCCTTTATATATACGAAAAATATCATTATCATATCGAGTCAGTATTTAAAAGGTTATTTCTCCACGTTACGAAAATAAATCGCCAAAGTTATATCGCAATTTGATACACGTCAACGATGAAATACTCTTGAAAGCAAAAAAAATCTCCAACCAAATTAAAAGATATAAATCAGCAAATAAGATTTACGTCACGCGATCCCTCTGGAATAATAAAGCCACTTTCATCTATATTGGTCGAGTCAATTTTTCTCACCAACCTGTGATAATTAATTTCGTTCGAGAGGAAGAAAAAATCCACGGCAAGCACAATTGCGAACTGGAATTTTCCGATTGGTTGAGCTACGCGATTACACGATGCTTCCAGCCGTGCCATTTGTCTTCGCTCAAGCGTAAAAGCCAAAAGAGATATAGCTTGCGAAGTGCATATACATGCCAAAAAACTCAGCCCATCAAGTAGGATCAACGAGCGCGACTAATATTAAAAAAAGGAGAAGTTCTTTGTTACATAGGAATTACGCTTGTTGCGGAGCTGGAGGAAATGATGATTTACTGAACAAATTGTTTGGGAGGTAAATAAATAAATGTAGCGTAATCCCAAAATTTAGGCGTAGGATCCAACGATTTGTTTTGATCGACAATAATTTCGCTGCTCTAAACATAGTGTTTCCGCTTCGCAACAAACAAAAACCAAAAAGAAAAAAGATAATTCGGTGAAAACTTTTTTAAAGAAATAATATAGTGATTATATTCCTAAGACAATTAAAATTTACACGTTCCATCTCTGAACATATGAACTTACTAATAAAATGTCAACAATTCAATTGATAGCCAAGATTAAATATCAAAAGCCATTTAGCTATTATACGTTGAAACTTCTCTTAATTGAACCAGTATTTAACAAATATATATTAAAAATATGCCAATATTATTTTTCATCCGCATAAAACTAAGAAAAATAAAGGAAACCAAAAAGAAAATTACTCACCCGTTGAAGGTAGGAGGTGAGGGTGACAAAGCCCCTAAGTGAAAATGAAGGTATAGTAGCTCGTACAGTAGTGGGTTGCAGCTGGTTACGTAGGAGCCTTAGATTCTGTCCCGAAAGCTCCCGTGATAGTCGTTGAGCGTCGTGCTTTTCGTTCGGTAACAGCAGTAGTACGTTGTACCGAGGATTCTGAATGAGATGAAAACGGTACAATCACACTCGCGTGCTTTTCAACTTTTTGATCGTTTACTAGGTAAATTTTGTTTTACAGAAGCAAAATTAAAATGCAACGGCAAAGAGATTTCACTGTTTCTACGCTTGGTAAAACAGATATTATCTGGCTCTGTAGTACATTATTGTAGTATAGTAAAAGAAATTTACACTTTGCAAGCAACGTTATATGTAGAGGAAAAGAGAAAAACTTGCGAAAAATGTGTTTGTCTAATGTAATGTTGTAGAATGAATTCTTTTACATCTTTTAGCATAAGTTTTCGTAGCAAAAAAGTGAAATTTTATTTCATCTTTTTGTTAAAAAATGTATTCTGTAGTTTAAACGAGTGTTAAATGTAAAAATAGCTTTTTATATAAAAATGTTAACATCTAGAGTAAAATTGACGCAAAATAGTTACGAACGTCAAGTGGAAACTCCAACGCAGAAGCCTTGAGCGTAGGAAAGTAGGCGAAGGGTAGAACTGATGTATAAGAAGCTGCAAGTACACTCGCAAACTCGCAGCCATTAACTAAAAATTGTAACTCCCCGGGGTCACGGATATTCGAAGGTATTTGAAGCTGTTGCTGATGCTGCTGATCAGACCAAATACCCAAATCTTGCATCCAGAGTCCATCGTCTATAAAAGAAATTACATAAGCAATACAGTTTATATTTTTAATAATTCTTTTATATACTCATAAAAAAATATGGTGTCAATTTTCTTGGTTGTGATATGTAAAAAATGAATGTATTTTTGATTGAAAAATTTTGTTGACATAGAGGTGCATTAGTTAAAGATAGTTTCTGTGTAAGTAACTTAAACATGGTATATGTAGTAATTATTACGAAAAATATGTGTAGGAGTTTGGGAAAAATTTTGATAACATTTATTTTATATTCAAATAATTCTACCGTGTAACATTAATTTTTTTATTTTTTCATATTGTATGTAAGATACATTTTTCACTCATTACCACATAAAATATCAAATTAAACACGGACAACAACGGCTTGAAAACCTAATGAGATCGTTCAACAACGCACATCATATATTTGCCCTAATGGTTAACCGATTATACGCTGAATGTTCGTATTGTTCCTACTGGCGTGGAATATTCGATGTCATTCACGTGTCAAGCATTTCTATCTACCTGCCTTTATTAATTGAAGTTGATAGGTGTATAAATGGAATATTGTAAGATCATTGACCCGACAATGAATTAGCAGATGTTTTTTTATCTTTCAATAACAGACTCGCAAAGTTCATTTTCTCAGACGGAATGTTCCTACGCTGGAGCTCGAAAGACAATTATTAGCGATTACATGAAAATGCAAATTTAGCCGTTCAATGAACGAGATCGGAAAATTTCCTTAACTTTGTGACCTAAATTACTTCTGTGAACGGAAATTTGACTGAAGACATAATGGAATTAATATTGCACGAAATTCACTTGAAGATTCTATTTTGAAGTTTCGGAAGGCAAAAGAGATATAAATATACTCATAGAGCACGTTAAAATATTTCAATCTTCATAAAATAACGTAAATGTATCTTTACATCCATTATAGTTTCAATAGCGATAAACAATATTTCACCTGGATAACTAGAAAAATATCCTTCGCTGTAGCTTCGTCTTCTCCTATCACCATTTGGATCAAGTCTAGTCCGCCTCCTGTTAAAACTACTTCTTTTTTTCCTGAAAGATGGTATCAGCGTGGGTGGAAGTACCGTGGCTATATCCTCCAATATCATAAATTGCGTTGTTGTAGGTAGGTCAGCTGAAGTTGGTCCCAGACTCGTCATCATCATCCGCGGTAACGTCGACGACAACATCGCACTAGTTTGCGCTGTCGTTGTCGTTGGCTGCGTCGTTGTTGTCGTCGGCATTGTCGTTGTCGTTGTTGCTCTTTTTAAACATAAAGCTTTTATTTTTGTTCAATAATCTGCAACAGCAATAAATTCAATTTGAACTAACTGTGTGGTGGTGGTGGTGGTGGTTGGCATAGTGGTCGTAGTAGTTGGTGGTGACGTCGTGGCTTGTATGCTGGCCGGAGTTGGTGGCGTCGTAATGGGTGTAGTAGTGGGTGATGGTGTAGTCATTGTTTGAGCAGCGGTAGTGAGCATTGTCGTCGGATTTGATATAATCACAACTGACGTGTCAATCGTCGTCGTGGGTGCACCTGTCGTCGTCGTTATCATCGTTGCTGCAGCGGCGCCTGCATCTGTATTAATAACTTTGATACAAGCATCGTTACATTTACACCAGCGAAATTAATATTCGTACCAAATTAATATTCAAAAAAATAGTACCATTAGCAGTAGTTGGTGGCATGGTAGTCATAGTCGTATCAATTACAGGTGTCGTAGTCGAGTCAGCTTGCGCATCGGTCGTGAATGCTTGAGTCGATAATGGATTGGGTGTAGTCATCGATCCTCTCAAGCCGAAATTCCCAGCGGTGGCGTTTGCCGTGAAGTTCGACAAATCGATGGTGAGATCGAAGCCGTAAAATCGTAGTATACCCTCGTAGTCAGTGCGCAGTGATGTATTCTCACGATTGAGGTTGAGACCACCGAGAAAGCCGTCGGGGTTTAGATACGTCTATATACGTAAAAAGTCAAATTGTAGGATAACAACAAACGAAAGGATTTTACTCGCGTCGCTCGCATTCTTAATTTGCATTGACGACGATTGTACAGAGAAACACTTTTTGCTAAGCATTCAACTCACCCTTAACCTTCTGTGTATGTCCCTCATGCCAACTCTCACGACATTTCTGTCGTGCGGTAATCCCAAACACTCAACGATCTGCTGTCGACTTTTCCCAGCTGAACCTTCATAAAGCGCGGCTAAAATGAAGCCAAGACCAGCCGGCGAAAATGCAACGTTACCAGGCTCGACGTACTGCTGTAGTACTCTCATGCCCAAACGATTGATCGCATCAGTCATCAAGTCGATTGGTTGCCTCGGTGGTCTGGGTGGTGGTGGTGGTTGATAACGTAGCCATGATTGATAATGCGACGGGTAAGCATGGAAATGGCCGCACACGTTCGATGTTGCTTGAATTGAAAGAAAATTTTCAAGGTGAATATGTTTTGGTAAGAAAGTAATTATTTCTACGAGTAGGATGCTTAGGATTTTGCAGTGAAATATAAATTCAAGTTTAATACAATCTGACTTAGAATGTCATTTAAGTTCGAAGAAAAAAGCTTTCATTAGAGACGAAACAATAAGTAACAGAAGGTCATCTCATGGCACAAGTACGTGTCAAACACGCATTATAATTACAAACTCAGTTAGAAGGAATAACGTTACTAATTACCTAACTCATTCCACGCGATGCACAATCACACATAATAAAATATGCATCCACAGACGAAACACTGAAAAATAACTGATCCTTATATTGTCAGTACGCCTCGTTTCCCGTCGTGTAAAATGAGCCTGTTTATTTTTTACCAGAAAAAAGAAATATTCTCACATAGCGAGAGTAAGAGCTAATTACACCGACGCTCCATATACGGTGTAATACAACGATGCCGCGTAAGTTTTTTTCCTTTTTCCCTCGATAAGGGCGTGCGATAAAAAAATTTCACTTCTTTACAATTTACATGAACTTTTGGTTTTGACAGGTGATTATAACGCATCTAGAAATTCATGCAATTTTTTATATTCGAAGATAATGAGATTTCTGTATGTTACGCGACGGAGAAAAGAAAATTGACGGTATCTTAGAGTGGAAACCCTATAATACTATTCTCAGGAGTAAGACTTCCTTTTCTTGGGACATATAGAAAATTTATGTCATCCGAGCTGATTTTGATTCACTTTGATCCCCTTGAGTTCGAAATGCAAGAAAGAGAAAGAGATGCTTTCAATTTAATTTACCTTTCTGAAAGAAGAAATCGCGTACATCATAAAAGAATATTATAATTTAGGTCGCGAGAAACTTTTTTCTGTATCCTTTGAAAGAAATATTAACTAGGCCATTGCAAAATATACTTATTGGCAATATAACTATGAATAAAATTACGAAAAAATTCGAATTAACAGTCCGTAACTTATTGTTTTACCATTGTGTCACGTTAAAATTCTAATAACCATGCTTTGATGGATATTTAAATAGGATTTAATGAGCTGTATTTTCTTGCAGTAATTTCTTTGATGACTTGACGCCAACAAAAAACTAATTTATTTTTTATTTGATGATAGACGTTACAAAATATTCCCAAATTTTCATCAAGAATAAACTTCATAATATCAGACGTCAAACTTACGTGGGAGTAAAAAGCATCCCGTGACAAAACAGCCGATAACCCAGGCCGCATGACCAGCCATTATCTTGAATCACCTGAGTCCCTTCGCAGGTCGCAAACACTTTTTTCACACTTGCTAACTTTATCGAAAACAAAAAACTTTCTACTTAACTCACCCTTATCGCAGTGTCAGCGCACTAAAAGGCTATTAATAAAAAAACTGTTCCAAGAGTATAATGCAAAGAGTATAATCCAAGAGTAGAATGCTACGTTCGATCGATGACAGAAGAAGAAAAATTCAACTTCACCGAATATCGTCGATAAATCGCGCGCGCGAGAGTCGATTAGCGTGCAATTCGCGTGCGCGGCACAATGGGGACTGAGTATAGTCGGGGGCCCGCGGGAAAAGATCGGCTCCGCGCTGTGCGTCGCTGTAAAGTATCTCCCCGGTTGGATATTCACTTTGCTGTAGCAAGGTCGCGCGACTTGTTAGAACGATGGGTAACCCTGCTTTAAGAGATTAGGAAGCTGCGTTTTTCTTTCTGACGATATTGTCATGACAATGTTAGATTTTTATAACGACCTTAAATTAAATGTTAAGCTTTAGTGAATGACATTTTTTCTTGTTCGACGTGGCCGAGATAAATGTTTAGAAAAATAGACGAAGCTTGATGAAGTGATTACTAGTTTTTTCATTCGATATGTCACATGAAATTTCAGGAGACCAATGATTTACGTGAGTTGATTAAATTTCAAATCGAAAAGGAAATCTGTTTACTAATAATAAAAGAAAATTGTCGATTTGCCTGGTAATAAAAAATCGAACTAAAATGTTTCATGGTGAAAAGAAAATGATGTAAAAAATAAGGAAAAATAAGTTATCGAAAGCCGATAAATTGCATTTGATTCTGCTAAAAAACATTTTCGTGACCGATAAGATACTAAATACTTTTTTAGTCGATCTAACACGAAGAAAAAAGCAATATCACATCTCATGCGACGCGTTGAGCAAAAAGAACAATTTGTAAGAAAAATCAATAAGGTTAAAGGTTGTTTCTACTAGAAAATATACACTATTTTTCAAAGCTCCCATCTTGTTGGAAGAGAAAATTTCTCGGATATAAACTGCACTTTATCAACAATTTTAAATTTGAGAAATTTTGAACGATATTTAAACTTTTCGAAATTCGTACTAAAGAAAGTGAGATGTAAACGAAAGAAGATAAAGCAGGTGATCTGTGCACTTATTTATGGCTTTCAGTTACTTCTCCGATAGGAACTTAACACGCGCTTTTTCTTTTATTTACACGTTGAAACTCCAAATATGACGGCCAATATTTGAAGTTGACAGTCGATTTCCAATTAGAGAGCACGCACAATAATTTATCGAAACAAATCGACTCTCGCGACAGCGAAATTAAATTGACTTTTTTTCCTCTTCATTTCCAATCCCACGACAAACACGCGGATCAATTGCTCGCTCGCCGACAAACATTCACCTCCGTGTAACCTGTAACATCACCGAGAGAGAAAGACAGAGAGAGAGAGAGAGAGAGAGAGAGAGAAACAAAGCGAAGCCTCGGCAACAAAAGGCAACGGCCAGTTCGCTGGCTCGTCCTAATTATAAGCTTCGCTGCGAGAAAGAGCGAGAGAGAAATAAATGGAAGAAAAAAACGCGCGCGGCGCGATTTACGAGTAGAAGAATCATTATTCCCTCCGGGCTTACGCAACACGGCGACTTTTACTTCACGCTAAATACGTAACGATCAGGCACAATGCCCTCCCTCCCTGCTCGCATAATTGTCCTCATCGATTGCTGCCATTTTACGACGACTAATTTTTCAATTGATCCTCTTTCTTCTTTTTGTGCTGGAGGCAATTGCAGTGTCGTTGCGAGATGAAAGGAACTGTTGATTGGATTTTCATTAGGATTCTCTACAAATAGAATTTGTTTTATCTTTGTCTTGGGTGATTATTTTTCATACTGATAATGGAGCAGAGTTACAGTGATTTAATCAACAGATTTTTTTTATTAACTACAACATTTAATACAAAAATATCATTCCCAAAGGAAAAATCAATTACATAATCCTTGTCGACGAATTACACGTGTAGGTGCATAATAAAATAGTTAGACGAAAAAAGGCCGAGGAAACGAATTTACGATGCGAACGGTCGAATCAAATTTTTCTCAGCAAGGATTTTCCGGTGGTGCCAGATGAACTCGCTACCGATGAGAACCACCGCCAGAGTGAATCCTAAGAGAAACGTAAGCATTTTAAGGTGGAGCTAGACTAAAAAATTACAAAAAAAAAGATTTATACCGATGGCGAGTACGAAAAATATTCCTTGCATATCGCCCATGTCAACTTTGTGATTGGTGACTTCCTGACTTGCTTTATTTACGAAGCATTTGTCTTTCAATGGTAGTACGTCCAACGACCACTTGCTGATAAGGCCTGCTTCGTGCATTCTTATGATTCTAAAATATTGAAAGAGTTGTGTGAGGAATTTGTACAACTGAGCTTTGATTTGTTTTCTTATTTTATTTTAATAATTTGTCATGAAGATTTGCTTTGAAAAACTAATTCTATAATGAACAAATACTAAATTTGACTACATAGAAAAACTTGTTCAAAAGCAATTCCATTGGAATGAAAGTAATTTGAATCGTAATTTAACCGAGTTTTTTTATAAGTTATGTCAAATTTCATCTCGGTAAACACAGAAAACGAAGATAAACGTACGCATTATTGATGAGATCAATATAAGGGTTATTAGCAGCAACGAGTAATCCCATATTTTCATGCATGAAATTCTCAGTGCCAACGTGAAAGTTACATACACCGGTTTCGATAAGATCAAGTCGCATGAGAAAGGCCTCAGACGTACGCCAATCTATTAAAACATAATTGCTATCCTTCACCTTAGCCAATGCACGACGCGGCTCGGTTGGATCCTCTTGCTTGGCACCGTCCAGTAGCTTTTTGTACTGTTAAATTGCGGCTATTAGAGAATGCATAAATACGTTTTTCATCGTAATATCACATACCTTATCAGTCTCCTGCGAAGCAGTAACGAGATAATTTTGCAAAGCACTGCCGTTGGGATAAACCCAAGTGAATTCATTTTGACGCGCGATAAGATCGTCAACGGTATCAATTGGATCGTCCATTCGTGGAAAAGTCAGAAAAGCGATAAGATTGCCAGAATAAGTTGCAACTACGACCATAACTACGATCCACCAGGTGGCAACTATCAAACGCGCACTGTCTGCCTTTGGTAGACTCATACCACCTGTTAGTTATTCCTGATAGATTATCTTATCGATGATTGAATAAATCGATTTGATCGAGCAGTTACGCAAAGTACCTTGTTGTAAAAGAGCGCCATAAACGTACCAAGTGCATTGCCAAGTGGTCGAAAGGCCAACGACTTCGTCGGGTTCCATTGGTTTTGGGCTTAGTTTTATAATCATGTACAGAAACGGTCCAACCAATAAAAGTGTTGATGTTAGACACGCCCATGTCTGCCATGTGGAAAAACGTGTACAAATGTATGATCATTTACATTTGTATAGGTAATAATATACTCTGTAGGTGTTTTGATAAAGCTACTCTGTAAAAGAGTTTCCTTGTGTTTTGTTACTTTTAGCGTCAAATCAAGAAATAAATATAATTTGAAAATAGCCAGGTAGAATATTCGAGTAAATATGAGCAGCAGGAGTCACATTTCTGAATCATCAATGTGTGGATGTCCAACGAGAAAGAACTCAGAATTTTTACAAAATTACGTTCCAATGAATTTCAGCCGTCGATCTTACGCGACACTATTAACCGAGAAAAAAAAAAGAAATCAATATCACCTCGGACGTAAAGGGTGCCATGAATAGAAGAGCACGTGAAAGCAGC
This sequence comes from Phymastichus coffea, assembly GCF_024137745.1. Taxonomy (NCBI): domain Eukaryota; kingdom Metazoa; phylum Arthropoda; class Insecta; order Hymenoptera; family Eulophidae; genus Phymastichus; species Phymastichus coffea. Next base: position 853,988 of record NW_026706903.1, on the reverse strand, counting down.
TTCGGCTTGGCCGACAATAGCGAGTAGGTCTGTTGGGCGATCATGTAAGTGTAATTGATGTTTCTCGTGTTCTCGCCAATCGTAACAGCAGCCGCTGCAAGGAACACTCGCGCATCGCGTACAAGCTCGATCAATTCCGCTGGCACTTTCCGTGCTACTGATATCGCTGCCTCGTTCTCATCCTGCCACGTATAATGTTACGAGGTTTCGCCTTGTCTTTCGAGTGCTTGGCATTTTTATTATACTTACGAATTTGACGGTTTTCTGAAACGACATGCCGCAGTATTATCGTTCTGTAATGACTTGTTTCGGATTTACTTGAGCAAGTTTGTATCTTTTTACCTTGCTCTTGATGGTATTATTGTTATTATCATGCTGGGATTTGCGTAGTACATCGTTGTCCGACGGCAACTGCATGGTATACGTAAAATTTAACTTCAAGCTCAGATAATCGAGAATGTTAAAGACCAATCCTCCGAATTCTAGCTGATCTGTGTTCGAGAGTGAGAGGATCTGCCAGGGTGGATTCTGCAAAGCAATCGTTTCAGATTTTTTTTCGAGAACCTGCTATTTTTTTCAGTTCAGTTCAGTCGCGCATGTCTCGAATGGCAAGTCGCTTGTTGCGCATCGATGTTCCCGTGCGCGCGCGCGTATGTCTAATGGGAAAATCGATGCATGCAAATTTTCGCGTTTATTGGTGTTTGAACAGAAATAGTGAAAAAAAGCCTACATGATAGATCGATACGGGCAGTGACCTGCCCCGAAAGCCATGCTCGATGTGGGGAAATAACACTTCATTCATTCGAACACCAGGGGCCGAACTCCAGGTGCCCGAGTCAATGAGTTCGCCGATGGCTTTCTTCTTGGATTCTGTTTTGGCTTTGCGATGTTGTTTCGCTTCGTTGATGGCAAACGATGCGCCCCATGTGATTGCCGACGCGATTTTCCAACTGATACACTCCCCGCAGGTGTTGGTCGTGCCAGAGCGGAGCTCAGTCAATTCTCTCTGTAAATTTGTATCGCATGTATAGACTAATTCGTGGGGCGAAAGAGAAGCAATTTGAGATTGTTGAAATCGAAAATTTAAGGTCGACAGAACAGCAACTGTCAGAAGAAACAACTAAGACTTTTTTCTTGGTTCCTTTTTATACGCAAACCTTTATACTTACGTTCACACTCTTAATAATCTCATCTTTGCGCTCGGCTTTTGATAATCTGACAACTTCAAACTCCTCCTCGGTGACGCTATCGTACAGTTCAAGCTCGGTTTTAAGTGAATTTTCTAAACTTACCGCCAACGCGCGCACCAATTCTTTGATGTGACACGCCAGTCCCATCTGTGCAATAGAAAAACTATGAGTTCGCCGAAAGAATTCGAATTTTCAAATAAACGTTGGATAGTATTTTGTATAAACAGTGATCTCGTTAAAATATTAATATTTTAAGGGATGTTAATTAACACTGTGAATCCAGTATCAACTTAGTACTTGAGATTTACAATTTCATTGCATAGTATTTCGAGAAAAACAGCATCTCAATGGCATTGAATAGAAGCGTAATATAAAAATAATAACCAACTGCTTTGAAATAATTGCAATAACAAGCTTGTAAAATAGAGCAAGATTTCAAAACCTTCAATTTCACAGCTGACATAACTTACCAGCGACAAGCTTTACAGAATAAAAGTAATTTCATTTCAGCCGCATAAAAGTAAAGCTCGTTAAATCTTGCTCTTGTCACTGTTTCATACTATAAAGGGCAATGTCGCAAGATAAGCTTCTATAAATATCAACATCCAAAGCCACTTCCTCAATGACAAATAAGCAAATAACAGAACTTGCAATTGTATTCACCATCGAAGGAGAAAACAAAAAAAAATGGGAACGGGTAATAGGTGTGATGTCTTAATTACGCTGCACTCGGGGCCAAGGTTGGTGGCGTTGTAGATGAAAGCGACGTTTTCGCCCTCGGCGAGGAGGTCGAGGAACATTGTGACGTTGGCATCGTGGCCCGCACCGTCGCTAATGACGTACAGCCATTGGCTTTCTGGGTTCACCATTCTCAGTGACTTTGCCTGCGTAATGTAAGTTCAACGATCAGTTTCAATTAGTTGTCGCGTGCTGCTATTTGCTGTGCCCCGACTCTTCGAAACTGTGCGTAACGCCAATAGACTGGCTTGCCTCGCGCATTTGTCGATGACGCGTTCTGCTTGTCGTCGTCGCACTTGCTTTCTATTTTCTGGCAAGTCTTTTTATTTGGCATCTTAAACCCGTACGTAGTCCGATTATTTTGTATATAAATACTTCAAGCGTTGCGCGAGACTCGAATTGCTTTTAATGATCACTAATTATTCCCGAGGATCACGGCAATCATACGCATACGTTTTCATTCGATATGACAGAGCAACCGTCTTTAAATCGGAATACTCTGGTTAGTGTTTACCTGTCGACATTCTCCGCATAAAACAAAAATCGTATATATACTCACAACTTCCATCATGGTAGGCACCATATCAATGGAAATGATGACCATGAAACAGCTACCCAACTGTTCGACGTGAAAGTCCGCAAGCATATTGTGAATACGTTGCTTCATAACACTATCTGACTTGTCGTAGTGCACGGAAAAGATGGCACGGGTCGACAGCAATAACCTTTTGTTCGGCAACTCCACCGACAACGCCTTTACCACTCGACTGATCATGTCGCGATCTGTAAAATATTATTTTAGCTTGTTCTCCCCGGAATAATGGCAGGGAGGATCACGTAGGCTTGATGCTTGTTGCGATAGCCGCGAGTGACTTCTGTGTTTTGCACTTTTCTCTAGTGTGTGCCTTGAGCGAGGTCTGTCTTTGGAGATACTGCGGAGTCTCTCGAAATGCAATGTCATGCTTTCTTCGATGCGCGTGTAAGCGGTAAAGCTCGATGAAAACAATTTCGTCGAGTGAAATTGATGACGAGCATAAAAATGAAAAGTTGTCTCTTCGTCTAATCCGCCCTGAGAAATGACACTTCGAAGACTGATGAACAGTTTTTATTTTCGAATATGACCATCAGTCAACAAGTTATATGCTCTTTATCGATTAGCAAAATAAACGACAGATTTGGTATATCGGCAGCAAACAAGTTAGCAGCGGGGAAAAGTCTTACCAAAAGTGTCATCATGGAGAAAATTAATTTTGGTCCACGCAAGAGTGGCTGACATTCGAAGATCGAGAAAGATTTGTGCCAATTCCTCACCAGAATCAATAAGTGGCAAACTTATGCCATCGCCCTCCGGCAACCTCGGACAATCCGAATCTACGTGATTTATAACCATTAACATAAAATAAGATATATTTGTTATACTTATTCTCTCGTTTTCTCGGAGACTTATTTTAGATTTTGATTTATCTACTTTATCCGCTTAGTCCTCTTTCTAATTGTTTTTATATAATAATGTATTTAGTTTTGTATATCTTGTCAACATAAGAGAATTTTCATAATGTTAGTTTGAAACAATTCAATAATTACGTTTAACAACATGAAAGAGTTTGCTAAACAAAATATATAAAAATATTACAAAATTGAGAGAAGAAGAATTGAACCGTGTGTATAGTCGGGTAAAAGAATATAAAAATGTAAAATACCAGTTATAGCTAGATGCACAAGCTTTTCCTGCAGCGCTCGCTTGAATAAATTCCAAGTTGTCTGGCAAGTTGCCACTGAGAGTAAAATCGTATAATCTGCAATTAGAGTTGCATCAGTATGAAGAAATCATAGCTGTGAAACTTGCTTTTATCGGGTTAGCTAAGCTATGACAATTTTAACTGTCTCGTTGAAATTAATGAGTTTGCAAGCTCACTACGTTACTATGCAAATGATTTTGTGATTCAACTATTGACAATTATTCAGTTTCACTCTCAGACATTTGAATAACGGAAAAAATAAATTTACCTCGTTTCAAGTCAGTATTGGTATCTCCAAATACAAATGTATCAATACCACCTTTCTTCATATTGTCCTTTATGATACCAATGACTAAATCAGTAATGTCCGCTAATCCATCTCTGTAGTCGTTGTCGTCCTTGAAGAATGTTTTCTCAACAACGACAGCTATGATTTGATAATAATGATTTGAATGTGAACATTCGAACAGCAATGAATACAAAGAGCCTATCAGGCGATATTGAAAAGGCTTCGTTTTTCAATTTTGAGTGCAATATAACTTCTACAATAGACCGTCAATGTGAACTTTTTCTCATTTTCGTTTCTCCATTTCCAGTTTATGCTAAAGTAGTTATGATAATGCACCACAATGAAGCTATTTTATAAGTGACCAAAGTAAGACTGAATAATACCAATTTCAGACTATTGACGGCAGATAAATTTATCACTTATTTTTATTTATCAATTAAATGTAGTAAAAACAAACCCATTGTAGCATTAGCAGTCATCAACGATGGAAAATCATTGTATCCAATTGTCCATTCAAATCTCAGCAAAAGCAACAACGACATAAGTAACATTATACTTCGTACCCTTCGACATCCAACGACTCACTCGGCAGTTTGACGCGACGAGATGTTATAACACATTCGACAGCGTTGAAATATTGAGCAGTGTATACGTTCAGTCTCGAAGACGATTGCGAGGAAAGTGAATCCGGGTTACGGGGTTGGGTGCAAAAAAAGGTCGCGCTTTTACTCATTGATGAGCCCATCGTAATGAGTTTGTCTTCGTATATCTTGGTCGGTGATTGAGTTTGCTTTTCTTATTGGAGGCATACACTGGAAGATATCAATGTTGGAAAATTTTTAATGTTCTAATTTTTTTTTTATCAATGAGATATTTAACTTATCCTGATCATATTTTAAAACATTTTTCCATTGACAATTAAAAATACATTCAACTAAAGTTTTTTTAATGTCGTTGCATTTATTAAAATGAGAATTTTATTTTCCCGTACAAAAATAGTTTCTAAAATAATGTTGAAAAAAATTTCAAATCAAAAATATTTTTTTTTAAGTAAGTAATTTCTTTTTATAAATTACAAGAATACATTTATAAAAATGTATTTAGAGCATGCATGTTTAAAAAAAATTGTTTTTCACTCAGTCCGAATTTTTAAATTACACATCGAAATTATTAATTTCCGTTTTGCAATACGTTGTAATCAACTTATGATTGAAAAGCAAGCAAATGAAAATGAAAAAAACTTATTACTCAAGTATATCGCACAAGAATTTTTCTTTCAGCACCTCATTTTACTCTTATAACACGTTTTTCAGCACTAACAAGTATATACAAACCTGAATACATTCGAGTACATTCCCAATCGATACTTTTTTAATTCCAAGTTTCGTTCTACCTCAATATTAAAAAATATATATACATCGCTGCTTCAATCATCCTGCTATTGATGTCTGCTCGACTGAGTAATGCGAAAACAATGTGCTGTATAATTGTAAGCAGTTCGCTGTAAAAAAAGCTCGAGAATATATATAATAGAAGAAAAGCTTGACATAAGAAGAGAAAAAACAGGATGTGAATCATATCCACGTTGAATCTGGCTGAGGACGTCACGTGTTGTTTTTTGTCAATGCCGTTGAATCTACTTTAATTTATGACGCACCTATATATAAAAGCTAGAAATAATGTGATATAGAGAGATAATTAGCTTTCGCTAGAATGAATGTACTTTTGAAAGATAGATTGAAATTCCTCGATATTGTTCACTTTAAAAGCCAATAAAGTAATCGTATGATAACGCGATTGCAGTTGTGGCTATGATGTCACTGATCTAAAATTTTTAATAAATATCCTAGAATTTAAAGTTCATCAAAAATAAATCACCTTTATTCCTGAAATAGCTAATTAAAAAAAATCTAAATTCTTGAATTTGTCGCGCCATTTCTCGTTGTTTTCTGCTCATGCGCTTTTCTCGGCTGTCCCTCCCCCTACTCCTCCCCCACACGTGTATGCATTGTGCAGACTGCAGAATGCGCGAAGTCGCTCGTGCGCAAGAGTTATATTGCTTTTTTTATCGTCCGTGAAAAGAAAAATATATAGTGTGTACAGCGCATCTCATCACACGCACGCGTTCCTCGATTATATGCCGCATGTGTATCGCATGCAGAAAGAGAGAGAGAGAGAGAGGAGAAAGAGAGACACTGTCAGTGTAGTTGTGCGAGAGAAAAGATTAGTAATAAAATTAGTTTTCTTACTGCATTGAATTGTCTTATAACAAAGTCGACAGATGGGCTGAGAGAAAGGTGAACCGTCTCTTTTCGCCTCTCTCGCACGCCTTTATGTTGTATGCGAAAGAGAAAGGTGTATAAGTGTTCCCGTCTGTGTATACGCTTTAAAAGACTTCAGGTTCAGACCCACCCCGCGCGCGCCGTACCCGCCTGGTATTATTATTTTTTTTTAGTATTTTACTTTCCATTGATGCACAAGATGATGATGATGGAACCGGAGGAACCTCTACTACAGGGACTTTTGTTATTACCACCTCAGGGTATGCTGGGACAACTTAAGGTTCGTTATCTACCTGTTGCGCTTTATTCCGGATTGTTGTGAGCTTGACCTTAACCTAACCGATGGTTTTATTATTTTTTCGTTTCTTTCATTTGGTGCACTTTTTCGCCTTTATTATTTTGACTTTGCGCGATGATGACCTTCGATTGATGGAAATTATGATTTCACAAGGTGGCTGTATTAGCTTTACCCATTTGAATATCATTGACACGATTTTTCTAGTTAATTAAGCTAACGCCCCGCGACCAAAAGAAAATGATCGAAATTTTTGTGCATACCTTGAATATGTTCGATCGGTTGGAAAATTATTCTTTTAATTTCCTCTCGAACGAAAAATTATAAATAAATATAAAAACAATAACAGAGCTGGAATGACAGTTTTTTCCGAAATACGACATTGTCAATTCGTGTAATTGTAACAAAAAAATGAAGTACTTTCAATTATTTCTGCTTGAGAAAATACTTATTAGGATAATTAAAAATTATTATTTAAGATTATCAAAAGAACATATGTATAAAATGTCTAGTAGTAACAAAAATCTACTTCCTACTTAACTGGCAATAGTTCTTTAACATTACAAAGTAAAGCTTACAGATGGCAGGGGTATATATGATTAGATCATCATCAATTGATTAAAGAGATCACTATAGTGTAATTAAAAAATCATAAATTATTTTATAGTAAGCTGTCATTTCATTCTCTTTAAAGCTGATAATATTTCATGAATCATTGATGCTGATGACTCATAATGTCATTTGTTTCACATGAATACAGATACAGAGCTGTAATTTTATTATGATCTATTATATATAACATTCACTCATAAAATCAGATTTGCCACAAATGTAATGATCGATTTTTAAAACATTATATTTATTTTTAGAAAACATGGCACAAAAAATTCTGCCAAATTTTCAGAGCCAGTAATTATGGTATTCAGCGATTAGAAATTTATGACAATCAAGATGAAGCAGCAAGTCAACAACACACTCAACGTATCATTACTTTGGAAGCATGTGTCAAGATAGCACCAAGTGCTCAGACCAATGTTTTTACTGTGAGTGGTTTCAGTCAACTGTAAAAGTAAATCATACAATGTATTAAACTACAATAAACAAGAATAAAATTATTTTTAACAGCTGGTAACAAAAACTGGAGTTTACCACTTTGGCTGTTTATCCGAAAGTGACATGGCCAATTGGATAGGTGCCTTTCAATTAGTTGCATTTAAAGATGATACATCATGCATGACAGTAGAAGAAGACAATGATCTGTACTGCACAAGTGGAGAGGGCATTTTTACTGTTCGAATAGCAGAGACTGAAGCATCAAAGAAATGTGGTTTAGAGTTATGGAAAAACTACACTTTGATAGTTGGTGCAACAGAAATGAAACTGATGGACAATCATAAGATGCTCTACACTTGGCCTTATCAATATATAAGAAAGTATGGTTACAGAGATGGAAAATTTACTTTTGAAGCAGGTAGAAGATGTGGTTCTGGTGAAGGTGCATTTTGTTTAGAACATAAGAATCAGTTAGAAATATACAGATGTTTTACTTCGAATAAGAAGAAAATGAAACAAATGTTAAATGGAGAACATAGTCCAACTATAGAAAACAATGATGCTCAATTTCAAGCTGCCTTGTCAATGGAAGCAGGATCTCGATCACCTTTGCCACCTTCTAGTATAAATCTGTCAAAGAACCTTATTGACTTGGAAATTCCATCATTTTGTCAAAATTCACAGAAACCATTACTTTCACCAGTCTCTCCAACAGAACCAGTCAAACCACCAAAACCATTACTTTCTCCAGTTTCACCAACAGAGCCCGTCAAACCTCCACTTCCAGCTAAACCAAAACCATTGAAACCTCCACGTAAGCCTGTATTTACGAGTAAATTGGATAAGAAATCATTTGATTCTGAAATTTCTGATCCATCAGCTTCTGGCAAATACAGAAAGCTGAGCTCACCAACATCACCTGATCCACCAAAAAAGAATATAGTTGTTACAGATGATGAAAAACATTCCTATGATTTAGTTGAAGTTAGAAGTGACGCATGGAAAACTCATGGAATGGAAACTGTACCACATACTGAGAGGATGAAAGCATCAAAACAAGTGAAAAGTGACAAAGATGGAAATGAAGATTCTCATTATGAAACAATGTCTTTTCCACTGTCTGCCACTAATTCTGTCAAAAGTAACACTTCATCAATCATACATAATATACCCAGCCCAAACGATCCTCCAGATTATGATAGATTACAACATTTTGGATCGATACACAAAAACAAAAATAAGTCAGGATATAGGACACCTAATTGTTCAACCATTTCTTCTCAAAGTTCACAGCTTATGACTCAATCATCTATAGAAGCTAATCCAAATTCAAATAATTATGATGTTGTTGAAGATATGAATGCAGTTAGGTTAGCAGATGATAGTCATCATGGATATGGAATAATAAGAAAAAAATCTAATTCGTCTGCTAATATGATGGAGCCAAAACATAAGATTGTTAATGATACTGAATATGCCATTGTTTCTAAACCTAAACGAGTTTGAAAATTTTTTAAACTAAACCAAATTTAATGGCTTTATCTTCCTATATTGGTTTGTAAGAAATTTCCACATTTGTTAATTATATCATCAGGTTGCCATCAAGTCAATATGTAGTCAGATCGTGTCATGAGACAATGTCTTTCGTAACATATAAGTGTCATATTTCAGTAGAAACTCGTGCCTATGAGTAAAAAAATTTAGAAAATTTAAGACCTTTGAAATTTTTAAAAGGTAGCTGAATTCTGACATGATTCTCATTTTTTTAATGCGATATTGATTTCGTTCCTTGTTCAAATTTGATTAAGGTCTGTACATTAATCGACTGATTGAAATACTGCTTTAGTGTCTTATTGTTATAATGTAATAACTAGTTTTAGATTTAGGATAAGAAACTTGAACCAAATTTATACAAATATTTTTCAAATTTTTAATCATTTCGAGTTTGAACCAGTGTACTTACAATGACATTGTCAAATAACTAGTTGTTGTTATTGTTAAATTTAATCAATTTCTGATATCATCAGGAATAGATTTATATTTTTTAAATGATATTTTATATATATTGCATCCATTTTTTCATACTTAAAATGTAGATTGTAAGGTACCACAAGCATCTAATCGTGATATGTCTCTAAGTGTGACCAAAGAATGATGAATTGAGACTATGAGCAAAAGCAAAAAAATTTGTAAATTGCCATAATTAAAAATCAAAATTACATAATTCTAAAGTTTTGTAAGTTAATTGTTCATGCAAATAGTCTCTTGTGTGTCTTGTCATGTTATAGTAAAAAATGGACAAGTTTAGTAGAAATAATTTATTTTATATGCAGACTTAATATTCATTTATCTTTGCATTTGATAATCTAATTGCAATTTATTTGTTTTGGTATTTTCACTATTGAAAACATAGCCAACATTTATAATTTAAAATGTTGCTTACGTAATAAAATCAGAATAATCTAAACCTCAAACATCTAATAATATTATAAATTATAAGAATTTACTGAAATAGTATAGAAATGTATTTTATTAAAATTAATCAGTTTCAGCCAAACTTGTCCAGATAATGCGTCAAAGACAACTTTTTTAAATAAAACTATTTTATTTGTATATATATACACAATATTAAACATTTCTACCTATGTAATAATTGAAAAATAAATTTTTATACAAGAATTTATAACTACTCTAATTATTTTGCAATTATCTAACTTTTTCATATTTTACTTTATCAACTTCTTCAGTTTCTTCAACTGGTTTGATATTCTCTGTAATTTGCTTTTTTAACAAAGTTTCAATCCTTAAAGCTTCTTCGGTTGCTAATACTTCAAAATATCCTCCATGATCATCAGCTTTTATTCTACGAACGGTTTCACCTTTTTTTTTCATGATTGATTCAATATTTCTGTTCCCCTGATTACCAAACCATCCTAAATTATCAGCTATTAGATGATTATTCTTACATCCATCACAACGAACAATGACAACTCCTTTGTTATATGCATGTTTGGATATAAATTTATTAAAGTTTCTAGTGTTGCACTTTTTGCAAGTAAAGGAAAGTTGCAATTTTCCAGTAATTTCTGCTAATTGTTGCTTAAGGTTTTCATCTGAACTTGTATTTTCCACAGTTGGTTTCTGAATAAATTCTGACATAAATGTTCTCGCTATCGAAAAATTACAACGTTGCATGAATAAAGCTGGTTTTTGAATACTCTGCATGCTGGTAATGTTCTCTTGTAAATGTTGTAATGTCATCCTCAGTCCGAAACTAATTATTCGTCGCGGAGAAAACATTATTACCCTTTTTTTTATAGAAAATTTAGGTTATATTAATTGAATTACTTTAAAATTTATATTACTATCATAACCTCAACTGATCGAGTCAACATTCGTCGACGAACTGCGATCCGCTAAGTATTGCAGTAGGCAGTCCAACACCACGTGAATCGTGAAGCTAAATTATCGCGAAATGGTGAAATTTTGTTCTATCGTTGAAATCATAAGGAATTATAAAAGTTATAGAATATGATAAAAATATGTGGTAAACGTAAAAACAAATTTATCACATTTTTCATGAGAGAAACAACTTAAATTAATAACTCTATGAATTGTAAAAAATATATATTCCTATATAGTGATCCATAACATCGATCATTTCAGTAAAATAATAGAAGTTTGATGTGTTCTTTTTTTAATGGAATTTCAATATTCTAAAAAAATTTTACCAAATATTCATATTTGTAAATCAATTGAAAAAAAATTTGTATACAAATCACTGCGATTTTCAAGTTTTCTGTGTATCCGTATATAAAACATTAAGCGCTGTCGTATCGATCGTTCAGCGCGTGCGTCAAAAAATATGTGGTGGTAATAGATGGTGGTGGGAGTGTCGGTGTGCGCGGGCGCGCTGGGCTTAAGCGCCATCTTGTCTGAAACCACATGACCTCGTTACCGTGTCCCGTGACCAGCTCACGTGAATTTTCGCAAAATTCAAACGCTTTTTCCTGTCCGCCAAGGAAATGGACATCCTGGATCAACACCTGGACCAACAGGATGTAAGGTGAGCTCGTAATATTTATTCATTTACCTATAATACGTCATCAGTGAGCATCTTAAGCGTCATCAAGGTCACTTTATTAAACTCGTCTAGTGCGTGTGCAGTGCGCATTTTCCTCCTCTCTCTCTACACACACACACACATATATAGATTTATATTTATATATATGTATATATTGATGTATACACTCAGCGCGCTTATCTCGCGCGTGTCATTTTTTTTTCACCAATTGTACGTATACTTTGTTATGCGTTCTCACCAACGTAACCACCACTACATAGTGCACCTAGTGTATGTGATATTATTGTCTGTTTCATGTATAGCAACATCTCAACCAAGGAGGAACATAGCAACCCGAGCATCGTCATCGAAGAGGCTGAAATAGTTGACTGCGATGGTGAGCCGTGTTTTATCAAAAGTAACAACATTTTTTCAATAATATATATTATATAAATAGCTTTTGTTTGGTTATCTATTACCTTAAATGAAATTCTTCAAATGTAATTTTTTGTTGACATTACATTTCTGTTTAAAATCAATACAATAATATTATCAGAACATTGTTGTTAAACTAGTTTTACAGAATCTCTAATTTGTTTTTTAATAAAAATAAAAATGAGAAATATTAATGAGTTATTAAGAAATCCTAACAATTTACTGAATCGACAGGCGAAGCTGTAGGGGAAGATGGTATGCGATACCAAGAAACATTGGCATACAGGGTTGTACAAGTCAATGGGGCACCCAGCAGTGAAATTGAACTACCCGTGACTCAAGCACCATTGCAGGTGTTAACATCACCTATAAATGGCCAATTATACGTTATAGGAAGTGCAAATGACGTCTTTACAACTGCCCAGACCTCAAGATCTGTTATAGCTCCTAGGGCAACAGCTACTTTACAAATAGAAGCACCTCGTACTACATCCTCTGGTCTTAAGAAGGTATATTTATATCTTGATTTTCAATCAATTTTTCAAGTGCAATATTTTTATTAATAATTAAATAATTTTAGAGGGATGATAGAAGAAGAGCTACGCATAATGAAGTGGAGCGTAGAAGAAGGGATAAGATCAACAACTGGATATCGAAACTTGGAAAGATTATTCCTGAATGTAGTCCAGGAACTAATGGCAGTGGAAGTGGAGGAGAAGGAGGTGGGAAAGCTAATTACGAGACACAGGTAGACATCAATTTAACTGTTAATTGTGATTAAATATATTATATTTAAATGATTTTAAATATATTAAAATGTTAATTATTATAGAGTAAAGGAGGTATTTTAGCCAAAGCTTGTGAATATATAGCAGAATTACGAGCTGCTAACCAATCAATGGGACAATGTTTGCGTGACAATGAGAAACTGCGCCAGGAAGTTGCAACCTTAAAAGCATTAGTTACTAATCTTCGACGAGAAAATTTACATCTTAAATCTCAAATACCAACAACTCAAGATGCTGGAGATGTTCATATACTTCCTTAATTGATTATTTATTAATTTACGACTTTTTTCTGTACATATAAGTGCTCAGAGCATTCTAATCTTTCTTTTTCTTTTTTTTCATTGTAGTAAAAATAAGACTTTTGTTTTTCAAAATATGTCTGTGTGTCTATATATATATATATATATATATATATATATATATATATATATATATATATATATATATGTGCACATATATATAGTCTTGTTTAACTTTAGATGAATTGTCATATATTTTGCATCATTTTATTTTCAAGTATGTAATATTTTTGGAGAAGTTATATTTTTAAATAACAGTAATGATGCCTTAAAGTGTTGAAATGGCGATATAATTTTGTAAATAAAATCTTGATTTTTAAATTATTAGTATCTCTGATTTTGAAATCGTAACTTTGGTGACTTCAAATGTGTAGTATTATGTGATTTTTTGAGTAATAAGTTTTGTTTCCTAATATTTTAAGGTTGATATAAAAATTACTATTGTTATAAAAATTAATAATTTGAATAATTAGTTTTAAAGCTTAAAAATTAATAAACATTGTTTATTAATTTAGAATGTATATTCCCATTATTGCGAAAAAAATCTTTGAAAGAGAAAAAAATGCTTAATTTTTTATCAGAAAAATAATTTATCGAATATCTTTTTTATTTTTAATACAATTTTGTTGTTAGCTAGGAATAATCAAGTACGTTAGCGCTTAGAGAAATTGCGTTAATAATAAATTGTTGTATGTGACAATTGTTCAATAATCGAGTCCTAACGCAACTGTGAACACTTAGTGACTTTAATGAAGAAAAAATCGTATCTTGTCAATATAGATTCACGTGTATCACTAAATATAATGTAAAAACACATATACTTCTGTATATATGTAAATGTTTGTGCAAGTTCTGTAGAATTTGGCTATGAAACTTTGACTTTTCGCAGTTTTATTCAGCATTCAATAAAATGTATAGAGCGTTCCGAGAATATTAAAATAATATACTAATTTTGAGTCATGATTTGTATGTATGAGTTAACAGCACCAATTGAAACTGAAGACAAAAAATAAAATTGTAATTTGGTATATGAAAGAAAAATAATTTCAACTTAGTCAAAACTACAGACATTTCGTACAATTGGCGTTTAAAATTTCATTCAATTAAACACAAACGTGTACAAACTTTAACTCAAACATAGTATTTCAATAGTATGTTAATATATTTTCATATTAATATGCGATTCAAAAAAAATTCAAAAGGTATTCAGAAAAATCAATTGTAATAGAAGTTGTAAAATAGCATTGATGTATATAGCGCGGAGTTATTGTTATCAAATTATTAAAATGAAATTTGAAACTTAATTTAAAGAATGTATTATTTTCATTGATACCCTGGGTATATTAATATATTTTATCGATTAAATTATCATGAAACAAAAATCTAGTAATAAGTTTTATGAAATATTCTAAGATGTAGTAGAATGTTTAATTATTAGTATTTTATGTATAACGGGTAAAACAGTTGAAGAAACAACAAATTTATTGTGCATAGCTTTTATTTGTTTTTTTTTACATATCATACAATGGAAATGATACTGAAGCTGCTGGAACTGGACATAATGGAGAGCCTTTGCTAATCATCATCATCATTATCATCATTCTCAATTCTCAACTGCTATAACCCAGCACCTTGACATTTTTATTTTCTCTTCATCATTATATATAGCCTAGCATTCTTAAAACTGTTTTTTCTATATTAACATTGTATAACATTATTTAACGCCTATGTATACTTTCTGTTACGTTTACATAACATAATATATGGTACAATAGATAATAATACTCCACGATTCAATACGGATTAATCATCTCAAACAACGTTTTCTGAGTTATAAAAAAAGCTATCAAAAAGGTCCTCCCGACGCGCGAATCATCCGACGCCAAGGCCATCATTTTTTATTTTGTTCAATGTTTAATTATTTGTATTGTCGTCGCGCGTAAAACAGCAGGACCGAGAGCTTTTTTTTCAAGAGATGCGGTTATTGTACAATGATTAGAGCTTAATTGTTGCTTTCAATTTTATTTTTTTTGTGCATGCACGATGATTTCGACTTGAAAGGGTTTTTTGTTGTTGGAAATGCACAAAGCTGCTTCACAATCGATGGCGAGAGTTCGAATTTGATGTCCCTAAGAGAAAGTCTCCTTTAAAATTCATCTCTATCTTGGTGAAAGTGGGGCAAAAAAATATGTATTCCTAGGGATACGATGTTAACGCACATTTTGTTCAAACGCTTATGGATATCGAGATCGTAATTAATATTGAAATTTCACCCACGATCATCGTTACAATATATAAGAATTACAGTTTACAATTATAATAAACACATTATTTTTTTGTTGTTTTCTCTTCTCAAAAAAAGTAACGTTTAGGGGTGTCCTATTTGCTTTCTTTTTCTTTTATTGTCGTTAATGGGGTGTATGTATTGACAGTAGTACGAGCGTTCGAAATTCGCTCCAATTTATTTTGTTTTTTTTTCGTTTTAGTTTAATTTAATTAAGATTCACATCAAATAGTTATGTACAGCAATTGAATGATAATTTTTTTCATGTTCGTTGCAACAGGAGACAGAAGCACAGATAGCAAATTTGTGAGAACGGTCCCATTGTTTTTTTGAAAAAAATAATTGTATATAATCACATCCTTCAGACTACTACAAACTACTGCATGCACATAAACAATTATATAAAAAATTTGTCTATATACCGATTTTCATCAATTCCATCTAAAACTGCTCTACGTACTTTAATTATTGGCTCTAAGCACTTTGCTATTTTATATAATCATTTCCTTCAAGTGATCATCTTATTCTGAACTACAAGTGAGAAACCGCACAATTATGCTTTTTTTTTTAAATAAAAGTAATCCGATGTAGGTTTAACTAAAAAGCAACGAGATAATTCTTAGATGTCTTTCATTTGAGTATCGGTCCTAGGATTTCACAGTTTTTTTTAATTTGTTATGCACACAATTGATTGCAAATATCCCATTTACTATTAAATCAAGATGGAAGATTGAGGATAGTCGGAAATAATATAGCTTAGAAAAAAGAAAACTAAAGTATTATATTTTAAAAGCATGTCAGTTTCGTTTTCAAGGTGTGTACTAAGAAAATGGGTACAATATTTGTCAATCCACTTTATTTCTTGAAACATTGTGTTGTTATAGTTAAAGACGTTGAAAAATATATACGTAGCTTAAAAATTCTTTTTAAATTCATCGATTATATATTTTTCATGCAAATCTAATCGCAGGAGCCCTTTCTCCAAACAGCATAAACATTCTTTACTTAAAAATATAAATTCAAGTTAGTATATTTGCTTTAAAAAGGACTGATGTTTATACTTTCGTTCGTTGTCTTGAAAATGAAACTGATACTTGCACTTAAAATTTACAAATTAGCTCGTGTACTCATCCTGATTAGAAAACTTGATTGAAAACAATACAGTACAGTTCATAAATAGAATTAATTGCTCGAACCATGAAGTTGTTTTACCAATTCAAATTGGCAACGAAATATGTTTTATTTACATTTTTTTTATTTTTATTTAAATACTGTGGTATGAATGAGTAAGTTAAAACAAATTCTTTTCTTTTTCGTTTTGAATAACCATAAAATCATTTGATCACTAAAACTAACAATTCATCATTAATACTTTCATATAATGATCCAATTAAAATCAGATGAAAATGATATAATAATCACAAAAACAGTTCATTCGAAATGATTAGCTATTCATCATTGCATTCAATAAAATTTTCTAAGCTAGGATTTCCGTGGGTTTCGGATATGCTATGGAATGTTTTGATAGCACTTTCCGCGCTTAAGGTGTATTTTCTCTCAGATTGAAAAATTAATAATTCTACATTGGTCTAATAAAAAATAGCCATCAGCTAATAATTACGACCGCTCTCTTGTATCTCTCGATAATTTTTGAAAGTATATTACTTCTATGATATGACGGCATGATCTTTTTTTTTAAATAGGTACAACCCCAAACGACTGCAACTGGATTAATTTCCGATAATGGAAGTCCAGGCAGTACAATAACAATAAATTCACATATATTGCGAAAAATTAATCCTCTAAATTCCTAAACGCCTGTTGGATATCTTCATGAAGTTGATCGAAATCAGATCTGATCTTTGCCTCGCCATCTTTTACAGGATCCTGAAATTAATGTATTTAAAATGTTGATTTATTTAATTACACTTTTTTTTACTGATTTGACAAAATAAAAATCGCATGCCATTTTTTGTTGAGTTTAAAAAAGTAGAAGATTCTATATTCGACTGAATTTATTTTTTAATTTTTTTGTATGTTGGTTTTTTTTCTAATTTTTTGTATATTTTTGCATATCTCTAAAACAATTCAACTTATTTCGATGAGGATAAGCTCCTTCAAAGGTTAAGTTAGTGTATAATTTGTTATAATTAGATATTGATTGGATTTAATTTATGCAATCAACTTATGGAAGTATAAATCATTCGATACAAATCCAAAAATTTTTAGTATGAAACGTTCATTTTGGTTTCCGTAAGAACTAAATTTTTCCCCATAACCTTCAGCAGTAAAATAAAAAATAAAAATATAAGAAGTAGATTCAGTAATAAAATATTTATTAATTTACCTTGAATTTCATGGAACTGAGTTGGTACAGTATATTGCCCATACTGTCTCGGATGACGTTCCATGTGATTTTGTTATCAGATTGTGCTGTGGATTCAACGGCATGCCTAGCCATATCATAAAATGCAATCATATTTTTCAACATGCCGACTGTCTTGTAGAATGGGCAGAAACGATCATATGGCGAGTAACTAAAAATCAGGGTCGAAGTGATTACTATATACTTGTATAAATCTCAAAACAAAATTGTATAAAGTATTACCTGTTCTGTTGTAAGAAATCGTCCTTGAGAAGTTTGGCAACCTCAAGAGTGATTTTGTCAGTTTCGGCAAGAGAAGCTTTACCAACCAGCTGCACAATTTCTGAAAGGTCTTCTTCCTCTTGGAGAATTTCCTTGACTTTAGTACGCAGAGGAACAAATTCCTGGAAATTCTTGTCATAAAAATCATCCAGAGCACGCAAATATTTACTGTAAGAGATGAGCCAGTTGATAGATGGAAAATGCTTCCTCTGGGCAAGTTTTTTATCAAGACCCCAGAACACCTAAAATACATGTACCGTGAAAAGTTCAACTTTAAATTGTAAGCCCTTCTATGCTGCTTAAGTTTACCTGCACAATACCAAGTGTAGCACTGGTGACAGGATCGGAGAAGTCACCACCAGGTGGTGAAACGGCTCCTACAATACTGACTGAGCCTTCTCTATCTGGGTTACCAAGACACTTGACTCTGTAAAAATCATATTTGATTATAAATCTTTTTAGAAAAGCTGTATGATATTTATCGTTATATTAATAAAAGCATTTACCTCCCAGCACGCTCGTAGAAACTAGCAAGACGAGCACCAAGGTAAGCAGGATAACCAGAATCGGCAGGCATTTCAGCCAATCGGCCTGAAATTTCTCGAAGAGCTTCAGCCCATCGAGATGTTGAGTCAGCCATCATTGATACGTTGTAACCCATGTCTCTGAAGTACTCAGACAAGGTAATACCTAAAAATAATAAAATAATTCATTAATATTCTTTCACTCATTTAAAATTCATAATATAATTTTCAAAATTACCAGTGTAAATAGAAGCTTCTCGAGCAGCTACAGGCATGTTAGAGGTATTGGCAACAAGAGCAGTACGCTTCATGATAGATTCTGTAACTCCGTCTATCTCAACAGTCAGCTCGGGAAAATCTCTCAATACTTCGGACATCTCGTTACCACGTTCTCCGCAACCGACGTAAATAATAACATCTGAATTGGAATACTTAGACAGAGCTTGCGAGATTACAGTTTTACCGCAACCGAAAGCACCAGGAATGGCGGTGGTACCTCCTTGGACACAACTATTTATAAAAGTAAAAGGCATTCAAATTAATAATAGTTATTGGTGAAATTATGTTAAAATGATCGTAAAACTTACGGAAAAAGTGAGTCCAACACACGTTGACCAGTCAGCAGAGGATGATTAGCCGGCAATTTCTCTGTAACTGGACGCGGTTGACGTACGGGCCACACCTATGATTGAAAACAATGAGTAAGTAAATGTTCTATTTTCAATTAAAAAAGAGTTACCCAGAAAATTAAGTGCTTGAATAAATACTTCTAATTTTAGAATAGTCAGTGTATAAATTACCTGTAGCATAGTATACTTTGTCCTTTCTCCATCAAATTCTGTCTCCAAAACAACATCCTGTAGTACAAAATTTTAAACATGAGAATTTGATAAAACAAGCTTTAATTCAAGATGTAGCAACTTACCTCAACAGTGTAATTACCAGCAGGAGCACAATACACTACAGTTCCCTTACTTTTAGGTGGTAGAATCATTTTGTGCTTTACCAATGTATTTTCATGGACAATACCATATAAATCACCTCCTGTAATGTGGCTACCAACTTTGATGTTCAAGGGATTAAATTCCCAAGATGTAGTGCGAGCCAAAGCAGGAACATTCACACCTTTAGGGATGTAAATTGAGCTAGTCAGCTCATTGATATCTTTCAGTGGACGTTGGATACCATCAAAAATACTTCCTAAAATACCAGGTCCTAATTCTACAGATAAGGGTTTGCCAGTACGTAGTACTGGATCACCAACTGTGACACCACTGGTTTCCTCATATACCTATAATAATGTATTACAGTTTAAATTTTCAGTTTAATTTAAACTCTAATCTAACAATGGGTCTTTTTAAAAAACACAATTAAATAGAATACTATACAAATTGGATGGTGATAATAAAAGTTATATTTTACATTATAATATAATATTCTAATAAGTAGAGTTTAGTTACCTGAATGGTAGCCATGTCACCTTCTAAACGGATAATTTCACCTACAAGCTCGTGGTAACCAACACGGACCAACTCATACATAGCTGATCCAGACATTCTCTCTGCCGTAACGACTGAAATGGATCATTTTTTCATGAAAAATAAACTTACACCTAGTTATTTATATTCCAAAAGTAAAAATATTTACCAGGACCAGATACAGCATAGACATATCCAAATTTATGCTCCTTCTCCTCATTTGCAATCTTTGGCAGCGTCATTGTGACCAGTTAATCTGTAAATAACAAATTTACTACACTTTTATGTTACTGTTTTATCAAAAATCAACATAAAATATGAACATTGCTCCAAAACACAACTGATAATCTCTGACTCAGAGTTTTCATTTATTCCACATAAAATTTTAGTAAGCATGGACAAATTAATTTTGATGAATACGGCCTAACATGAATAACCGAGCAAAACTAGATACGCAGCACGAAAATATAAATAATTTAAGACGCAGCAGAACGCGCTCAAGAAGCATTCCGCTTTAATTGAAAATCACGTGATACATCTCACACTCACGAGATAGCGAGTGCCAAAAGTGCGGAGTATCTTGTGGTGAATAGTTACCAAGAAATTTATCAATCATCAACGATCCCTAACACAATCGAGAAACACTTGCTGTCCTTTCGGACATAAAACAGTGTGAATCCAAAAACAAAAAACTGCCGATAAAATCAATGACGAGATATGTAAATGTTTAAGACACTTTCTTTGACACCTTTAATTTAACGATCACAGACAATAAACACGTCAAATGACTTGTTTTACAATATCAAGATGCAAATAAACATAAAGTTATTGATCTTGGGAAAAAAATGAAACAAAAAAACGAATGCAGCAACAGCAGCGACGACGTCTTTCTTTCTCACGTGAGCGCTTGATGTAGGCGTAGCCCTTCCTCCGCGAGTCGCGCTGCTGCTGCTTGCCTGGCTGGCGGAATTATGCTGTTTTTACGCTTGCAGATACTTTGTATAGCTGCTCTCCGACTCTCCTGCTATTGTATTTATGTAACTATTAATAACGGACCTTTTTGTTTACTTTGCTATTTTCGATATGGAACTTTTGTACACAAATTATGATGCACGGTCGACATAAATGATTACCAGTACATGTGGTGATCAAACACATCTTTGAGGATCCGAAAAAAATTAGTTCGAGGAAACAAAATAGCTGCACTCTAATATATCACACGAACATCATAAATAAATTAAACTTGTTGGAACAATACAGCAGCACGGGAAGATTCGAACAATTACATCACCATAAAACTTAGTATAAGAATCTTTGCTACCGAAGTAATTGTACTTTTTGCATCTTTATGAATAATCTGCCTAATTTATTCGACGATGTAAATTGCGTTCACTTATCGAATTAAACCTCTCGACGAATCGCGGGATTATGTGCCTGTGTAAAAACAGCATAAGCTCAGCAGCCGTCTGCTACCTAACAGTAATCCTCGGCGCAACGCGCACACATACACACAGCGAAAAACATAACAAAGATCTGCGTGGTGGAAAGGTAAGACTTACTTCAACAATATTGTTCTCGGTTAAAAGTCGTCAAGTTTAGCCTTGATATTAAAAAAATCAGCGACGGCAAGTTATGGCGCGCGATCGATATTGCCCTGGCGCCCCAGTCACACGTACACTCTCACACAGTGTCTGTCCCGTGACTTTATCCCTCTTACGCATACGCACTCATAGTTACTTAGGACAGCAATGAAGGGGTGATCTGAATGAGACTTACGATTTATGTGGACGTTAATGCCTGTAGCACTCTGACACGGATATGACGATCACCGATTGTTGCACTGCACCCAGTCTGCGGGAAGTCCGGGCGTGCTGCTGCAGGCTGCTTGATTGCTGCTACAGTTTGCGATGGCTGCTGATGGCACTGTGTGCGAACGCGGGTCAGCTGACTGCACGTGTTGCCAACGTGCGACCAATCGCTGATCAATCCAACGAGAGTTGACCTTCTGATTGGTCGAATGCTGTGTTTAAGCTGCACGTGTCTAACCGCGAAGTTTGAATGTTTTAGAAGTTTAGTGAAACTTGCAAGGAATAGTTAAACGTAAACAAGGTTTGGAATGATGAAAGTCAAATAACTGGTAATATTTTTTCAAAATAAATCAACATTGAAGAATAATATCGAATGCTTGTCGTTTCTTTAAATACTTTCTCGTTATGTAACTGACAAATTACAAACTTCGCATTTCTTTATATCTGATTGAGAAAGCTTAATTAACGTAGCAAAATCCAATCGAGCGCCGATACGAAAAGTAAATTGATTGTTGGTAAAGAGGAGACACTTAGATAAGCGTTATCAATGGAGAATGTGCAGATTTCATCTTTAACTTTAATTTTTTTATTATGTATAAATGCATTGATAGCTCCATAAAATTATAAATTCAAAATTTGACGCTCTTTTAAATTGTCTAATATCATCTAAAGTATTTATGTATTTTTTAAATAAAATAGATAGCTATTGCCTATTGTATAAAGTATGCAGTATTTTTATTTTTATATATTTTAAAAGTAAGATAATTCAACAGTCGATCCGAATTTTATTTCTTTTCAGACGCTAAGTTTTTTTAAATAATAAATTGAATGTTCTAAAATAACAAGATTCTCTCTTTCTAGTACAAATTTACAGAAACATAGCATACATTTAACATTTTTTTAACGAAAGATATTTTACAACAACAAATAAGATATTTATATTAATCTTTATACCGTTGTTCTCAAATCCGCATCGAACAGCAATGCTACAACATGGCATCAATCTTAATAATACTCAAACAGTGTATATTCAATTCGGATATATATTTTCAATTAAAAAGAAAAAAAAAAAAAAAAGAAAAGAAAACGCAAACAATCAGCTCGAAACACAAATTATCTTTATGTAAGTGTAAAGTTCAGTAAACAAAAAACCATAAAAAGTAGACAAAAAATAACGAAAAATAAAATTGCATAGAAGTATGCGCACGTTCACGACACAATCCTCGACTTAGGAATTGAAGTCCCCAAAGGCGCGGCAACCCGGTTTTACGGCATCAAGGACACGCGAAAGCAGCTTCTATTGGAACTCGTCGCGACGGCGACGACGAAAAAGCGCCGCGACGGCGCCTGGCAGCTGTTTACTCGTAAGTGTGTGTGCATGTTAGCGAAGTGTTTTCCAGTGGGAAGAGCTTTTGCTACATGCGAATTTTCCTAGTAACAGTGTGCGTGTTTAATTTGAACGTCCGGCGTGAGCTGGATGCTGGTACAAAGCGACGAAGTATGCAATGGTTTTCTTACATTCTTAACGCTTGAGAATGGCCAGACTGTTTAATTATTAAATTAAGTTTTTGAAGACAATGAAATATTCTGTATTGCACGAATGTGCAAAAAACCGATAGGATGCATCTCGAAATACATCGTAAATTACTTTATAGAAAAACATACTCGGCTCCGTAATTAGTTTTTCCATCAGAAGCATTATCAACGTACAAAACAAATACTCTCACAATTATAAAATGAATCTTCTCCGCTGCAGCTGAAAAGCAAATAACAGCAATTTCCGCAGGGTGTCACGCAGAAAATCTGTATTTACTCGAAAACGAGGCAAGTACGTAGTCGACAAAACTTTTGCTCTCCCTCACCCCCTTCCCGTCCCGCGACATCACAATGCAATTTTTCGAGCGAACACAGGAGAGTGTTGGAAAAATGCGAGCCCATTGACGCGCGAATAAAAAA
The DNA here is from genome assembly GCF_024137745.1 of Phymastichus coffea. Taxonomy (NCBI): domain Eukaryota; kingdom Metazoa; phylum Arthropoda; class Insecta; order Hymenoptera; family Eulophidae; genus Phymastichus; species Phymastichus coffea. The sequence continues at coordinate 830,120 of NW_026706903.1, read as the reverse complement.
ATAGCGTTGCTGAATATCGCTGGAAAAATGGCAGTAGAGTATTCCATTTGTTACTGTTATATCTACTAGTTTGAAATTTTTTTTATGACTGCCGGAAAAACTGTGCCACGAAGTTGAGATATACAAAGTGAAGTTCTACTGTATTGCGGATGTAAAACAAACTTTCTTTCATTGCATGCAATTTTACTTCGAACGAACTGTCAAGGAGCGATTTCACGCGAAACTTTGTGGAGCTTAATACGTCTTTATTATTTGTGATAAGAGTTTGTGGTTTCATAGTAATCAAGCTGATTAATTTCAAAGACCAACTCAAGTGGCTGGAACATCAATTTGTATTAAAGGTGAATTTCTCTTGTAATGAGTATAATAATTTGTTAGAGTGGATTGCATGGTTCAGCTTTACTTTATTAGCGAGCAATTTCGTATTGCGATGATGGTTCTTTTCTAATTAAAATTTCATTCAAGCAGCCTCGCTTATGGAAATAAATTTTCGTTGGAACGTCGAAAATTGTAAAATGTTCTTTAAATGTGCAAGAATGCTTATAATAGCTAGGTCGAATAGCCTACATTTTGGTTATTCTGGATCAAAATTTAGAGTTTCGCCGAATTTTCAATATATAGAATGAGATTGTGTAAGCTTACCGCCTAATGGATTATTTGTATTGTACCATTTTTGGCAAGAGGGTAGAGTTTGAGTAAAATTATGCTCTGATTTTTTATTGCCTTTAAAATTCTAAAAAACCAAAAAAACGCTATAAAAATTCATGTTTGTGCGTTCACCTCGTGAAATAACCGCATCACTTCTTACGCGGACATGTTATGTTCGTGAAAAGATCAGGTCTTATGCTGCAAAATTTGCTAAGTTAAATTGTCGTATGGTAATTGATGAATATCTATAATAAACTGAAAAAGAAAAACCAAAAGTTTTTTATTCAGAAAATTTGGTTAAAACGATGAACACAATCTACCAGATGCTTATTAAAGTATAATGAAAAAATATGATAGCATCAGAAGCGAAACCACGTGAAATCAAGATAAATTATTCTATATGGCTTTTCCCTGCTGTTACGAAAGGGAATAACTTTATCGGTGTGATCATTCATCTTTTTGTATAACCCCGCGGCAGAGCCACGAAAAAGTTTTTATATCTGAGTGATGTAATAAAGATCAAAACTTGTAATTATTTCCGTTGCCGTATAAAGCTAATAGAATATTGCTATACTGAAAAAAAATCTTATTACCAGAGAAATAACCGAAAATCAAGAGAAACCGAATAAATATCCAATATACATTATTACCGAATCAAGCAAAAATTATTTTGATATTTCACACGAGCGCTTGTGTGAAATCGCTCATCATGCTGTTATATAGATATGTACTATAGCTGATCGATCCTATTTTCTGTGGCATCTAGTCTAAAATTTTTAATTTTCCAATAACTTTTTACAAGCACACCGACCCTTCCTGATTCTACGAGAAGCTATCGACTGAAAGCAGCCACTTATAGACATACTTCGAGTCTGAATATAAAAGAGCCAAAGGAGAGAAAATGAGTAAACGAATAACTGGACGAGACCATAGAAAAATTTCACTAGCGTTCGTAAAGTCCCAGCTGAATCGTAAAGTGAAGCGTCTTTTTCACAGCCAAACTTCTTGTCATCAAACATGATAAAGAGAGCGATGCTCTTCGAAAACTACTGTTTTCGTTTTTATTTTCTTTGAGCTATAAACTCGTCGGTAGAATATAAATGTTACTCGAAAAATCGAACATTCGTGTAAATATTTTCACACGTTCTCTGTGCCCTCGACAACAACGCGATATAAAACGCTTTTACCAACCAATGGATTACGAATGCGACTGCGCTACATGTATCCACGCGTAGGTGTAGGTATATGAACCCTTTTACGCCGCGAGCGCCGCACGAATCGATCGACATCCCTAATTAGGCTGTCATAATTTAAAAGAGAGGACGAGTAGGAGTGAGCGCTGTAGCTCTATATATTATCGGCATTAAATAAGCAGAGCTGGGGTGACGAGAACTCGAGAGAGAGAGAGAGAGCACGTTGGCGTTTCCTTTTTGTGCTATACTTGCGTTCACGAGATGGTAACGTCGTTCTTTTGATCACTCGATCGTTTTATCGAACTTGAGTTTGAAAATGACTGTGTTCTTGTTGTTATTGGAAACTTTTTCTATAGTGCAGATCATTAACTTAATGGAAGAAATATTGGTTCGGCAGAATTATAAAAAATTGCTAGAAAAATTTGTCGAATAAAAGAGACACTTGATAATCCAAAACAACAAATACATATTTTGCTGCATATTCAGCTTATCTTGTACTCGAATAAGAGAACATTGCGATGAGATGGCCCGCTGTATTTGATTTTAGTTCGTTGACTTTAATTAGTGAGTATAATCGAGTTAAAGGTGCGGTACAGTAACATGATTATCCATATGCTTACTAGTGCTTCTATTCAAAGTTTTATGCAAAGAAAGAAGGTATCGAATATTCCATGAAAAATTATCTTTTTGTTATTTAGATTTAACTGATGAGACCATTACAAAATAACTTATAAATAACAATAATAATCTACACAAGTGGTTTCACATAGTTGAAAATTGCATTGAAAATTGAAGATATGGTTATTCATTGATTCGATTTCAATGACATTCAATTTGTTTTTACTTTTTTCCTACTTTCAACCACAGCTTTCCAAAATTCTCCGCATTCGAATGTACTACTGAGCAAACACTCGAGTGATTGTGGAGTTTCAGACTCTCCTTCCGACACTTGGAATTTGATCGCGCAAGCGCGCATGTAGCGGTGGCATTGACCAACCTTCACCCTGGCACAGGGTTAGAGCTTCAGGGGCCCATATACCGGCCTCCTGTCTCTCACGCACACGTGCAAATCAATTGTTGCAGAGTGGAATTTCAGCAGCAGCGCGTCACTACGAACACGGGGGATGAGTGCGGTTCTGGCTGTCGGCCAAAAAACTGGAAATTGTGTCTTCGTGTGGCCTACATCGGACCTCGCGCACACACGACTCCGCGAAATAATCAATCTGCCGGTACCGCTACGTTGTCTCAAGTCTATTTTACTCCCCCCTCCCAAGCGAATTATCCGCAGCAGATGCTTATCGAAGGAACTCCGGTGTTCAAAGAAGATGTGTGGCTAGATAAGCACACACGGCGTCCTCCAGTTTCCAATTGTTCTTTTTTTACGAGCTCCTTCCTCGCTGGCCTCTGACTTGACTGTTTTCGCACTCTCTACTCCTTCGCTTTTGTAGCTTACCATTGCCGATTGGGTATGCATTTAGCTATGCTCTCCAAGTGCGCGCACTCGCGGAAATTTACTTTGCTCAAGTTTGCCGTCGACTTTGCCGCGCGAAGAGAGAAAGAGAGAGATATTTGTTTGCAGCGAAAAACGGTCGATACTATTTTCAAGATAAATATTTCTCAGTTTTTCGCTGACGAGTGCTGACATTCCAAAAGTAAATCGACCGCGCTTCTCTCGCCGTCTGCAGTAGTGCAAGATCGCGTTTAGTCAGGCGAAAATTTCTTCCGCCGGGCGAAATTTATCTGCGTTGCGGCTGTCCACATCGTTAACTGTCTAATGAATATGCAGTTGAAATATAAATCAATCAACGTCGAATGATAAGAGAGGAAAGGAAAGGGCGAGTAAATAATTCCATTGATCAAGGCGCGCGGATTTTCAAACGTACAGATTGCTTACTTTTTCATATTGAATGTTCAATGAACTGACGAAGTCGGATCCTTTTCGATCGAAAACAGGTTGCATTGAAAAAGGTTTTTCCCCTTTTGTGGCTCGTAAAGTGGGATGGTTTATCCTGGGATATCAAATAATATCAAAAATTCAACTAACGATGCGATGTTTCGAAGAGAAGAAAAAAAATAATACGGTCAGTGCATTTTATTAGCGAAATTCTTGTTTTCGGTGCACAATTTTGAATCCTGGTAAGAGGCCAAATTCGTTCGATTTGTTTCCTGCTTTTGTCCAGTCGAAAACAAAACACTCGTTATTTTCCGCTATAGCTTTGCAAACAAACGGCATCCTTATAATTTACTTTCGGTACTGATCAACTTTTCATAAGCCCGGCACCGATTGTCATTGTTCAAATTCTGCTCTGAAACACGTCGATTACATGTACAAAGTGCACTAAAATAAAACAAAGGAAAAATTAATTAAATCAGCCTTTTCATCAGTCGAAAAATCAATGATACATCTCGCATTCACAACCCATCCAATTAATTTATGCTCGCAGTTGATTTCGTTGTAGCACAAGCATAATAGACTATAGTCAATCGCCCAGCTATAGAATAATTTCGACAATGAAAGAAATGGCGCGGGGGTCGTGGTTGTATTATTGCTCGTGGTGGCGTTGCACGCGAGCGCGCGCAATCGATAGGATATCCGTCGAGACGGCGCCACGACGAAAAGCTCGTTGGCGCGCAGCTTCCGCGTCGCTGTCGATGTGTGCACGACTACGTGTCAAGGGTATCTGCAACGCCGTAAATTTAGCCCAGCAACTGCTTGTTTCGTGCGCGCGAGAGAGCTGATGCTGCTTTCCCAAACAGGGATTACGGATTTTGGCCCAAGATACCATTTTCTCACCCCCTTTCTGTTCTTCTCTTCGTATAGGCCAAGTTGTTGTGTTTGCGTTATTTTTTTTCATTCGCTCGTTGACCTTCCCACTATTTGACGAGTTTAGCATTTTATTTGCCGAGATTGTTTGAGATACTTGTTAGATAAATGTAGATCGGTGATAAAAATTAAGCCTTTCACAAGAAAAATTCTTTGTAATCTAGACACAGCGCTTATTATTCTCTTACAAACCACGTAAAATCACTCAACTAACAAAAAATTAACTTACTCTGTTCAATCCTCTTTGCATATGAATTTTTATGGAGTTGTAATAGATGTGAACGTTAAACTTATAGATAACGTATTGTCAAAGTTGAGTCCGTTGCACGAGAGAAAGAGAGAGAGAGAGAGAGTAAGAGAGAGAGTGAGAGAGAGAGAGAAAGAGAGAGAGAGAGAGCGCGCGAGGAAGCAATAAAAGAAACCACTACGGTCGCTCTATCATTCTCGCTTCGATTTCCATGTCACGGTATTTAGCGCCGCAGTTCGCCTTTCTCTCTCTTTCCTGTTCAGTTGGATTGTTTGGTTTGTTCTGAAATCCCTTTTTTTGTTGTCAGCATCATAACTCTTCGGCTTTACATCATTCACTTTCTCTTCATTGTGCCTCTTTGTTCTCTCCCGTGTGCCGAAATTTCTCAGGGAATTCCGCGCGCTTAAAATAGCCTGTATGTGTTCGCGCAGTAGCAAGAGAGTGACATTGTAAAAAAAATAGAGACGGGAAAGTACGTTGTAAAGCGACGATGAGTTATCGCTTGGCAAGTTTTGGCTTGAAAGCCATCGTTCACTAAATCACGACAGTGTGGTCGAATTTTCGAGGTTCCATCGGTCACCTGCGACATTTACTGTACCCATAAAACGATTCGCAAAGTGTTATCTGATAAAATTCACAGTGGATAAAAATTTGTCCAAGCCAGGTAATAGAGGTGCTTCGATTTATGAAGTGCAACATCTCGCGCAGCACAAAGTACAAGTTCTTTCGTGTTATTTTACTGTCAAAGGTTTCCATAGAACGCATTTAAACGACGCCGACGCTATTTTTTTTTTTCGCTGCCGCGAGAAAAGACGAATTCATCTCTCTCTTTGCATGGCAAAAGCATGAGAGAAAGAGAGAGAGAGAGAGAGAGAGAAAGAGGGAGAGAGAGTGACGAAAATTGCGTAGGCAAGCTCTTACAGTTTCTCTTTGTGCTTTCACTTAGTCTTCTTTGAATCCTCTTCCGTTCTCTGCCTAACTTTGTTTACCTACGTGAGTGGAAACGGATTTTTTCTTTTTTCATTTTAGTCAGGGAAGATGAAAATCAAGTACAAAGCCGTTATTGTATCGCAATAACGAAAAAATAAAGAAATCCGAGATTTAACGTTCATGCCATGTTGTTACACACGCGTATATATCGTCATTAGGTAGGGCCTTTGTTATATACCTGCACCTGTGCGGCAGCTACATCCACGTCCTCTCTATATCCTCGCTTATTAGCTGCTGCTCATTATACTCTCTTTGTACATTTTTACATAGGTATGAGCAGCGCAAGCGCAATAATGTTGCATCAACCAACTACATTGTGACGACGACGATCGATGCTTTTTAACTTCCATTTTGTTCTTCCATCAATTTTTAGCAGAAGTTCCAATTGCGGCCACTTCGCTATCTGACCTCCTTATCCTTCCTTTTGGAGCTCACTTTTCGGTAGGGTGGAGATTCGCTCAAGGCTGAAACGTATCACACACGACGGAAAAAAGGATCTGTATATGATATAGTAAACGCCTGGGCTTCCAATCTTACTATATTTCACAGAATATAAGTTACACTATGTAATTTCGTGCGAGGAGTACTAATGCAAAAAAATAAATATTGCCTTGTACTAGTAACAATCCTATAACGACTGCAACTGGAGGATTTTCGAGAAAAGTAAAAGAATTACGTCACAGGAGAGAGAGAGAGAGAGAGAGAGAGAGCGAGAGCCTCCTAATTGGATATCAAACTGTGAGCTAAAAAGCCAATTAAAATGAGCACGCGAATGAGCACTCGCGGACGATCCTCGCACGCGCGCGCGCACACATTTTATGCCGTAGAAATTACTTTTAATGACTCGGCTTTGCAGCTCGCTCTCTCTCTCTCTCTATCTCTCTCTTACTCTTTTATCTTTGAATTCTTTTACAGCGTGCGTAATCTCCGTAGACCTTTCGTATGAAACTCCGTTGCCGACCATTTCTCAGCTTAATTGCAAACGTATTTCATTCTCCAATTTGCAGATTTTCCATATCTTCTCTCTTTTCTTTACTTTCACGGCGAGTCAACAGGAAACGATCGACTGTTTATGTATCTTCAATATTGATTACCGCGTCTCAAATGCATACACACGACGGTGTCCTTAACTTGTCTTGAGTTACGCGTACGGTGAAGCAAATCAATCAAGGATTTTAATAAACGTCCATCTTCCTACTCTTCGCAATGTTTTGCATAATTTCGCACCTCGTATTCTATTCCGAAGATGTCGTACTATCAAGATTAACGACGGTTTGTGAATAACAATAAATTACTTTCATATGTCTCGCACTTTTATTGTTTACAGGATGCGAAAATGACCGCGAATGCATTCCAAACATTTTTCACGTCTGGCTCGGGTTATACTTGGGTTGAATGGTCTTCAAAAGTCTGCGAGAAGAGGAGGAAATTCGTTTTATGAATTCGACCATGCTTGCCCCGGCACAAAGGACTTCCATTTTTTGCTCTCTCGTCTTGAATGAAGATATAAGGAAAGGGGTTTCGATCATTATCTTCAAATGCGCAGGTTCAGAAAGGAAAAATTCTATGAAAAATACGAACACTGAATTATTATTGAATTATTAATCATACGTATATTAGGTAGATGGAGAAAGGAATTTTGTAATCGATCTATGGATTGTCATACCATCTAAAATCGACAGTCCTTTCCAATTTAGCTATAACGTCGAATAGGTCTATCTATTAGATATTCAAAGACAATGATGTTTGTTCGCTTTCGAGACTAGATATTAGCGTATTTTCAAGATAATATTGTTTGCGCAGTTGTTGTGCACTATGAAAACGCAATGGTATATACTCCTTCGCTACTTCTTATCTCTAATTACATATCTACAGCGACAGCGCCAATTAAATATTTTAACAGAAGCTCTTCGTTATTCTCTGCCTCTCAGAAGTAGTTTACATAATTCCGTGTCATCTCTGCTTCCCACTTTAGTAATCCTAACATTACTTGCTTAATGTACTTTTACTGAATGACCGTCAAAGACTACGGAAAGGAAGTTTTTTTTTAATTTGTCGCATTGAAGCAACAAATAAGTAGAACTTGCTCGTTACTCTCAAACACGTAAATTACGAGAAAAGCTCTTACTATAACGTTTTCTGACATTACTTGCAATTACAATGTATTTTACTGAACAAGCCAAGTAATAAAATAAGCATTCGTTACCTCTTCGTGATTAGTTCTATTCGTGACTATTATTAATAGTTGATTCAAAGATTAGTGCCACGTAATTGATACGGTGTGCCATAAACCCAATAAAAAAAGTCATCTGAAGATCCAACAAAAAGATATTGGTCTGTAATAGTAAATTACAATACAAGTACGGGAAAGTAGATTGGCCTCGTGTCGTATGGTATTTTTTGATACGATGCATGCAATTGACTTTGAGCGCACGCTTTTGGTAACATACTTTTTTCTACCATACTGTTTGCACAGATGTAAGCGGCGGCGTAAAACCTCTAGTGACGTTATTATAAGTATCGGAGAAATATTATAGAGTATCAGTAATAGAAAACTGAACGAACATACAGCTTATCAGATTTAAGGCAATGAAGTTCTTCGTTATTTTTTTTATGTGCTACCTAGTTTTCGTTGTTGCAAATGAAGAGGTAAATTATAATTCATTTGTTCATTTCATCTTTTTCTATATTCTAATACGTTCCTTTTTTTTTTTTATTGTATATTTCTCTAGCCGCCATGTGCCAAAAAATTGCAAGTAGTGAAAAACGTATTTGAAAATATTGTAGCAGAGGTAAGAAAATTACATGTAAGACCTTAAAAAAATAATATGACGAGTGGTAAAAATAAAAATTAAACATAATGTGAATTCTATCTCAAGTTAATCTTAGTTGGTTATCATTATAATAATATTATATTTCATGATTATTATAATAACATAATAGTATATTGAAACTAGAAATACTTAAGTAAAATCAAATGTAAATTCGCATGTAAAATTTATTTTATTCTTTCTCTACTTATATTGGAAATCATTAACAGACACTATAATTCATTTTTTATAAGCTGAATGCAACCTGCGAAAATCACAAGACAGCTTGCGATGATTACGTGGTCAAAATGTTGGTCAACTTCACAGAAGAAGAAATACATATTTTTAGAGAATCATGTCATGTGAGTATCTGAATAATTTGTAATGAAAATATAGACAATTATTCTAAAATAATCTTTTCTTTCTTTAGACCATGGTCGGACAGTACTTGTGCGAGATGGACAAAGAACAAACTCTCACAAGCTTGTTTTATACAATGAAACGGTTCTTGAACAACCGTTGAAAGTACGCATTAACGAAAATGTGAAAGTTAAAGACTTTCACATTTTTATATAAATTTATATAAATTTTGATGAATACGCAACAACAAAATCTCATTTGCTCTCAAAAATCTTGTACGTTATTTTTTGTCAAAAGCTTTGAATCCGAAGGGAAAAAGTTGACGATCATCGGATGATCGAGACGCATGGATAATCAGGCGGATATAGATAATTGCAAAGTTGCAATAACAAAAGCCGTAACGAAGCTAGCAATTAATCCGAAAACTTGCACGCAGAGGGAGAGCGAGAGCTAGAGGGAGAGTACGATGTACGTATCCTCCATGAGGGTAAAAACAAGCCACCGCGCCACGCCGCACTGCACTGCACCGACGCGATGTATATACGAGAAGGGGTGGAAGAGGGCGAGTAGATGGAAGGGAAGCTTGGCGTCGGCCTCTCTCGTCAGTCGGCCGCGACCAATCGTTGAGGGTAGCTGCTGCTGCTCGTTCTCTTCTCTCTCTTCTCTCTCTCTCTCTCTTCCTCTCTCTTCCTCCTCCTCTTCTTTCTCTCTTTTGTCCCATTCTACTAGTGCTCCGGCGATGAGGCCGGGAGAGAAGCCTGGTGGCGCCAGGACGCCAAGACACGAGGTGTGTGTGTTTGTGTTCGATACCGTGCTCTTTTATTCTTATATATCTCTTCGTTTTTGTGCTTCGCGCTTCATAGTGTTTTTTGATTAATTGCTCCTTTCTTTCTTTGACGGCGAGTGAGTATATATACCGCTCCTCTTTCCTTTAACGGCCAAGTTTCGCGAGCGTGTTGGCCGGCCTTCTCGACCGGCGGTAAATATTTTTGCGGACGTTCAGTGCCGGATTACGAGGCTCGAACGGAGATCGTAAAATGTGCGTGTGCGCTGGTGCTCGACAAAAACGAAAAACAATACCCTCTCCGCGTTATCGAGCAAAACCGTAAAAGAGGACGACTGTTGGATGTGCCTCTATCTCCAATTCTCACAGTCGATTTACTATTTTTAAATGTATACGTGCATATTTGTCGAAAGACTCTGCGCCAGACATTGATGGAGCGATGTTATCAAATGGACTGAGAGATCTCTCGTCTTTTTTTTTCTTCAAGCTGTGAAATATATCATCGAGCGTTAGAGTTGACGGATTTTGATGGAGCACGCTGCTTTATGCACTTAGATCGTATTAAAATGAGTCGAGGCTGTAGATGTTGTCCAAGACCACTGATGCGATCTTGACGGCCGCGGAAATTTTTTTTTTTATCGGCAAACTGAACAATTTATTGATGCTGTACAGAGCTATTTACGAGTGGATGGCTAAGGTGAGATATTTCTTCTTAATCCAGTCATGGATTCTTCGTTAAAGGTTAAAGATAAATTCGAAAAGTTCCTGCGTTTTTTTGTCGACAACTATAAAGTCAATTTAATTATTACATGTGCGCTGAAATAAAAAGCAAAGCAAATAAAGAAGTATGTCATAGAGTCCTTCGCGCACGAAATTCGACATCCGCGCAAATCCAATTTATTCCGTATAATCCGACAATACTCGATTTGCTTGCAAGTCGACGGTAGGCAGGCAAACGACAAAGGTTAATTCTTGTCTCTCTTGCTTGACGATCCTCCCTTGCGACATACTGCACGCTCCGACAAGATTAAAATGCGCCAGTAAATGAACTGTAAAGTTTTCCTTAGAAGTAAAAGAACGGAACTTTTTTATAGAAGCACGCTGTCACAGGGGCGTGCACTGAACGCTCTTTATTTCCTTTTCTTAGCTATCTGAATAGAAGAAAATTTATCGTCTGCGCGGTGAAGATTAATGTGCAATGTTAAACAGCGCTTGTATGAAAATTCCATACTACGCGAGATACGGGCTAAATGTCTGCATTGTACGAATTCACTTTTACTATTTCAACGAACGATAATAGTCCCTGGGTGGACCGCTATTCATTAAAAATGCATATTCATATAATTTACATAAGCGCACGAGGTAAACTTAATTATTGACAAGTGACTGTCGCTCGTGCAAAAGTTTTACTCTCTCTTCCTCTCTCTATCTATCTCTCTCTCTCTCTCTCTCTCTCTCTCTCTCTCTCTCTCTCTTTCAAGTGTTCTCGTGGGACAAAAGAGTCTTCAAGCTATTGTGAGATTGCAATATCGAGCAAATTAAAGCTTCCGGTGTTTGTATTTAATTTTCAAAGTAGATTATAATAAACGGATTTTGCGAAACTTTCTCGTACCGATGGATCATTGTAAAGTTGAGGTTTTCAAACGAAAAGTTTCTTAGTGAGCGTGCACCACAAAAGCTAAAGCCCCATGATTACAATGTGAGAATGTATAGGGGTAGCGCCACCAAGTAGTATAACTCAGAATATGGGTCGACACATTGTCATACTGCCACGCATATAATACTCTGCTTTGGTTTATCATTTATGTCCTTTGCCAAAATGACGAAATGTAATTTACAAAGTTAGAGCTACCAGGTATTCTCTCTATAATCGCAAACGTCAACCTTGGTTACTTTATCTGCACAGTTATTTCTATCATACGTGATAATAATTAGGCCCACGGCGTGGAAGTGGTTATCGTTGAAATAAACATATTTTGCATATTAATCAAAGATAGATATATACATACATTAGAATTTACATTAGTAATATGCTTTCAAAAATTTTACATGTTCAATAAATTAAAAATTAGGCATTTCAATTTATTCTGTCACGGAAAGGTCTATTTTTAGTTGATTGTATTACAATTACATAATAAAGTGATAACTTAGATGAAAATATTACGTAAGTGTAAAATATTCAATACTTTATACTTATACGCAGATAACTGACATAATATTTATGGACAGTAAATTCAGTTTACAGAAAATAAAATTAATTTATCGAGGATTAGTTACGTCGGATTCTGATTTGTTCGTTAAATAAGAATTAAATCGTCTTGTCATTTAGTCAGTATACAATAAACTATAAGAGATGCTTCAATATAGTTATTGCAATGAGTGATACAAGCAACTAAAGGTTTCGTAAAAATTGTATTATAGAGATTTCTTTACAAAAACTACATGACTTAAAATATTACAGTACAACTTAGCGCAATAGAAAAACACGTAGTTCACTGATTTCTTTTATACTATTTGTCATTTTATCGACAATGATTTAAATACAAGTTGATAGCTAACTATTGATATATATGGTTTATCATTACATTTGATCAAACAGCACATGCAATATATGTGGTTACTAGCTTCGGACTTCAAAAGTAAGAGAAGATTTAGTATTTTATTTTTAAAAACTAGTGATATTCAAGTAAATAAAGGACTTTTTAACGTAAATAAATTTGGTCTAAGGAACCAGACATCGTTGCTTCAATCGAAGAAAAAAACAGCTCGAATAAACCAATCGAAGCAAATCATAAAAATAAGAAATAAAAGAAATAACCGACCTTAAGGCAATAGCGACAAGCGTGAAGTACTCGGCGAAAATGCAGATGAAGCGAGAGGGAAAGAAAGATAGTGAGAGTTGATTAAAAAACTGTGAGTTTGAGAAGTTTGCTAAATTGCCTTCATGTCGAAACATTTCTCTCATGCACGCAATTTCTTTCTGCGGCTCAAATTAACCCTCCGGTGGTCCTTTTATGAATGAGACGCTACATCTGAAAGCTCGCTGCTGTGTGTGAGTGTGTCAACATCATACGTGTTATCCATCAAAGTAAGTGAATCGTCATGTTTGCTAAATCAACGTCGAGACTTGTTTATCCGTTATCCACGGTTAAATGCGTTTTGGAAGGACGAAAATGTCAAAGTCTCCGTGTATTCGTGCGGTGATGCTGCATTTGCGTGTTACGTTGCAATTACCAAATCGTGGAAGTATGAAGTTATCGATCTTGTACATTCTTGATTATATATGTTCTCCTTTCAAGTAAAAAATGCACTAGTCTTCGAGTAATTAGTAATATCAATGAGAAATTAGACGCGGTGCAATCGATAAATTTTTATTGATGTTGATGCGCTTGGGACTTTTTCATATAAAAGATTTTCCTTATTAATACACACGTTGCATCGATAATTACATAATACGTACAAAACGAAGGAAAAAGATTCACTGCCCGCGAGCGACAATGGTCAATAATTCACTGAATGGAATTCACACGCGTAGTGACGCTCAATTCCGTAAAAAAAAGAAAGAGGAGTCTCTCTCTTCAAAAAGGAAAGAGGAGTCCAGCATTCCAGCCGCGTGCAATGTGTAAAAGTATTCGCGAATCAATTCCACTAATTTCAATAACCTCGGGAAAGTGGAATACATCGGACAACAGTTATTCGCTCAGTTACAATCGTCGGCTCCATTAAAACATTTTACAAATTGTCGACAAATAAAAAAGGAAAGATCGGTGGAGTTAGCACACGAGTGGAGAGAAATTCACGTTGAATCTACCTGTGCTACCGTAGTGTAGGTCAACGCTCTTCGTATAAGCCTACACAGGGGACGAAAATAAATAAAGCTGTCTTTTTATGTATCTGTGGTGAATAAATATAAATAAAGATCTCTCTCTCTCTCTCTCTCTCTCTCTCTCTCTCTCTCTCTGTCGCTCTCGTGAAGAATAAAATTTTCAGTGAAGAATATTGCTCGCATGAATGATTTAACGCACAGGAGCGCATAGATTTTCGTGTTTATTCGGCTGTTTTTTCCCTGAGATTCCGCTTCTTAGTTCTTCGATAATTCAAGGGATAATTCTTTTTTCTCTGTTTTATTTTTAAGCTAAAAACCTTTTTTACCGATGGGATCTGCTTGCGTGAATATTATTCCCAGCACGTCCAACTCGATATATATGTATTTCGCGACGCGTTTCGAAGTTTGCTTTCAAATATGCTTCGACCCGATGTATTGTCAATTTAAACGGGAAAATGCCATATCGAAATAGCTTTATATCAAACTACGTTACGTTTGACGTTTTCAATATTGCATTTCGACCGTACATGCATGGTTTTATTGAAACTTTTTAACTTTTCACGTGCGAGAAGCTACAATGAAATGATCCTCTCTTCGCCGAGAGAAGCACGCAAAGGAAATGAAAATAAAACAAATAATTATGAATATTTACGTTAACATCGTAAAATATACTATGAGACAATGGCGAAAGAGCTACTGTTTTTTTTCCTTCGTAATTTTCAAGTAGCCTAGATTTCATGAAATGCCTTTTTTCCAAGATTTTATTGTATGAATAATTTATATAATGTCTTTCTCAGAAAGAGTTATAAAATTTACATTTTTTTTATATACAAATCTTGCGGTGATAACTGATTGCTCAAAAAAAAAAAATGAGCTCGATGTTTTATATGGATTTTTAGGAAAAAAGATTTTTCGAGTGATTATTTATTTTCATAACTCTTTTGCATCTTCTTGTTGAGGATTTAGTTTTGTTTGTTCTTGCAGTAAAAATGCTTTTCAATTCAAGTCATAGTCAGAGAACAACGATTATAAAAAGTTAATTAAATCTCTACTTCACTCATGGGAGTGAACATTTTAAAGTAGAATTCATGCATACGAAGTTTCTTTACAAAAGAAGGAATAATCTTCTATAATTTTTTTCTACGTATTAAAATATTTATATACGTTTACAAACCAAATAAAAATTAAGAAATTACGTTAAATTTTCGTCGTAAAACTTTCGTTAATTTTCAGTCCCACTTTATCATGAAATACACGGCGTATAACCCGAAATTTGCACACTATAGAAACGCCTATTCATGTAAGTCCGGCCATTGTAGGTCGACTACGTCTTAAATTTAATTTGTCGTCTGCAAGCTTCACACACACACAATGTTTGAAAGAGCTCCATTACAGATAGAGAACATAGGCTATGGTTGTATTGTGTTCACACAGGTGGGTCGGAGGCCTCGCAGCAGCAAGGAAGTGAGATGAATAGCCACAGTGGCGTCTGGCAGGCAACACTGACTGACTGACTGACTGACTGACTGAAGACGAGAAGAGAAAGAGAAGAGGAGTTCAATCATCGTTCATTAGGATACAATAATGAATCGCGAGAATGAGGAAGTGAGTATTATGAGAAAGCTTTTAAAACGAATTTACGCTTCATCAAAGGGTTCCCTTAACGAAGGGAAATTTTCCCTCTTGTATACTCGAGTACTACGAAGATAATTTCACCTTCGTAATAGTAATTTCAAAGGCTTCGCTCAAAGCTTTCTTTTTTTTCAGCTGTTGATTTTATCAACATTCACGCGAGAGACTTTCATTAAATCTATTCGTGATTCTCACTATGTAGG
Organism: Phymastichus coffea; assembly: GCF_024137745.1. NCBI lineage: Eukaryota > Metazoa > Arthropoda > Insecta > Hymenoptera > Eulophidae > Phymastichus > Phymastichus coffea. Next base: position 814,603 of record NW_026706903.1, on the reverse strand, counting down.
TCATTATATTATTTTCCATTGAAAAACGTCTTTGTTAAGACTTTAATTAATGACCCTATCCTTGTTGGAATATGAAACGTCCTTGAAGGGGTAATACGAGATCCTTTTCTCTCTCTTTTTTTTTTGAAAAGTAATATCGCAGCTGTACATCTTCTTTCTATCTCCTCCGTCATTTTAATCACTTTTTCGGTTGCGAATATATTCGTCCTTTTGAAAGACTTCATTATTGCGCACGAGGCTTTGAAACACTGCGAAGCATTCGAATAATGAGCAAAGTTGTCGTAACTTTGCCGAGCTTGCCAACAATTATTGCAAATAATTGTCCTGTAATGACGCGAATTCACGGGATTCTGCACACATTTCTCAATTTTCTTTTCCAGGTTAAATATTTCTTATTTGACATAGTCTTTCTTATTTGGTTAAAAAGAGCCTGTCGTTTGCTTGGGGGTTCGTTCCCTCGGTGAAGGAGAAACGTATCTTTTGTTTGCTCGAATGCATTTAACGCTACTGTGAAATGATTTCTAGTCGATAAATTTGCTAAAAAAACAATTCGAAAAGGACAAACGCGCGTACAAAGATTTATGAAAATCCATCGTTTATTAAAGCCATATCTCTGTGATCGCATTTCAAGCATCACCTCGCGACTCGTAATGAATAGCATATCCAACAAACTATTCATTAATTGTACGCAGTTGAGCATTAAAATAAAGCTAAACCAAGGCCTCCTCTCTAATACAATATTCCAATTGGTTCGCAGCAAAAGCCAGTACCCCAGACGCTGTGCGGTGCACTGCAGAAGGAAGCCAATTGCAAATGTCTTGTGCTCTCAGTGCTAATCTACGGGTGCCTTGCCGCCGTTACTTGGTGCAGATGCGCCAACGTACCCAAGGTAGGTAAAATCTCCCGCATTCAAAATACCTCATTTCGCGTGCGAGTATATGACGTACCTACGACGGTGCTATGTAGCCTCCTCTCTGGTTGCTCTCAATTAAACTCGTTAGTATCGCAGCCGAGCGTCAACTTGTTGAGCTGTCGCGAAGAGGACAAGAAATTCACGCGCTCTCTCTTCTTTTCAGATTGTTCTAGATTTCACCACCTATCCTATCAAGAGCACCAAGCATGTCTCGCCTTGCGAAGATGGTTACATCTACATTCCCGTGAGTATGGTCGAGCGAACGGTTACCTCATCGCGCGGCACGTGTTCTTTTGTTTCCTCTGCCGTCGCAGCTCGGCTGCTTGTCATCAATCAATCGAGCGTCAGCGTCGTGAAAGCAACGGGACGGACAATTATCCGGTCGAGCGTACGGAAGCGGATATCGAAAAATCCCGAGTGCGTAATATCGATCGAGCTCGTGGCGTGACACGCAGAATTTAATATCCGCGGCGTCAGCGCTACGAAGTAATTTTTGCACACGCCAAGTAAGCTCGGCCCTCGGTTCCCTGCCAAGAGATTTCGAGAGGAAAAGCCCTGTCATATTTCCGCAACGCGCGGCTCTATGCTCAATCGTCGAAGCGTACACATTTGCTAAATTAGGTTGTCGTATTTGACCTAGGGTAAAACACACGCGGTGCAGGATTACGTGGAACACCAGCGTCCTTTCTCCCTCTGTAGTATTTTCCCCAATCAAACAGAGTAGCCCTGGACGTTTATTGGAACATATCGCCGGTGCACACATACGCGCATTCAAAGGCAAAAAAGTACGTTATGCAAAGCTCTTGCGATCGATGTATTATTATTTTTCATTCCACTCTGCGAGAGAAGTGTGCAGCTTATAAAGATTCCTCGCGTACATCTCGGCGCACGAAGGAAAAATCGTTGAAAAAATATATTCCAGTAGAATAGCGTTGGCAATAAACTTAAAAGCCCATTTCCTCGCTAAAGTCATAAATCAAGTGGATGCTCGCCCGGCTCATAACTCGCGCGAGCGCGTGTGTCTGTCTATGATACAGGTGGCGTTCATGGGAATGCTTTACCTCGTCTATCTGGTCGAATGTTACCATTCGCCTATCAGAATCGACCTCCTGCACGCGGAGGGTCAAAGCTCTGTACTCGCCAAGCTGACACAACTGAAACTTGCGCAACCGACGATCTGGTGGAAGGCTATCTCGTATCATTACGTGCGGAGGAAACGGCAGGTTGTACGGTACAGGAACGGCGACAATTTTACTACCACCCAGGTAAGGGATTGTACGCGCGATCATCGCTTAAAGAACCAATACGCATGCGAGAGCGAGAGAGATAAGCGTGGATTTTATGTCGCGAAAAAAATGCGCCTTCGCGCGAGAGGAGGACCTTCAAGGTAGTTGCGCTATAAAACACTCGCTCGAGCAATTTTATAAGCTGTTTATTCCCGATTATTCAGCTACCTACGAATCGATAAATCAAATCATACATTTGTCGATTATATATATATGTAATATTATATATATATATTATATACACCGTACATTCGCGTCTAGCCACGAATGTACGCGGAGAAAATACCCCTAATTTCATTTTAATACGGCTATTACCTTACCGCGATTCATTTTTTTTTTCCTTTTTTTTAATAGACTAGGGTACTTGACTTTTAACAAGCACTCAAAAACCTACAATTTCAAGAGTTGTTTTGCCACTTGCACAAGATGAACTTGACGACACTCGAAAAAATAATTGCTTGATTGTCTTACTACGTTTCAAATTGTACTGAAAATGTTAGATGCGCACTCATCCGCAAATTATAAATAAATTATTTAGATGAAAAAAAATCATTGCCAAAGTTGATGAAAAGGGAGTATAAAAAATGGGCGAAAAGCTCAAAACGTCAATATCAGCAGCATTCGTACAGAAAAAAATAGGGCAAATTGTAGAAGAAATCCACAACTTTCTAAAACTGTACAGGCAGGTTTGTAAAAATATTGCATTTCGAGACGATTGAACCCTACACAAATTATGCGTAACTGCGAATTACACGCTTGAGTTATATCAATAAAATTACATATTTTCTGATGATGGTCAAGCGTCAAAAAAAAGTTTACTCGAGAAAATCACTGAACAAAGAAAAATACACAAACCCTTGCATAATAAGCTTAGGGGATGTAAAAAGAACTTTGAATCCGTTTAATCAGTCTTTCAAATTGATTTGAAGAAGCTGAGTAACCTCTCGCTTTGACTGATTAATAATTCAGTGAGAAATCTCCATAGAAGCTCTCCTCCATTTTCTTGTAAACAGCGATAGTAGAGTTTTCATTTAATTTGTCACGCCCATAAATTAATTGCAAGTTTAATGCTTCACTTAACTTCAATCAGCTCGGAAATTTCCCCTCATTAGATAATTCGTCAATCAAATCAGCCTTGATTGTTCAAAAATCTCTCGCGTTATCTATTACAGCATTATTATTATCTTGAGTTATCTTTTTTTTAACGCCAATTTTTTTCCACGTGCACATAATTAATTTATCGTTTTCCTCATTCATTTAGATTGTCTAGCCCGATAAATTACGTAATATGATTTGTTGAGTGTCTTGCACAGAGTATCTCTCTCTCTCTCTATCTCTCTCTCTCTCTCTCTCTCTATCTCTCTCTCTCTCTCTCTCTCTATCTCTCTCTCTCTCTCTCCTCTCTCTCTCTCTCTCTCTCTCTCTCTCTCTCTCTCTCTCTCCATTTTCCGATCCCGCAAATTACAATGGTTTCGTCGTCAAAGAGGATTTATTTATTGGACAAAGCTTTTAGCTAGCCGTTGAAAAGATTTGTTTCTCTTTTTTTAAATGAATTATTGATCGAAAGGTTATTGAAGGTTCTACGGTGTGCATTATGAATATGCTAAAACAACGTGAAATTTACAATTCATAAACGATACTTTCTCTCTCTTTCTGTTATTGGAAAATTAAGTCGAACGTATGTGCATCGAAAACGACGAAATAAATTATAATGTATTTGAATCGAACCTCCCTTCGACGAATAAATAAACAAAGAAGAAAGCTAACGAAATCGCAAGTTGAAATACATGAAAAAAGATAGGCAATTTTAGAATCACCTGGGAAAAATGCGATAACCCAAGTTGAGAGGGAAAATTCTATTGAAAAAGCAGACGACCGAAACCGCGAGTGCACACACGTACGTAGACTGGCAGGAAATTCACGCGGGATTTTAACTTCCGAAGCACTTTGCTCGCGTGAGGGAAAAAGTTGAAGGTAACTTTCGACAAACACTGTTTGCGAATCGACCTGTTAACGACAGAAAGAAACTTCGCCGAGGGATTGGAAAGAAATTTGGTTCTAATTTGAATGCCCGGAAATTTTATATGTTTGTATCGACGGGAAGAAAGTATCAATCAACTTATGAGTGATACAAGGAATAATGAGCTGAGAAGAATTAAATTACAGTTAGTTATCGAAGTAATTAATTCCATTTCTGTCACGCAACTTTTGACTCGACAGGAATTCCTTCCCCACGACATTAATTCTGCCGTAATTACTCTTACGCGCAAGTTTCTAGTAGGAGTCAGTTATGGAAAATGAGCTTTTACCTTTCTGAAAGAAAATACTTTTTACTACGATAAATATTTCATAGAGAATATCGCACTCGCAATTATTTGAAAATAAACCACACACGTACATAAATAATAAAATACGAGGGATTCACCTACAGAAACAATGCCATGCTCTTCTCGTCCTTGATACATTTTTCTTTTTTGCGTCATTGACCAGCACGTGAGAGTACGAGGAGGGTCACATAATTAATTATTTACACTAGAATTAACAGCGTCACCGTCTATAAACTGCCGTATATGTGTGTATGTCGTTCGATCGATCCATCGCTATTCGAGTGTCCACTCTCGTGCACGTGCGCTCTTATCGCCATGCGCTGATTGATCTCGCGATTTCGAGGGGTGCAGCTTTCCTCACACACGTCTGTGTACATGAGTGTGAGTAGATATTTTTTCCTCTCGTTCTCTTTCCAGGAAAGAAAGGTCGATAGGGTGCTTGAGCTTCCTCACTGGAGAGTACCCATGCTTTCTTTTTGTTAAGTCGAGTTGATTTTCAATGCAGAGGGTCATTTTTTTCATAGTGAATCAATTTTTCCTCTTGCGATATTTATTTAATCGACCGTGTGAAAACTCGATCATTCAATAATTTTTATGTTTCACGATTCTCATTGATTTACGTGAGTAATAATTATACGTAAATGCATATAAAGTTAATTCACTCAAAGTCGGACTTGCAGTGCAGATAATGTAAAATCGATTTAACAATTAGAATATGAGAGAGAGAGAGAGAGAGAGAGTCAGCAACAGCATATCCACTAAAATCAATTGCATTATATTTTGTTCTCCAGTGTGGATTGGTTATTAGTAAATAACGAGTTTGAAAATTGAATCACCATAGCGTAACGAATTGAATGCAAAGACAAATCTAAACCTTTCTGCAATAATTGAAATCTAACGAATCGAACCGTTATAACGATTTAATTCATGAGATCAGGGGTACATGCTCGAATAAATTAGCAACAACGTCATACTTCGATTGTTTAAAATTAATGACACCAGCACTATGGGGGGGGGGGGGGGAGCAATCTAATTAATCACCCCGTACGAAAAAAAATATCACGAGTAGGAAACAAAAGAAAAAATGTTACAAATTGCCAATCTTTGTATCTAGGCATTTAAATGGCGTGTAAAGGGAAGAAATAGAGCGGCGGAACAGTTTTTATACGTTTCGTTCGTGACCTACAATGTATCCGAGTTTCTCTGTTGGTATAACAGGTGTATTACGAGAGGGTGAACTCACACGCGGCCTCGTCCCTTTACTTTTACGACTATTGCGGCTCCAAGGACATCAGCAAGGAACTCGTACTGGATCCTAAGATTCCAATAACCAAGATTACGTTGTCCAAAGGTTTTGCTTTCTCGAATGTCAGGTCAGCTACCGAATTCGAGGAAGCCAGGTCGAGATTCTTTGCTGAACAGGTACATTTTTTTTATTATCATTATTAACGTTTGCTGAGACTAATTTTCTTTTTCGATTAATGTTAGTGTGGATAGGCTATGAATTTTTGACAAGTCATTTACAAGATTGAAATATTGAAACTTGAATATATCGATCGTTTTATGGCTGTATCCGGGAAGCTGCCAAATAAAACTTTATCTTGTTAAGGCAATTATATTTCTATTGACGCGATTGTCAATAAAACATTTTCCCTGAATGACATATCTCATACATGACTTTTCGAACGACGCCACAGCTTCTGTGCAAGTGATTCAAGACATTAAATTTCAGTTTTACGAAAACCCTCGAAGACGTTTAAATAATTTGTACTCGCAGGAGTTCCGAGACGACTATATGGAGATGAGGGAAGGGTTAGATTTGGGTTGCAATTTTGGTCCAATGACACTCGTGTCAGTCCTGGGTAACCCATGGTTTACTCGCTCTTATGTTTACTGGTGCCTTAGTGCGCTTTTGCTTAGCTGGCCACTTAGAATTATCATCGAATGCAACACGCAATACGTCGATTATCAGGTAATATTTTTATATTACTTTCGTGCATTCTTCAGAATATGAATAAGCGTGTAGATTATATTTTATTGGGTAATTGTGTTTAATTTAACCTTGATTCTATATGACTCCTTAGTTTTTAATGAATGAAACTAATCGTGAATTTTACTCGCCAACTTCTAACGTGATCAATAACTTTGGAATATGTTACCTCGGAGCTTATGAAATTTACATATCGGTCTTTTTAAAAGAACTCTTGAGAAATACGTAAAAAATTAGTTTATTTTAGTTTCTTATTATTATTGTTATCACTTTAATTAAAATTTGTTGTCAACGTTTCGTCATTACTATTTTGCAAACCATAATCTGATTTTTGGAAAGAGATCAATTTTTAATAATTAAATAAATACCTCGCCATAAGGGTGACTTTACTGCGCTTTGAATTATACCTAGTCTTCGCGATAGACCAATAAAATTATGTTCTTCCGCTAAACTAGTAGTACAGTTATGGAATTGAAATGACAAAAATCTCGCAGATAACGAAGCTGTTCGGCGTGAATTACGACACACCGACGAACATCCAAATTCACACGTCGGCGAGTCAACTTTCAGCGCCAGGCTCGTACATGTTGGCGCCGAGCTATAGCGAAGCCTTGCTGATGGAATCGGCTGGTATACCAACGACAGCGACGGCCAGTAACGCGCAAACTGAAGCACCTTCGGGAGCACCGCACACCGACATGGTACCAAGTTACTCGGAGGCGTTGCTTTACGAGCGTGCGGCTGCTGAATATCAGCCGTCTCAGTACACGTCTTTACCTATACAACCTACGACAGTAACGACACAGAAGACCACCAACTGCGAGTGTCCTTGTCATGGGATATCGACGACGCTCGGTGAGTTTGCCGTGTCGCAGGAGAGCCTGACTGAAAATTGGCGCGACGTTAGTGGGGCGAACGATACTACGGCCAATTTGCGTAGAGCCAAACGAACGGTGAGTTGTCTCGAAATGTTGAATTTAATGAAAGTCGGAATTCTGATTTTTATTCACATGTTCAGAATATTCAGAGCACCGATCGTGATGCGAGTTGTGCAAGCAGTAGCTTACGCGCCGAAGCTCGAATTTGCGAGAATTGCTTGAGCGACACGGCCACGACGGCGACGTCGACACGTCGTTCACTGGCGTTAACGACGCGAAGTAACGGTGATCTCGTCGCGGCCACTGTAGCGAATGAAGTAGACGGAAGTAGTGATAGTAGGCAGCCGCGACAAATAAGATATATTGTCAGAGAATATTCGGAGCCTGATCTACGGAGAAACACAAATACGTTGAGTGAAGCAGCAGTCAGATGTATTCGGAACAATGGCATGAGTTTGGAGAATATTATCGAGAGTGGCGAGGAAGTCGGTGAGTGAATGTGTGGTAATTTAGGATTGCAGCTAGCAAGTGAACGTTGAAAAATTATTTCAAGTAGAAGGTCAACGTCAACCGTTCGAGCAATCAGCACCGTCCACGAGCGCCGATCAACCACAAGCTTCAACGAGTTCCACGAACGACGAAGCGGCTCGAAGCACAGGCGCGATACCAAAGCGCGGAACAGCGTTGCACAGCACGAGCAACCAGAGTGTGAACCGTGTGACGGTGAATCCGATCGCTGAGGCAGTGAAACGCTTGCCGAACTCGCGTAGTACGTACTTCTGCTTGAAATCGATCCTTAAGCAGAACCGCAGGCGCTTCACCCTCGTCACGCCCGAAGAGTTGCAAAGCTTGACCTGTGGCAGCGAACCAACTTCCACAACTAATGCCGCTGACGACGACGACGAAATCGAGTGTTCCTGTGATGGATGTAGAGCTGAACTTGAGAGGCCAGATCACCTTAGGATCGACAAAAACAGACCGCTTAGCTGTCAGTCGCTTATGTATAAAAGAGAGAATTCTAGGTAAGTTTGAACGTGAATGAATGCACGAAGCTTTCTTTTTGAATACGCTTGGGGATTTTTACGATGGGTGATATGGTATCCGCTTGGCAAAACTTCGTTAGAGTAGGTGAAAATGTCCGACAAGTGGAATATTATTTAAACATCCATGGTTGACTTTTTTTTCAACGTTAGTTTTCATACAAATATTTATTATTACAATAATGACATTATCATTACATTTCATTAAAATGAAATTTAACTGTTATGTTTTTGCAAAAGTTAAATTTTTCGAAAAATTTATTTATTCTTTGGTATATTTTTCATAAAATATATTTAAAAAAAACGTGTTAACGCCACATATAACTTTGCACAAATTTATGCATAAACCGTTTTTTCTCATACCCGTTAAAAACTAATTTTAAAATTGAATAGTGAAAAAAAAAGCAGTCCTCCGTGTCAAATTTGTCAAAAAATAAAAAAAAAAGATTAATTCTCGTCGTCACATTTTTCAAGATCGATACACGCGAAGGGGAAAAACAAGGTCGATGCAAATTCATAAACACGTGAACCTTTCTCTTGACAAGTTAATCGTTGGTTACAAGATGCTCTTATATATATTTGCGTGTTATCGAACAGTAACGACCTCGAGCGATTTTATAAGCTGTTCCCTTGTTAACGGGAGGTAACATACCTGCGAAGGTTAGACCAACCGTGAAATAGTTTTCGAAAGAGAGAGAGAGAGAGAGAGAGAGAGAGAGAGAGAGAGAGAGAGAGAGAGAGAGAGAGAGAGAGAGATGCCAAATACGACAACGCTGCTGCTCACTCGACCGTATATTATATTTACATTTTAAATTTGCCACCTTGATGGAGGATCCTGCTCTCAACTCCGTCCGCGTGACTTTGACAATTTAGGTGCGCGGGGTTCATGCATGCATGTGCATTTTTCTGATTGCTCGCGAGAATTTACGACAGGATTTCTTTTTCTTTTTCCTTGTTTTATTTGGAAATTCAAAATAACATTATCAGTGATTTGAATATTCATTTCATGATGCAATTGTTGATTCTTGTAAAGGTGATATACATGAATTATACCACTTGCAAAATAATTTTTTTTTCAAAATGTACATCTTGGAATATTACCTCTTTCATTGATAATAGAATGAATTCCGGTAATTTTCTTAGCTCGTAATTAAATGTTAAGTGCTTCTTTGAATTAATAAAAATACAGATAATTTGAAATTTAAATAAAGTCATGTTGTTAAAGTTCTTAGTACACTTAGCATAGTTTAAGTATGCTACATAGTTCCAAAAGTAATATTTGCCATTTATCACAGACTTAACGGCATTGTACAATCAAATGAATTATCTTGAATTCAATAATGAGAATTAACGGCGCGAATAAAATTTACTCTGTAATCCTTTGAGATAGTATGAAAACCGATCAGTACAATCGATTACAGAATAGTCCGATGAGGGTCGCCACTCGAATTTTGAAACGAAGAAAATGCTAAGAGATAAGAAACGAGAATGATCGAGATATAGAACTTCAATCTATTATACAAACTTGGAATCATTACCAAAGTTTCGCAAGAGAACAGTTCGAAAAACTTTGTTTTTCTCATATTACAAATAAGCGAGTAACATTGTTTCATCCGCTTCAACAGGCAAAATCAAAGTTTCCTTCGTAACAAAAACAAATTTGACTTTATCCTCCAGAACTCTAATCTTCGCAAGTCCAATTCAAGCAGTATGTCCATCAGATCCATTTGGTGGTCGTAACATGGTGAAAAGTGAGCATCCACCTGATTACGAGAACGCACTCAATTTGCCAGTGTTAACGCGATTACGTCGCTCGGTAGTCGAACGCGAAGCAACGACTGTCACAGCTGTTGTAACTACTGCTACAAGTGCTGCTACTGCTGTTGCCGGGACTTCGAACTCCGCCGCCAGTGCCTCGAGCCGTGTATGGAAACATCGGCGAAACGACTCTCAAACTGCTTCTACCAGGTATTTTAAATATAGTTTTAGTAATAGAACAGTCTACGTTTAGTCGGGCTATGGAAATTCAATATGTCGATGTATCGAGCGCTTTTAAAGTACAGAAAATGATACTGTTTATTTTTTAATGGTATATTGTTTTTTTTTGCTGTCAATACGGAATACATACGAGTGTAGAAAAAGAAAACAACGTTTTATTCTGATAATATTGAAAAACACGACGTCACGCGATGTAACATCTTGACCGTTTTTTTTTTTTATTTATTCTATTCCGTTATTTTTCTTTCCTACCATCCAAACGAAAGACAAAATAAAAATAATCCATTATCCAATTCGCAGTTCCGACAGCAACACGCGGACAGCGTTAATAACGACAACGCAGTCAGGTCGCGCAGAGACGACGATCTCGATACCATCGTACGACGGTGTGACAGTACCGCCAGATTTACGAAATAGCCAGGTACCGTCGACAAGTACCGACGAGAGAAGTCCATTCCTCAGGCTTGACGAGCTTGCTACTGCCTCGGGGTCAGGATCGTCTGTCGATTCGACTGGACAAAGTGGAACTCACAGGGTGAGTTGATTTCTGCATATCTTTGATGTTTTGTCAAAAACTTGTTCTTCACCACCACGCGTAAACACTTGATTTATTTGAAGGGTAAATCGAAAGCACGATTGACGAGGTCATTAACGGAGAGACGTAATACCTCAAACTCGAGACGACGTGATCGAGCGTTAAGGAAAAGTCTCACTGAACGAGTGGACACTGAGTGTCGCATAGCCAACGTTAGACGCGGCGCCCACATCAACATCGAAACCTCATTGTAGACGACTTACTAATTGATGAGATGTTTTTTTAACTCTCCGATGTGGGCTGACTTAACGCTTGACTGTACTACTTAATCTTGCCAAATATAGTGGATTATATACATGTGATCGAGTTTCTGAATATACGAGTAATGACTGTAGATGTGAAAAGTAAAATGAAAGTTTGTCGGTTAATTAAGAGTTTAGTTTTCTGCGTTTTTGTTGTCTATTATCGGCAGTTATACTCACGTCTGGCATTAACAATCTGCCTTATGAAAGCTTAAAATATATACAAATGAAAATATTGCTTTCAAAAATCTTAAGTCTATGAAGATTAGTCATTGTAAATGATGAATAATTCATTGAATTTTGAAATTCATATTTTAAAGTCGATTTCATAAACTATGGGTTTTTCAAAACAAGTGCTACAATTCAAACATCGAGCGTTTATAAAAAAAAATAACAGTCGTTTTTTTTCAACGACCAAAGTGTGATACATGTTTTTTACTGGAGTGTTCATTGTGTTTTCCATTTAAAAAACACTTTTGACTTTAACCTGTCAAAAATGATTACTTGAGAAAGTAGAATTATGTCATCAGTATATTATATACTTATTACAATTTAACGTTTTATATAATATTCATATGTAATAATTATATTGTCATTTTTATCTGAGATACAAAGCAAATAATCACTAAGTCTCAAACATACAAAAAAGGAAAATGAAGGTAAAAAAATCAATGTTTGATATTTGTTGAGATATGTTATATTGAATATTGGTTGTTACTTGTTAATGAAAAATTTGAGGCCAAAATGTAAACAATTAAAGAAATTTAATTTAACTCAATATAAATAAATACAAAAATTTAGTGATTATTAAAACTTATTTTAAATAAAAAATCAGATAAAGAATGTTGGTAAATAAAAATACTTAATAGCTTTTGAGGAAAATTGTAAATTGTAATAAATTTGTTAGGGGGATCATACCGTTATATAATAATCCTTAAATTTATGTATAAAAAATATGAATTTATTTTCAATCAAGAATAGTGCGAGCAAAAAGTAATATTTATATATATATTTAAATTTAAAAAATGCACAATTTCTTTCGGCAAATAGTTCGATCACGTACATCTCTCAAATCAAAATAAAAATGTACTTATAAAGTAGTCAAAACCTTACGAGAGATAATTTCTCGGATTTTTTTGTATTCCACGAGATACGATTGACAAAAAAAGTTCTTTTTGTACAATATTTTTAAATAGAAAATCAATACGACGAACGTATAAGTAATTTTGAAATAATAATGTATACTCGTATAGATAGCACTGTGAAATATTCATTTTAAAAAGTAACAAATGACAATTATTAATCAAAAGCAGAATATTTCGCATTCTCCAGGAGTATTACGATCAAAGTTTTCCAAATAGCCAAAATTTCGCGATATTGTAGCCAGAATCTAACGAGACTTCCCAACTTCCATATACATCAGCGTTGTACACACACTCGCATAACAGAGCAAGTGAAACGTATAGCAGAGGTTAGTGCAGATATTAAAAATCGATATCTGTGGCATTGCTCCATGTGTGAAGGTGTCTGTGTATATATATATATATTATATTTTTGTGCATACACATACACAGATATGTGTGCGCGTGTCTCTCTCGATGATATATGAAATACACTACGAACTTGGAGCTATTCTTTTTCTCAATGTTTCAAAAAAATCCTTTCATCGAACACTCTCTGGTTGTCGTAGGAGTGTGTTATTCGCTTTCGTCTTACCTTTTTCTTTAGCGAACAAATAAGGCTGTGAAATAAAAAATAAAATCCCGAGCGATGGATACGACAGAAAGAAAAAAAAACAAAACCACGATTTTTCTGGAAATTTAATGTTTTCATTTGCTATTTGTGCACATACATTTTGCTTTAATCGACATAAAGCAACAATTCGACAAATCGGGCATAAAAGTGTCTCTTCCACTCTAGTTGATATTGTTAATTAAGCCACGTATAAATGCGAAATCGAGTAATAACAAATTAGATAAAATTCGTTATTCAGTTCGTAGACGTTGAGAATATAAACATAAAAAATAATATTAAACTTTGTAATTTTCACAAACGAGAATACGATCTTATGAATAATTGTTATAATGCAAAGATTGATTCATTGTTGTGTTCAGGAGTAAAATATTCAATCTATTTAATTCCAAAAATTGTGAGTGCAAAGACACTGCGAAGTAAACCATTAATCGACTTTGGACAAATAATTTGCTAAAATACAATTTTTCTTGCAGTGAATTTTAACGTTTGATACCTTTTTAAAAGCTCAATGTCATCTTTAAATTATTATTTTATAAGTCATGAATAATATTCAAAAGAGTATACCAACATACGTACGGGTTAAGATTTATAAACATTTTTAACGGCGAATAAATGTGCTTCGAAGCTGTCCTGCGAAAATACTTAAACTTTTGGTCGTCAAAATATTAAAATGGATTGTACTATCGGTGGTTCATCACTCCACTGCAAATATTTTCTCGCTAACGCTTGTATGTATCTATAAATTTAATAAAACTCATTTCTCCTTAAATAATACTTAACCATTTTTATCTTGCTTAAAAAATTAAGCTGCGCCATGATAAAACTTGAAAGTATTTATACGTAAATTAATAATAAACATTTATTTTGTTGATACATGTGCAAAAATTTACGTTGTTTAACTTGAGGTCGGTTTTTATTATTCGAAATTACAAAATTTGTCAAAATTAGTGTAAAGAAGACATTTAAGAATATTTTACGTTGATTCATGCAAAGTATAAGAATATGTATACAAAAATTAGTTGCAAATAAAGAAACGCATAAGTATTACTACTGTCAATTTATAAGCTTGTACACAAAAAGTTGTATGATGGCCATGTGTAATTTTTTTAGCTTGTAGGGCTCGAAAAAAATATAATGAAACCAGAATGTAATGTAATATACGAAACCATTCACAATGGATAATCAATTAGAATCAATATGTATGATATAAATGTATTATACACAATCTACGCTACTACTATTATTATAAAATCATTTGAAATTATCTTTTGTATCAAGAAAAGATAGGCATGTATTTTTTTTCAATAAGCTATGATAAATTTTAAATAAGTGCTCGTACTTTAAATAATAATCTTCTTTAATTAAAAAATTTTATTTTCAAAGAAACTTTCCCTATTATAAATGTGTAATTGAGAAAACGAAAAAAAAATGATTTTCGAGCCCAATCGACGGTAGGTCAAAAATAAGAAAGGTACGTAATGCCAAAATACAGAAAACGACGAGAAAAAAGTAAAAAACCAATACAAACTAATGCCGTCTCAAAAAGTGCTCTTGTAAAAATTAAAAACCATAGTGTGAATTTGTTACTTTATAACATGTATTGATGTACGAGCGAAGGTATATAAATAGTCATCTGAATTGATGTGTTTGTTGATGATCGAACAAAAGCTCATTGTACTTCGGCGGAAAAAGCAACAAAGAATCCGTGCGAATACTAACTAAATAACTTTTTGTCGCGGTGTCTCATTGTATAAATGAGTATTAGTGATAATTTGATTATTACTACTATTATTACACTTACTATCGACTGCATCAAAGTTTCTGTATGAAGAACCTGGTTACCGTATTTCAATAAATGTTATGAAACATTGCATTCGTATTCATTATTAACTCCTTTTCTTCGCTAATTTTTTCTTTTCGGATGTATTGGATATTTAAAACAAATAAGCTGATTAATTCATTTTACTGTTATATTTTTTGCAAACATACAATACTCATTTTTTTTGACATAGTTATAATTCATAAAAACGACAATTAATATAAAGTGTAACAATATTACAAAATAAAATTATAGTTAGCGCCAAATAAGCGTTGTTTTATTCGTTGCACCATGTGCATTAATTTTTATCTAAATTTATATTATGCTTGTAGAAAAATATTTTGGAGATGTTTATAAAAAAGTAATAAAATTCCGGTTTGACACTTTAAATGCCAGCCACAAGCTAAAAAATAATGAATACCTTTAAAAACATAAATTTAATAAATATAACATTTACGCACAATATTGTGCAAAATGTGCAGTTAAAATTATTAAACATATATGCTATCAAACGTTTATTCTAATTATTATAGATTTTGATTTTAATCAACATATAAATATATATTGGCTTTTGTGTAATATATCACTGTGCTCAATATAGACGTTAAAAAATGGATTTCGTGTAAATTTCAAATGAAAATTGGCCCCAATGACTTTGAAAGGTAGACAAAGTAACATAAATAAAAGAAATCTACAAAAGAATTAAGCACGTTTACTTTTCTTTTTTTTTTTTGGCAACATCGATTACTTCATTCTCATCAATTTTATATAAAACTATCGAAACAATATATGCATGTGAAATGTACGTAAATAACAATAAATAAAATATCCATTTATTCGTCTAAATTTGTAGCATTATCACTTTACCAATTTAATCGGTCAATTCATAATTTTATATTTACACTTGACGTTTAAGAGAAAACATCAAAATCTATTCGCATTTACAATGAAAAAGAAAACGTGTCTTTAACCAACTACGTACTAAATATATAAATCTTTTGTCTTTCTTATCCAAGGGCAATGCGATTCTTTTTCGTGAAAATAGTCCAAGTGTTCTCATTTTGTTAGACTAGCATAGCGGTATAAACGATTGCATTTGTGGCTAGTGCTTAACAATTACACATTAAACATAACGAGGTAAATGACTTCAGGTTATACTCAAAGTGCCTGTAATTATTCTTCTGGGGCATCAGAAGACTTTGTGTAATATACTCGGTAATAAAGAGTTTTACTCCTCCATAATGAGTAAGAATTGTCAAACTTCAATAAATAAATACCCTAAAATAAACAAAGTATTCATTATGTATTTTTCATTGTAGTCCAAATATTAGTTGCTTCAATTCAACTATAAGTAATAATTTACCTGTCCAGGATATTGATGACTTCCTGCATATACTTCTTCTTGAGAATCTCTCCTATATACCTATGAATTTAATAATAATGTTAGAAATATAATACAAAATAATTTATTTTGATAATTTTTCTATACATAAAAATACTTACAGGCACTATAACACTAATAGGAGTCATACTTGGTTTGAACTCTGGTTTCGACTCTCCATTAATATCTCCACTTTCCAAATCTTCTCTAGTTTCATAATCCTCCTCATCTTCATCTTCATCTTCTGACTCACTGATGTGAACTGATACCTGAGTGGTTTCTGGCTTACTCCATTCAAAATAAACACCAAAACCAATATCATATCCATCTGTGGCAAATTCCCAAAATAGACATGATCCATCTTCATGTGTTGGTACTCTAACGGTAACTGTTTCGCCATGACCAATTTTGATCACTGCATCACCTGCTTCTCTACGAATGGTATTTTTAAATTCATCTATGTCTCTTCTTGTCCACATTTCTGCAGGAACAATCGGTGGCCAATCCTAGAAAATTCAAAATCAAATGTAAAATAGATGCTTTACACAAAAAATAATTTTAACAAACCTGTGGTTCATCAGAGTCTTCATCAATTGTTGCTTGGGCATCATCCAAAAGTAGAGGATCTTCTTCTGGCTCTTTCGAATTGTCCATATTACTATCTTTCTTATCAATTTCTTTTTCTTCTATCACTGATTGATTTCTATGTAATTGTTGCATATACTGATGATAATGCTGTTCCTGCAGCTGCCTGATAAGTACACCCTGCTGCTCTGGGTTTCCAGGATACTGTTGCTCAGCGTACGATTTAAATTGATAATATGTTTGCTGATTCAGTGCATCCTGTATTTGCCTTCTTTGATTTTCTTCCTTCAAACGTTCCTCTTCTTCTTTCTTCTGCAGCTCTTCCAACTCTTTCTGCTTTTTCTCCTCTTCTATTTTTTTCAATTCTTCTTCTTTTTTTAATCTAGCTTTTTCTTCTACATCACGTTTTTGTGCCTCCACAAAAGTTTTGAACAGTGGACAAAGCTTATCAAGCAGAACTATGAAGCCTTCCATAGCCTCCTCCTTGGTCAAATTTCCCAAGTTTTGCCATGCTTGTTTGCGGTCTTTACCAATAACATCTAAAACTCCTAATTCTGGTGACTTCTCTGGACTAAATTTGCCATGAGATACTTGTTGAGTAAAAGCTACTAATTTTAATTTATCTTCGTATGATAAGTGCACAGCCTTTCCTTCTTTTTCTGGAATAATGATGTTATTATAAAATTTTCTAAGCATGTAATAATACCTACTTTATGAGAGTAGCTACTGTAAATTTGCATTAAATTCAAAAATCAATTTTATTATCTCCAATTGAGATAAGATGAATAAATAAGATAGCCTGATATGATTTTAGCCTAATTAAATGTTGTTTTCTTTTTAAGTCTAATTTGATTATTTAAAATGCAAATAGCATGGTTTATTGAGATTTTAGTTCAAATTTAGTTTATAATCATGAATAAAGGTAAGTACTTGATCATACAATAGAAAATTACATATTTTGTTATTGAAAAAATAAATATATAAAGTAAAATTAATGAGTGCACAAACGATTCAATTGAAGGTTGCATCCATTGTTTATTTTTTGAATAAATGACTCAAATAATATTATCATTTGAATTGAACATTTATATTAATTCACAATATATCTCATAGGAATGCGATGAAAGATATAAAAAAGAAATTAATTGTACAAAAAGATGTCAATGTTACAAAGCAAATTTCATCAAGAACATCGCTATTAAAAGAACCTTCTGGTGAGAAGTAACGGCCTCGTATTTACTACTAATGGGCACAGTTACATTTGTCTACTATCGACCGGAGTATGGAAATGTATAAATAATAAATGCGTATGAGTATACACGACCAACGAACAACAAAGTAAGGTATACGTATATGTGCGTACTATCAAGAGAAAAAAAGCGAAAGCATGTAAAACTTACCTTTGTAAAAATTGATAGCGATTTTGTAGAGTTCACGAGTATCGAAACCTGACAGGTGTGATTCGAGGACGTTCTGCCGATTGTTCTCTTCATTTTCCGTCGTGGCACTTACCGATAATTCGTTGAATTTCTCCTCCACCACAGAGACGTCGTCAGTGCTTGTCGACGCCATTTGCGTACACATAGAGATCTATAATAGTCTGGTGGGGAGATGACAAAAGAAACCCACTGACGATCAACTATCTGCCGTTTTCAATTGTGTGTGCTCTGTATGACGATCAGAGACGTCAATCGCTGTTCCTCAGCACTTGCTGTTTAATTGATACCTTTTTGAGGTTAAGTTGTCACGACTTGAATTAACTCTTGAAAGACGCACGCGCATCAACTCAATCGTTTGAGCACCGCCATCTAGTAAAGTAAAGTAAAGTCAATCGTTTGAGTAGCTGGAGATATTACACGCAACAATTTTTTATATGAATTACGAATTATTTCAAACTTTCATTTCGATTTTTTAAAGAGTTTACGTATAATTAAAAAAAAAATAGTATTCAGTATATTTTTACTAACGATTAGTTCGTTATACATATATATATAAACATAAGTGAATGGACATTTAAAAATATCCAATTAAATCTAATTAATTAATCTAAAAAAAATTGAAATGAATTAAATTGAAAATTTATCTAATGTGCATTAAAAATTAATTGCTGAATTCACCTGTAAAAGATCCGTTATTGCAATTTTCTTTTATATAGATACTATACATTTTTTTTATTAATTTAAGAATCGAATATGTATGTTGGATTAAAGAATAATGTTATTACGAAACGGAATGCATACATGTGCTTCAAAAAATTAAAACTATGATATTCATGAGCTAAATTACTTTTCACACACACACACACACACATACACTTATCATACATGTGTGTTACTAATAATAAAGAAAACGTATAAATTACATGTACTAAATTTAGTAATAGACTAGTAGTAGCTTATGGTATTTCAGTATTTGACATTTGTTTCGATTTCTAATAGATGGCGACAGGGGTTTTCAATGTATGTATATGTATTGCAAATTGCAACGCCTATTTCGTAAAAACATGGTCACTATAATAGCGTTCGTAATTTAATTCCTTGAGGATTCCAGTGAACACGTTTTTCGAAAATATATTTTAAATAATAAGAAACATTTATAAGTATGGTTCGTACTCTGTTGTTTTTAACAATTTGAACTCAGAAAACGTAGATTAAGTACAAATTTCACGTCTGAATATATAATCTGGCAATGTATTTTATCATAAACCAATAAAACCCCTATTATCATTATGTGTTACAAATTCTAGTGTTGTGGATCTATACTGTAACAAGTCCATGCAAATAAAAATACTAAAATTAAAATGTATGGTATTGAACTATATATAGTTTGTAAAATAAAAAAAATTTTGCTTTTACGAAAGAATATATATTTGACTGATGTTTTATAGCTTTTCTATAGAATTCAGATTTCAATTTATATAGAATTTTCTATAGAATTGATTTATTGTCTTCAATATATAATAGCATAATTATTAAAATATACTTAATTTACTTGGAAAATATCGAATCTAATTTTATATTAATAAAAAAATAAGAGCAAGGTGGTAAAGATTAATCGATTATGAGGCACGTGAATGTTAAAAGCTGTGCTCTCGACACAGATTTTCGTATCGGATTGGCTAGGGAAAAAGTACCCGCCAATGAAGTTTATCTGAGATAAGCAAACAAGATATAACCGCGTCCACACGTTTCACGAAACGTCTACGCGAAGTGACGCCTGGCTCGTAATATTAAGCAAATCGATATTGTGCAGGAACTCATGAAATTAAGTCAAAGAATAATTTTCATAAAGATAAAATTATTTGTACTCATTTGCAAGCCTAAGATTACTTTTATGTCGCAATGGTGAATAAACTTTTCTTTAGATTTTTCACAGTTGGCGTGTAATTGGTCGATGTTACGGTAAAGATTTAATAACTAAGCCGTAGATAAAAATAAGTGAGCAATTAAATGGTCCGTTCCTTTGCAAGCAATCAAACGCACGTGTTACAATTACCCGAGGGGTTTTTAATCGTTTTTACGCCTTAGTTTACGTCATTGGCTTGCACCTGGTAGTCCCATCCTTTTAAATCGAGTATAGTCGATTCTGAAAACTGTATATCCATCTATAATGTACTTTTCTTTTTTTCTACTATTGTTCAACGTCCAATAATTTTTCGGTAACTGTTTGTTTATGATTATACAATAATTTTGCTAATATAGAGATGAGGTTGTAATTATTATTAAATGTTTTTTCTAGTATAAGTAACTTAGAATTAGATTCTCGGTAATTGACATTTAAGCTAATGCAAAATCACATATCCAACGATAAACATCAACGCTGACTGTTAAGTCATTGTTAAATTAATATCTTCATGAACAACCATTTTTCTCGTTGATTTATCATAAAGTTAGTGTATCGCAAGTACCGCAAACAAGCTAGATAAATTAGAAAAGTCAAATGAAATCAGAAAAATATAAATTATTTTATTTGTCTCTCACCTCGACACACACCTTTGTATACGATTTTCGGGTTCTCGTCAATCGCAACGGTCGATCCACGATATCTACGGGGTTGCGTTATCGCAGCTGGCCAGTGAAGATAAGGTTGCCCCGCGGCACTGGCTATCCCTATCTGGAAACCGAGGCATTCTATTTTTTTTCGTACAAGTGCTCGGCTTTTTTTATTTCGTCGATATAATGTATAGGTGATCAATGTCCGTCGGCGCTCGGCCGCGTTCAGTACGTGCGGACGTCGGTGTACGCCGTGCTTCGCCACGTTTTTTTTTTTTAATTTCCTTTTATCGTTTGTCCTTGAGTGACAATATTTTTTTTCCTTAAGTACGCGGTTGTTTTTGGTTGTTTGACGAGATTGAAATGTAAAGCAAAATTGAAAGCATTTTCGTAATAATTAAGCGCTGAACAGAGGAACAGAGTGACCGTAGCAAGATTGATAATAAAAATTCACGGGTCCGCTTTTAACAGAAAACCAAATACTTAGTCATCTATATCAGAATCAAAACCGATAGAAAAAGAATAATTTCGCACAAATCAAAATTCCACAAAATTTATTAAACACGAGATGGCATCTGGTTACGACGACTACGATTCATCCTGGCACATGTTCCCGCCGGATTACGTTAGCAGCGCAGATGATTATGGGTAAGTTTGATGTTCACTGTTTTTTTCCTATAAGGAGAGGACTGCGTAAATCGTCGAGTTGGTTATAATTTTAAAGACTCTTTTTGTACGTGGCTTATCCGGTAGAAATACATGACTATCTTATAACAAAAACAGCTTGTGAACTAAGTAGTGGGAAACATTTGTATATTACCAAGTCAAGTGGAGATAAAATTTTTTTAAAGAAAAAGCTAAAATTTAACTAAAATAATCTGTAAATATGCAGCAATACCAAGTACTAAAACTAGACTGAATGCCTGCAGCTTTTTACACATGTTCAGATATTAAAAAACGTGCTTTTCGGTGCTTACGCGATAAACGTAATACGCTGTACTATATATTACCATAAAAAGATTCAATATATAATCTATCAGGAAATATTTATTTAGTTTAAGAAAATTCTTCGTTTAAAAGTTCCGTCTTATCGAAGTTCGATCGATTTACGATATTACAATATTCTTTTAACTTGTCAATATAGGGCAAAAACATTATTCTCGTTATAATCAAGCAAGCAAACGAAGGAAAAAAGTACAACACCCCGAATATAACGCACATCAACAATTTGTCGATGCACAACAGGTGCCGCCGCGGGCGTATCATCCCCCTTCACGCGCCCTACACTGTAACAGGACGTACCACCTCCCAGTCCTACTCTCTCGGATTCTCGCGAGGGCATAAACACTTCCGGCTTACGTGCATGTGCGACTCATGCACATCCGTTACGGCGGGCCGATAAGGGCGCGCGCATGCACTTGATGAATTACAGTGCCTGCCATTCGTGCGGCTGGATGCAAAGAGGCCCTATAATGCGTTTTGCATTTTCGCGCCGCGCGCCACGCGCCAAACGAGTACGTGCCTTTCCCCGCGGGCACATGGTGTTCAGGCTTGTCGCCGTTGTGTGCATGGCGAACGATCGCGAAATAAAGCGTTCCGATGAAAGATGTATCATTTCACGAGATCGTCGCTTTCCGTTTAGCGGGATAATTTGCCGGAAAATAAAAATTCTTCGTGCCCACAAAGGGATCCATCGAAGAGCATCGTTCCGTTGTGTACCTGCACCATCACGCGTTGGCAGGTATGTGCGCGCACGTGTGAAACGCCAAGTAGCAAGAGTGCATTGTCGAGCAATCAAAAGAGCGAGGAGTGGGGGGGGGGGGGGGGTAGTCTCGAGTTAATTAGATGGAAAATATTCCCTTTTGACGGAAGCTCGGAAAATCCGGTGAGAATCCCTCGGGGGAGAGGCGCGGGACTATTTCTCGCACTTCTCTTTTTTCCGGCGGCCTTGACGAACCGTTACGCCATTGACCTGCGAAAAACCTCTAAAGACGAAGGTGTCGAAGCTTGTGAATACGACCCGAAATGAGAGTTCGGTCACACTACCTGTCAATCAAAAGAGTTGAGCTGGACGCTTCTAAGTATTTTTTTTCTTTTATTACTGAGATCTATCGGCTAGTTCGATTTGTTCAGATTTCTATTTTGGAAACTTTGTGATGTTTCGTCCCTCGGATGGAATTGGTAATACTGTGATATTTGTCACCAACCATTGCTTTCTTTTAAAAAATATTACGATGTTTTACTTTTGTTATTGTGACTTACGTGACTCGAAAAGTTATTCATAATTTAATATAAGCGATTTTCTCGGTGCGTTCAATCGTTCCGGACACGCGGAAATTTCATAAATTAACTCGAAAGACACATCTGCAGACAAGAAAATGACACGTAAAATTCAAGTCCTTTCGAAAATTTCAATAGCCGCTGAGCAGCCAAAGAAATTCTCGTAGAATGACGTTGGTAAACAAAAGCTTCGATAGCCAAATGTCGCCAAACTGCAGATACCTTAAACGATTCTTAAAAAGCCAGCAAAAGCGGCAGCAGTTAGCTTTCGTGAGATTATAAACGTGGTCACGTTCGTTCCCCGTACCTTATACGTGCAATAAGTCCCCGAAGCTTCGACACTAGACAGCGCGGCGCTGAGTCTTTGTGCCCGAGTCTACTGGTACCGTAGTGTTATAGTTTTCCATTCATCGCGGCTAGTTCCTCTTTTCCAGGAGCTCGATCTTTTTACATTTTCTTTTTTCCGGTGAGGAATTCTTTATCCGGCCTCGATCGTGTTGAGTAATTGCGGCTTTTTCTCTCTTTCTCCATCTATGAGTCATTGAGTAAAATGGTGGGCTGGCTTTATGAACACAATGCCGGAAGCAATCGAGATTTTATTACACTACACATTGTGAAGACTCTTCCTGTTCTTTAAGTTCACACTTTCAACGTTTTTTAAAAACTGTTGACGATAAGTATCTGTAAATCTGATTTAATTGTTGAGTAGCGTAAATTTGTTGGACTTATTGTATTAAGAGTGCTTTTGAATAAAGCTTGTATGCTTACATCAAGTCGACAAAAGATTCTAAATTCGCAAAGTAAATAGTACATATAGTAATTGCTTCATTTAATGAAAATAAGCTTACATTTGACTATTAATCTAATTCAGGGAAGAAAAAAATTTTGTTCAATAAAATTCTTAAATGTTCATTATACGGGAGAAATACGTAATATAAAATGAATAAAATGACTCGCATCAAAGTATACAATAGTTCGATTTGTCGCTCAAACATCAAACTACAGTAGCACTGGCATAGAAACCCGAAAGAAAAACATTAACATAAAAAAAGTCAATTCGTCATCTCCTCCCATAGAGTAAAGTCAGTGTGCGGTATATAGGTAGACACCTCTAAAATTCATTTACTTCCGTTCAGAGGGTTTTTTTCCTTCGTTCATTTTTGGCGCGCGACGCGCTCCTTTGACGAAAAGTTCCTTTTTCGGGCATTTCGTCCATGTCGCATTCTTTTCGTCGGATGTGTGCCGTAGAGTGCAGTCGGTTTCCATCGGCATTCGACCGGATTCCATTCAATAACAAAAGTCGCCCTTCCGCTTCTTCTTCTGCCACTTCCTCACCCGGCTGGCAGCTCGGTCTCTTGTGTGTACACTTGGAGATACACTGTGCGGCTCCTCTCCAGCTCTCTTCGCAACGCTCCGATTCTTCTCTTCTCGCGCGCGAGCCTGGATTTTACAACGTTAAGTATCGGCGTTCGGCTTTACCCTCTCAAGGAGAACCTCTTGTGTAGTAGTGGCTTTTCCCTGAAATTTCCTGGAATACTTTACACAGAAATTTTTTTCATAAGTGTTCTAACACGTTTGCGGTAATTCGTAGAATATTTATTACTGAGAATTTTTTTTTTACATTGGATTTACAGGTATTATTCAAATTAAGTTCGTCTTGGGAAATATCCAAGTTGCATATTTATTCCACTTAAAAAGGCATCATTAGCCACTGCTTGGTGACAGCAGTACACGAGTTATCAATACAAGCTACCAATGATGGTACGCGCTATCGTTCTCGAGTAATTACACAATGTTCTTTTTGAAAGACGATTCTTTTCTTCTTCCATTCGCATCCTATGAAAAGCCAAAGATAGTGCATCGAATGTCGTCCAAATATAAAATGCGCCACTCGAGCTGGCCTCTTGATGCTCCAAGTGCCACTCGACTGGTATATATTTCTATGTCGAGATAGATTTTCAATTGAAGAGCGCGTGGATAGGGAATGTTATTTCGAGGATTTGACATATTCGTTTATCTAATACGCACTCGATGCCTTTTTTCTTCTGTCGATACTTACTGAGGAATCGTAGGGATTTCCGGAGATTAGGCGCTTCGATCGTTCAAGTCTGACAAAACTCGTCGGTATTTTATTTTATAAATCTCTAAATTTTTGATTTCGTATCATGGATTACAATCACATTTTTTTAATTAAAACTCGATAAGACACACTCGTTTGCACGAGCTGTAATTAAGGCCATCGTGTGTTATGTTCACACGCAATTTCGCCTTGAGTCGATTGTATCGGCAACGCGAATCGGCGATAAAGCAAGAAAGGTGCTCGTACATACTTCTCTATCTGATTCTGTATTATCGAAACAAATAACAGCCAAAATACATCGCTGAACGAGAAGAAATTCGGTTTGATTTTGGAACCATCGAGACAGATGTGTAATTTCATTTGAGAAAGTGCATTATATTTCACGAAGTATACGGAGGATTTGGGTAAGGTACCACAAAATGAAAATTTCAGCTTGAGGCAAATTTCTAATTTTATTTGAGAAAGTGCATCGTAATTTATAGAATATATGAATTACTCCAAAAACGAAGTACAGTTCGACACAGGTTAATAAATCTATTTATGAAGGCATCGTAATTCTTGAAACATTTGACAGACTTGTAACAGATGCCCT
This sequence comes from Phymastichus coffea, assembly GCF_024137745.1. Lineage (NCBI taxonomy): Eukaryota > Metazoa > Arthropoda > Insecta > Hymenoptera > Eulophidae > Phymastichus > Phymastichus coffea. The sequence continues at coordinate 788,850 of NW_026706903.1, read as the reverse complement.
GCTGCAAAAAAACATGAAAAAACCTTGAAGTAAGCTCGTAATTCTCCTACGAAATAAGGGAAGAACTGAAAACTAGTAGTTCGCTGCATAAAGCAATACCGCTCGAGTATGTATAAGCTATATTACAGGAACGGGTACAGCTTCGAATGGATTCCAGATGTGAGAGTCAAAATTGATCCCACTTAGAGGCCTTCTCGCTCTGACAAAAACGCTGTAAATATAATAAAATCAGCGGGCAGTACAGAGTTCGCAGGTTTCGTTCGGCTTTACCGGGAGAAAACTTCTTCCAAGGCACGTAGAAGCAATAAATAAAGGAATCTCCTCCTACCGGCACTATTGCAGACACAATTCCAAGTATATTCTCTCTCTTCCTCCCTTTCTCGAAGGTGCCAAGCAGTCTGCGGCGCGGCGTCGACGTCTTTTCCTGCTCCGTTCTTTCTTGCGCGAGCGCCGCGCTCTTTTATTATCATTCGATCCTTCAAACCTTTTCTTTCAGTCGCGGTCTGTCGGCCACCTTTCTGCATCATTACGCTTTTTGAATTAATACATTTCTTTTTTTGGTTTTTCGCTTACCGCGTGTTAACTGGAAATTTATGGGATATCCTTTTCAATCCTATATTCAATTATGTAACTTTGAGTATTGTGCGGTTTTAAACCGAATATCACACTTCAGCTGAATAATAATAGGAGGATTATTACAGATTCATTAACTAAACAATTAACTAATTGTCAATGGGAAAGGAAAACCATCTCATACCGAATTAACATTTGGGAATAAATAACGTCTCTATTACAGAATTTCGCATAAAACGAGAATATCGGAGCAAATTTCTATAGAGGGTGTATAGAAAAAATATGTTGAGACGAAAGTTGTTCAAGATAGTGAGGGTAATTTACGTTTCATATCAGTGTTGACCTTGAACTTCAATTTCAAGGTCATTTGAAGCTCGATAAAATTTTGCATTTGAAGTTATTTTATTTTCGAGTAGTGAGATGGTCCGTCATTTAAAATGGAACACCCTGTATATATAATGAAGTGTAAGTTGATCGCCACCGTATTGATAAATTTATAGCTGTCTCATTTGGGAACATTCAGTTTGGGAACAGTTCCATGAAGCTAATGCTGCCAAAGAAAATTGAAAGTACCCAATGTCACTCGAATAGCAATCACTTGACGGATTGGCGTAATTTGCCGATCGATTGTGCAATTGTCACAACTTCTAGGAAAAAGTGATCAAGTGCGTAGGCGGTGCTTAGACGAGGAGGTGAGAGGGACACGAACTGCAGGTATTTATCAAGCTCACGCTGTTGGCCCGGAGGGGTGAAAAACGTGCTGACATCAATGGGACTTCACCCATTTAAACAAGGCCCACCTTTAGACAGTCTGAGAATAGGTTATGGAGTATTAACATAACAATACGAGTACCTGTTCGACTACGACAGACAAAGAAAGAGTCGATTATTATAATGAACCCCTGCAAGCTCCTCTCTAGTTTGATGACAATTTTTCTTTTCACCGATACTTACCATGAGAAACTGACTAACGCAGTGAAAACTCGACCTAAGATTTTCCAGTACGGAAGAACACCGTAGGAAATGCACAGATTTTGCTTACGAATCTGCACAGCTATGTTTTACAATTGGAAAATGCCATTTACTTTCCGTGTCAAATAAGTAAAATATGGATATCGTTAAAACAAAATTCCACAAACGCGGAAGAGCTGAAATAACATACCCAAGTTCAACGAAAAGTCGACATTGCAGGTGTGTGCTGAGAGCGTCAAGTGCATTCCCAGGCAGTTCAAACAAATACCTGGCTACTCCGAAATGGAGGTGGTCCAACCTCTTACCGGAAAACTCAAATCACCGCCCAGACGCGGTCCGACGCCGGGATGGCCAAACATTTATTGCTCCTTGACTTTACAGATGCGGCGGCACGGCTAGCACCTTCGCGCCCCTAATTACTAAACAAAAGGAACTTTCAAGAAGGTTTTGGTGAAAAATGAATTATGATCCTTAAGCACGGTTGTGCAGTGTTGGTCGAGTTTTTTTTAAATGTGACAGAGGTATTCACAAGGTTACGCATTTATTATGCGAGAAGCGTTCTTCTCAACTGACGATTATCAAGTGCTCTCCCTTAAGTGCTTTCTGTTGAGTGCGACGAGTGAAAGTTCTTGACACCTAATCCGCTCCGCAATGGAAATAACCGTGAAGATAGGAATTAAAATAAACTAACGAATACGCGTTGCGTGATCCGCTTTTGCTCGAGTAGCGACACTAGAACGGATAAGCGAGAGTGTAGGTGCAAAATAAACATTAGTCGTACGGGCTGAAAGTAACGCGTCGTGATTCAAATTTGGGATAGTTCTAAGTCCAGTCTCGTGTCCCTTCTTAAGTGTCGGCGTCGTGCGCCATATACCCTTGATTTCCACAATTCTTGCGCATGGCGTTATTTACAAGGAGACGAATTCATCTCACGATTCGCCCTAAAGGCAACATAACGAGAACAAAGAGGGACAAGAGTGCGTTAAATAATCGCACGCGACTTTTCCAGCGAAAAATCTCAAGGCTGTTTATACAGCTGCCGATGCTTCAAGCAGGTGAAAGAGGCGCGCGCGCGCGCAACGACAGCCACTTCTTCCACCTGCTTTACAACGCTGGCGCGCGCCAACGTTAGAATAACAGCTCGGATTATTGGATTAAAAACCACCGACAGCTTGGCGGGAGGCTGCTGCGATCATCGCGCTCGAATAGGTACACCCCGTGACGCGTTTGACCGTGATTTTTGACTAAGTAGGCTGCCGCTAAATATTTTGAATGCACCCGCTGCCTGCTAAAGATTCTTCTTGGCGATAAGATGTAGCACTAGATTATTGACTTTGTCCCTCCTTTGAGTTTCAGTGACCGCAAGACCTCTCGGCTAAATACACCTGTTGTACGCGCCATTTCAAGTAGATTGTAATCACGTATTTAATATTCAGCTGAATGAAATTGCGTAACCGAAGAAGTCACTGAATTACAAAGGAAATCTAATTCATAAAATAGTTTCTCGCTTATCTTTCTACGTAGTTAACAAACTAAAGGTATTTCTTGAAATAAATCAGATAATATTTTTTAACTGTTCTGGCTCAGATATTTAGCAAATATACATATGTAATCTATCCCATTCTCTTTTACGTCTATTAAATTTAAAAGCTATCTTATTAAGATATCGTCGACTAAAGTCATCAGTTGAAGAGGTTCTATGCTATATCTGAATTTGGAAACATCTGTTATGTATACAGTTCTATGTCATAACCTATACAAATCATATATATATATATATATATATATATGTATATATATACTTGCATTCGATAATCATCTGATCGAGAAACATGCCTTCTATATATCATTAATATATTAATTTTTATATTAAATAAATATCATGAATTATTAAAAGAGGTAAAGAAAGTTGAGAGCAATACCAAAGATGGATAATTTGCCCGGAATGAGTAAAATAGAGAGGTAGGATATATATGCTCACGTTACGCAGTATAAGATACGAAATCATATCATTTTGTAGTATTACCTTTATTGAATTTATTACACAACGTTGTTCACAACTTTGTTTGACTAGCACCAATGAGAATTTGTCTCAATATCACAATCAAACTCATTCAACAGATAAAAATCTCGCATCGCAACGTACTGACTCGATTATTATAATCACGTTCACTGTAAACTCGAATCATTTTCCACGCTATTACTTTCTACACACAATACGTGAGATATAAAATCTCAAAAATTTCATTATTGTGAATGCCGTGAAAAATTGTTCACTTAAATTACAAGAGATTAAATAATTATAATCGTTAAGGAGACTGAGATGCTACTTGTTTGCGCGAGGAGTAGTTTATGTACACAGATGGAACCTGACGATCGATGGTTTAATCGGTCAGGTCCGCACAAATGTTTTGTGCTCATGATTGTGGAATGCTGCGAAACCGTGATGGACTCGTAATCCTACTGGTGAAAGAACAGTCTCCAGGAAGCTAAATTTTGTAGTCGAGTGAGTCCCGGGCGAGCAAGCTTGGCTACTGCTGGCAGAGATGGTGTGAGCCCGGCGAGCGTCGAACGAAATCTCAGTGAGTCGTCGGAGAACTAGTGCATCCAGCGACAGCAGCACCGATCAGTCGACCGTCGCGTTTATTCAAATTTGACAACAGATCAGCGCACGAGTGGGCGCGCACGTGCGCGCGCTCAATTCAAAAGTACACGTTACAATTACTTTCAGATTTTAAATTATTGTTTGCTTTCTTTTTTTTATTGTTTTTATTTTACAATTATGAAGAGAGATTTTCAACAGAAAATCCAAGACGTCAACAAAAGAATTCTTATCACTCGTGGCGAATTTAAAATTCCCTAATCCCCTAAATTAATTGTAATGTTACTTACTCAAATTTTATTGATATATTGTCTATTTGAAAATAAATGAAGAAAAACTTCAGGCTGATATTATACATAACTCCGAAGGTATGTATTCATGTAACCTTAAACAACGAATCCTAAACCTAAAACTCAATTTCACAAACCCAAAAACCTATAAATCCTAACCCTATCCTATCAAGTTATTTTACATTATAAAATCATAGACTGAAAAAAGTTATTTATTTTGTAAAGATAATATAAATAATACTTTACAGTAAAAGATTCAGAGTAAACTTATGTTAATTTATTCAATCAAATATTTATTGTATTATTTGTCTTTATTGCTTTATAATAGGACTTAGGAGTCGTTCACTCCCATAATAAATTATTATGTGAAAACACTGAAACACTTCAACTTTCTTTTATCATTTCGTATTTGAACATTAATTTTTTAATATTTTTATAACTGTTCTGTAAAATTTTTCACGACAACAATACTCGGAAATTATAGTCTATTCCTTATAAAATCTAAGAATTGCAACCTTTATTATCGAATCATACATGGTTTAGTTACATTTTTTATGACAAATATTTTTCATTTTGTTTTATTGAAAAATATTGAATAGAACGGAAGATATTGGAAAAAACATGATTTCGAGGGTAACTTTTGGGGGCGGTTATTACCTCTTTAAAGTGCATATCTGCCGATAAAAAAATATGTGTCTATTATTTTTTGATGTACTACAACATATATCAGTATTATTGAAATCGGGGAGGGAGCCTTCTCTTTTTGGTAAATAAAGAGTTAATAATTCCACCAGAAATATGTAGGATATAGGCTGTGTGTGAAAATTTCTTTTACGTGTACACAACAAAATAACGAATTTTGTATTTTAAAGATTTGAAAAGTTGAAACTATAAGTCTTCCATTCGCAAAATAAAAATAACTATTTAGTTCTGTCAATGCGTGAAATATAAAAAAATGTTCAATATATCATTTTTCAAAAAGATTTATCTATTTTGCTGATAAGAGAAAATTGACTCATCGATTGCACTTACAAAAACGAAAGCAAATCAATCGAATTCTTATAACGAGGATCCAATGAACGCGATACTTCCGGATCGCGCGACGGAAAAGGCCAACAGCGCACAACGTAGCGATTATTTAATTTGAAACGGATGTGCTGGTTTTGAGGGTAAAATGTACAACGCGTCGATGAAGACGATGGGGTGGGAGGCACAAACGAAACGAGGCGTAGACAAATTGGCTTGCGTGCGTCGACGGGGAGAGCTGAACAAGTTGGCACAGCTATCGCCGCGGCGCCGAGTGTGCTCGTCCTTATCGCTCTTAAAAAAAAGAAATAGAGAGAAGAAAAGTATCATTCTGAGAGCGCGCTAATCAACTCGAAGGTATCGCATGTCAATGGCGAAGAAACTTTACGCTTGAGTTTAGTTGCGATATGGAAACTTACTTTAACTACTTGTAATAATTGATTTACGATCGATGCCGTTTCTAAGTATCATTTTAATGAAAAGTCATTTTCAAAAAGTAAACTTGAAACTAACTAAATAAGGTGCGGAAATCCTTTGTAGTGCCCTCGCGTCTAGTTTTACTTCGCTATAAGTTGACCTGGGAGTAGCTTCTCAATTGCCTTGGCTTTTTCGTTTTTTCGCAGCTCTTGTTTCGCATTTTGTGCAACGATTGAAGCATCTTTTTACGCTAAGAGCTTCTGGTCATGATAACTGCTCGTAAAACTCAATTGCTTCAGGTATAGCGCTGCAGATCCTTTTGAAGCAAGAAATATCTATGTATGTATATATGAGTTATGCGATGAGATTATCTTACAACAACTTAATTGAATTATTAGGCGAATCGACATACAAATCTGTGTTACACTTGTATTTATAAATTTACATTAATTTGTCCAAAGTACAGTTAATAATAAGAGCAATTCTTGTTTGTATATCTTAACCTCTCACTGACGAACAAAGTACTTGACAGTAAAAGTATAAACACTTTCGTCCATCCCATCAAATGCAAGAAAGAAATACTCGACATACGTCAAGTGAGAAAAAAATCTGTTCCCAAATTGAAAAAAAACTCAATGATCCCCCGTAATTCTCTCCCTCTTAGTGCGGCTCATTAACTCTCAAGATTTCCGCATCCTGACTTCAACAATTGCCCGACGATAAATCAGAGTCAAAATTGTATAAAAATCCAGCCCCTGAGAATGAGAATCTTTACCCGCCCTCTTCCGTGATGGTCTCTCTCATTCTCACACACTGTCCTCTATACGTGTGTGTCAATGAATGAGCCGGAAATCGGCTACCTGTTCTTTCGCTCTTTCGAGGGGTCGGACGGCGTAGAGAGAGGACCACACTCGCGCCTGAAAAAAGAGCCTCCTGGTCTTACGCGTTTCTCAGGTGGGAAAAGTGTGTGGAACGAGCTGCACCCTGGGATTATAAGTAGCCGGAGCTAATGGGCAACTCTTAGACTTCTTTTTTACAAGTGACACGTTCGCTTCATTTTTTTTTCTTATATGTGCACGGTCCACACGTTTAGATTGAGTCTGAATGATTTTCTCTTTTTTGGACGGGTTTCGAAGGCGACAAAATAACACTGTGTGTAGATTTTGAAATATTTTTATTTTTGACATGGAAAGTTAATATAACTTTGAATTAAAAATTAAACATTTTATCAATCAGTCAAGCTCAGTTAAGAAGCCCATAACAATATTCATAATATTTGAGCGAAACTCAAAAAAAACATATTAATTTTCCAAGCTACGCGCGTGTTTCTATTTAGTTATACATAGCCACAATTTATTTCATTAGAAAGACATAATTCATCAAGACTTATATCAGGGCCTCTAATGAAAAATTTTCATACTGAATAATGCATTGAAATCGATAATTTCAAAACCGGCGATGTAAGTTTCGTGCGCTCGTCTTTTTCGTCTTTTCTTCGCATTCATTTTAAGGCTCGAATATAGATTAAAACTTTTATTGGCGATATTGCCAATTCGAAAATTCGATATGTATTACATATTCCCTTGATGTGATATGCAATATACCCACCGATATTATTTATTGGTATAAATATGCAGTTTACGTTGAAACTCGTGATTTAGAAAACGTTATTAATAAAGTTTTAATTTTTTATAATCCAAAATTCTGCGTTAAAAAATCATCACAAAGCTTGAAAATCAGGATGAAACATGTAAATATGTTCTAAAAACATTATGGTTTCTATAACCATCCTACACGATGTAAATAACATACTTCGATAGCCGTTCGTGGTTGTAATTAGTTTATTTTCAAAAACGTTTTCTAAGATTTTACGTGACTGAATATAGCTAAAATCACTGTACAATATGTTATCGTGATTATCTATCGATCTTTTATTACCTACTTTGTTTATTCGAAGCTAAATTTTCGTATAGAATAAAGTTCAAATAATTTGTCTATCGAGGTATCAATCGTATTTTAGTTGGAAGTATGATTAAATCAATCAATTGGTATTATTTGATGCGAACTATACTAAAACACTTTTCGTACATTTAATCGTCTACAAAAATCTGCAGTAGTCTTTCATGAACGTATACAACATAAATATAGTCACATAACAGATGATCACGTGATAATCTTTCAGCCGTTCAGATTAGGAATAAACAGGCTTTACTTTATCATGTTCTTGTTTTTATAAGAGGTAGAGGATATGTAAAAAAATCTCCTAGTACATCGGTAACAATGGAGTCACGTTATTTGTCATATTCCCCATATTTAAAGTTAAAAAGTTAAGAAAGTATGCATAATACAAAAATGGAGAATATACAAGTCACTTACAAGTATATGAATTATATATTGATTGAAAACTATTCAGAAGTACATTTTACAAAGCACTACAAATGCTATTATAAAGTTGTTCATTTGTCAATAAGATTGACAAGCAAAATTTTGTACGGCAATATGGAGAAAAGCTAAGGTATGTATAGCAGACTAATAATTGCTATCTCAGCAATTATACGCGTCTAAGCGATGATATCTTAATCACTAATCACAGTAGGTTTACGTATATAGCCTTCTTTTGTTCTCGATTAGATATGGGCCTCGCGGAAAGTTTATCGCAACGCGCGGTCAGGCTCAATTGTATTTTTTATATGTTACTGAAATTGTATAATATTATCTAAACGCAGTTTATTGCGCAGTATTTTGAAATATATTCCTTTGTTCGATGAAGCAATTGCTTTAACGTTTGTTTAACTCGTGGCAATTCGCATTACATAATTTTAAAATATTCAGCTTATACATTTTTTATGAAAATGCAAGTCAAAATATGAAATATAATATCTTCATTTTGATAATGTTAGCTTATCATTTCAGATAATACTGTAATTTTATAAATAGTTGTCCAGTTTTTTTTTTATTTCCAAGATCACCGAACATATCATCTCTACGTAAAATATTAGATAAATATAGTAAACGTTGCATGTTTTACTCTCCATATTAAATAGATCAAAATTTTATGAGAGATCCCCAGAAAAATTTTGTAAGTAAATTAATAAACTTCATATTCATTGGTAATGTTGGTATGGTCCCTAGCTTCACAAAATGTCTATTCAATAAAAATAAAAATAATTACAAACATAATAAATTATATGATTATCAAAACAGTACTTAAAGTATTAGATAATTATGAAGCAAAAACATTCATTAAATACTATATGATGTATCAATATTGGTCACAGCAAGAATACAATTTTATTGTAAATATTAACAATGCCATTAAACATTACCTAATGATTACTGTAGATTGTAATAAGCCAAGAATCAAATTTACGCTAGTTATTTTATTTAAACAAACGTGGGCGGGATACATATAGCCAAGTAAGGCCCGAAACAATTTTCTAAGTCTACAACAAATCAGTAAGTTAATAAGTATACATAAGATTAGAAATCTTACAAAATTTGTAACGGACTTAGGAAAATGTAATTAGAAAACTGTTTCGAATCTTAATTTGCTATATGTAGTAAGTTAATAAGTATATAAGGTATGATATGATACAGGTTAATTATACTGTTTTACAAGAAAAAGTTTTGAAAAAATCGTGAACTCATATTTTCTAAAGCTATTCCAAGCCAATTAGGGGAAAAAACATTTTGAAAGCTGCACTTTGAAAAACTTTTTTTTTTATAACATTTCAAAAGTTTTAGGAATCTACTTATATATCAGATTAGAAATCTTACAGAATTCGTAATAGACTTAAGAAACAATTTTTCAGATCTTACTTAACTATGTGATTCTTGATATAACAACGTTACCAATGAATATATTTATGATGTCCAATTTTATTTACAATCTGTCGGTCGACAATAAGTAAATAATATTACTGCAATGCTATTTTCTGATTACAAAAACTATATTGCATGGACGTACTTCACCATTGATCTGTACCAGTACTTTTATTTTACAGAGCTAAATTATATATGGGACGATCCATGTCAACCGGATCACTGCTGTGTCCAAAATTTGATGTGACCAAAAAAATCGTGCAACGACTCATTTTAAAGCTTAGGATATCTACTTTCTGATGCTGTGTGCGCCTTTGCAAAATCCAACATGGCGGCTCCAATATGGCGGCTACAAGAGACAAACTCGTAAACAAAAAAATTTATTTTTCAATTTTTTAGTAATAAATGTTAAAAAAATTAATATTTCATATTTTTTTATGAAAATCTGGCTCATTTCCTACAAAAAAGTAACAGAAACCATTTTCGCTAAAATAAAAAATAAAAAAGTTATAATTTTTTGAAAATTTTCAAAAATAAAAAACTGCGATTTTTTTACTCAGAAGGAAATGACTTTGGAAAAAAAATTTAAGGAACAAAATTGCTTGAAATTCATCAAAACACAAGTGTGAATTTTTTCGAATTCCTTTGAGCGATTTTTTTGAATTTTTGTAAAAGATCTTGCGAAGTTTTTTAATTTTTCAAACAATCCGATAAATCCAAAAAGCAAAAAATCGCTCAAAGGAATTCGAAAAAATTCACACTTGTGTTTTGATGAATTTCAAGCAATTTTGTTCATTAAATTTTTTTTCCAAAGTCATTTCCTTCTGAGTAAAAAAATCGCAAAGTTTTTTATTTTTGAAAATTTTCAAAAAATTATAACTTTTTTATTTTTTATTTTAGCGAAAATGGTCTCTGTTACTTTTTTGTAGAAAATGAGCCAGATTGTTATAAAAAAATATGAAATATTAATTTTTTTAACATTTATTACTAAAAATTTGAAAAATAAAATTTTTTGTTTACGAGCTTGTCTCTTGTAGCCGCCATATTGGAGCCGCCATGTTGGATTTTGCAAAGGCGCACACAGCATCAGAAAGTAGATATCCTAAGCTTTAAAATGAATCGTTGCACGATTTTTTTGGTCACAGCAGTGATCCGGTTGACATGGATCGTCCCATATGTATAAATGGCGATTTCTATTTTTTAAGTCCATGAATATGAAGCTGTATTAATTTATTTAAAAAAACTTGATTAGGGATCACTCTTGAAACCTTTGTTCTTTTATAAAAAAGAGGACTTGGCAAAGTAAAGCCAGTATATTCGTGAGCTGATTAGCTGAAAGATACTCACGTGATCAGCTGTTGTGGACTATTATATATAGGTATATTTTGTGTACACTTATGAAAGATTGCCGGAGATAATTAAATGTTTGAAAAGTGCATCAATATAGCGAGCATGAATTTGATATGAATTGTTCGCTTTGATCATACTAACCTCAAAATAATAACCGACAGAGGTGCTACCGATATAAATGCATGCGGTTGCGCAGAGGCTCTATACTGCAACTGCGCAATGTGCAGTTGCTACTGCGCAACCAGACTTATGCATCTCAATAAGACCCCAGATACCTCTGCAGAAAAATTAACTGAATTTTGCTCTATGCGAAAGTTTAACTGTAAACAAAGTTAACCATGAAAGATATAAATTGGCAGATTATCACGATAAAATATTGTTCATTTTCACCGTTATTAAGTTATGTAAATTATTAGACATTTTTTTAACAGGCGCTAATTAGAACTGTGAAGATAATATACCGAAGTATGTTATTTACATTTTGAAATATATGATTATAGAAAACTATGTTTTTAGAACTTACAATACATTTGTTATCGTGTTTTTCAAACTTTTGAATGATGATTTTTTAACACAAAACGTGGGATAATAAAAACTTAAAACTTCATTGATAACATTTTGAAATCATGAATATATAACTGCATATTTATTTATCAATAAATAACATTGTCGGTCATATCTCATATCAAATCAAAGGAATATGTAATGCATATTAAATTTTCGAATATTCTATTTAGCCAATAAAAATGTGATCTATATTCGTACATTAAAATGAATGTAAAGAAAAAAAAGATCGCGTAAAGCACGCTAAACACCTCTAGTGGTAAACAAAATTTTAACCTAATTTTCATAGTAGTTGAAAACATGTATATGCGTGGCTAATGTCTTGATAAAAAGTTAAATATTCGCAACAAACTATAAGAATATAAGGCTATATAAATAAAAATCTTTGTACCAAATTATATACGTATCCGTCGAAAAGCATGGCACTTTGTTACAAAATGGCGCGCTGTCAGCAGTGAAAAACCACAGGCCTCGAAAAAGTAAAATCGGACAATAAGAGAAATGATCGAGCGAGTACGCGATTGAATGCTTCGACTGGCGAAAGCAAAAGAAACATCGAAACTCCATCCCGGACGTGCGCGTACAAAGAGAACTCGTCATAAAAGAAAGCACAAGAGAGACGAAGCTCGAGGTAAAGTGACACGGTAAAAGCGCCGCTAATGCCCTGGCGCATTAGCGCTCGTCTGCTAATAAAGTGCGCCCTGGAGGGGGTGGGGAAGTAGAAGGACTCTCGTCCGACCTCTTCTCTTTCCCCACTTTTCTACCTTCCATCCGGCAAATCGATGTAGCTCAACGATTGGACGAGCTTTTAGCATCCCTCCCTAGCTCAGTCACTAGCATCTCATTGGTCGACGTAGTAGCGAGCTTTCGACCTAAGGGGCGGAGAATATAATCGAGTACAGCCATGAGCGTCGCTTCTACGATGATTTTTCTTATGATGCCGAATGGAGGGCGGCGATCTTATGCTTTTTTCTTTAAAGGCTGTTGAGATTTTATTGCGGAGAATGATGGAGACTATAAATGCTTTTGATGAAAAATACGCGGTTGAATGAACATTTTTAGAATACTCTGCTACGAGGTGTAGAGTAGGATTAGAGTTTGACTGATGGATGGCATACTTTGTAAATGTATTGTGTTTTTCGTTTTATGATGTTATAAATGGGTAATTCTTGAACGTAGGAAGCTAATAATTATTATTTTTAATGTGAATTTCAAAGTATTTGGACCTTTATTCAGCTCTCAGAGAAAAGATATTATCGGTCTTGTTACTCGAAAAATCGGTAACTGAATAAATTTACAAGATTCTTTTTACTTTAAAAAAATTTTTAATTGCGAAGTCATTAAACAGACTGAAGAAACGTAAACTAATCAATAAGCAAATAAATTAACCTGAACGATCTTCTCAACAATGCTCTACGATGCCAGAATACTATCAAGTTCCCTCAAGAAACAAAAATCATGAATATATTGTAAATTCCTTATACATATAACCACCTAACTACAATAATTTATACCACATTACAACTGCTATTTATGTAATAACCAATATTAATTCTGCTACTTAATGTAATTAATATATGTATATATGAGTTGCTAATACCCTTACAGGGGGGATGCGACAATAAATAAATAAAAAAAAAGACAGTATACTACTGGTTATTATATATATGTCTAATAGTAACAACATTCGCTTATTGTCTCTATACGTGAGACGGATTGTAAATAAACTTGGAGTAACAATAAGATAATATATAAAATTGTAGAAACTTAAGAAAAGTGCATATTAAAGATACTTAAAATGCTTAAAAGTGTCTATCAACAATCATCACCCGGGATATAAAATTATAAAGCTCACGTTGCGCAAATAAAAACAAGAGCTCATACTTTCGGTACATCGCCCCACTGTAAACTACAGGACCGGTACGAGCGATATATGTAAGTAAAAACAAGATTAGCAGCAGTAAGAAGGGGGACCATCGACTAGGATAACAAAGTGAAAGCAAACACGCGACATCGGCCAAAGAATCTATACGCAGTACACGCAGGGCTTGGCCCTTTCACTCCTTTTTTTATCTTCAACGGTGGCGGCGCTATCAAAACAAAGTCGATCGTCGACACGTGATCCTCGTGGCTCATTTTTGAATAGAATGCGAGCAGTACACAAGTGTGTGGGTAACTGTATCGGTGCGACACGCATTTTTTTTTTAACGAGTAGATATTAAAAGCGTTCAGCAATAGTAAGGGTACATTCGAGTGATACTGTGTATCTATTCAAATTGATTTTTAGAAGCGCAACAACGGCAAGCTTCGAATGCAACATTATTTGGAAAGAATGCGCGGAGAAACGTATTCCCATAAAAAACTTCAACTCTCAAAAAAACGAATCACGCGCGCGTATCCGAGTTGAATTTAAAAAGAGGATCAAATCTATAACCTGAAAAAGATTTTCGCCGGAAAGCTCGTGATATCGGATGGACGAAAGAGAAAGTAAGAACGGAGACTACTCAAGCGTCAAGATTGCGCAACCCCTCACGCACTCTCAGGGACAAGTAGCCTAAGAGTACATGGAGGTAGACAAAAAGAGAGGCGGGTTCTGCAGGAAAGATCGACATTGGATGTTGTTGCGCCTGCGCGCATGTCCTGCGCATTCGACCGACGTTAGAGAGTGAGCATCTTTTGGTATAGTCCGGTGATGATGGAGGAGGTACTCTCCTTTGTGACGTCTGCACGACATGCATTCACGAGACTATTTGATTCGTTGAGTAGTTATTGGGAAGCTTCCATTCCTTTCTTGTCAATTACGAATACAGGTCTTGACGGTTTCAAAATCAATTTAATCGCATTTGTATCACTCAGAAAAATTTTGTATTGTTCTAAAGGTAGATTATCTTTGAGAAAGGATTATCAATTATCAGACGAAAATAATAAATTCTCTCGCGTACGTTCTCACAATCATTTTTCAACCTTAAAAGTCCTTTAAAAAACCATTAAACATAGATATATACCCTTTCCCATCAATGCTGTAAGCATTATATCGACGATACAAATGAGCGTCGCAATTTATCAAGAAAATCCCTTCGTAGGAAAAAGAATTCAGACGACAAAAATAAAAAAAAGGAAACCCTACATCATCGAATAAAATAGTTGGTCAATCGATACGTTCGTGAACGGGTAAATAAAAAATTCGAGAGGGTATCCGAGTTTCATTCTCCATTGAAATCTACTCGAAAAACTAAGTAAATACGAGAAACCGCCATTGAGAGAGAAAGAGAGACCAAACAAAGAAACAAGCCACGCACTCCGGCTCGAAGGACGAGAAGCCCTCGCAAGCACAAGAAAAAGGAGCACTAGGGCTTATCTTGGGGTCTCTTCTTTTGTAAACCAACCAACTGCTTCCCCACCAACCGCGTCACTAGTGACGCGAGGGTAGTATGAAACAGGGTAGGGGAACTTTTCGAATCCGCCCCCCGAAGTGTTGGATACACGTTACCGCCCCTTAGAAAAAAAAGAGACAGAGAAACGAAAGCGAACATGCCACTAGCTGTGAAGTGCTCGTCGAGAACGCGTCGAGTGAGAAATAGACAAGAGCATGTATTACTGACATTGCTCCGAAAAGTTTAGTGTACTTACATGGACGTACGAATGGTTGCCGTTCCTTTTTTCCTGTTTATTGTTGCTGTTTGTGCGCGAGTGCAAAGCTACAATAATATAGTCATGGCTGATAAGAACAAGTTACTACCTTGGCTTCTGCCGTATCCAGCTAGTATTTTCAACCATTTTTGGTACAGTCAGTTTGCGATTAAAACTAGGTAAATATTTATTTTTAACGTTTGCTATTTTCAAGCGCGTTACGAGTAGATGTTGTGTGACAAAGAAATGATTTATTCTTGGAATCGTTTTTCGACCAAATCTCGATAAAAACAACAAAAGTTATCACAATATCAAATCGTAATTTATACAGCGCGAATATCTTTTTTTTTCGTCGCGATGTGCGAAGCGGTTTTCTTCGCATTCTGATAATTCATTTATTATATAACGTCAGCGCTATATTTTTTAGGAAACGTATTTATTACACATTAGTCGCGATGTCACTTAACGATAACGAAACGATTGTGCCCTTATCAGCGATTGTTGATTAATATCGTTGGTTCGGACGGTTTTTTAACTGTCAAAATTATTAAACTTTTATATGTAGAGTTTGAACGTTAGTTCCAAGTGAAACTTGGAAGTAAAGAGAAATGAAATTTTAAAGACATGGTGCGGCGTGGAATCGGTGACATGAATATTTATTATTACCGCATAAAAATTGTGGAAACACAACACTGCAAAAAAATCCTCAAGTTTATTGCATTCTAAATAGAAATTAGAATACTAAACAGAATACTAAAGAGGGTGGAAACTATTAAATATATAAGTGTAACAGTTGAACAAAACTTTTTTTTTTAATTTAACGTCGCTCTATTTATGCTCCATCAGTGCTAATCAGCGACGGAGGCTTGCAATGTGTTTGAGAACAAAGTGATCAAAACTTAAAATGGAGTAATCAATAATATAGTCAACAAAATACAAATATTTAATATTTATATTTTATAAGCTTACTTAAACTAGAAGTACTAAAATATTATTAACCATGTATTATGCATATATCCATGATTTACTAAATTATGTAAGAATTGCATGGGGAATGCAAATCAAACAGTAGCAAATCTACTTCAGCAAATACAAAATAAATTATTGAATATTGTCGGTAAAAATACTTTAATTATTCCCAATTATTTACTAAGATTTGACCAGGTATTTTTATACGTAAATCACTTTTATTATTATGACGAAATAAAAAATAAATAATGAAGTCAAATAGCTAAACAAGAAATAGGAACGTACAAAAATATAAAATTTAAAAAAAACACTAATGCAAAATAGAAGTTTTATAGTATCAATAATAATTTTAGAAATACTTGTAAAGCCGTAAAGCCCACTTAACCTCACTTATTAGCCACTTCACAATGGTTGCTGTAATTCTTAATCTGCAGAAAAAGATTTTCTTAACTCTGCTACAGAACTTCCTAATTTAGTTTCATGCGGTAGTCTTTTCTCACCATCTTTTTTCAAAAATGCTGTTTATTTTACGGCTTACACGCCACAGCGCTCACGAATAATTGCCGAAAGGTAGCTTTGGAATTTTTCTTATGGTCGATTGAGTATAAGCAAAGCTTTTTCTGTAGCGTGGTGGTAATGGGTTTTGTTCACGACTGCAATCTTCGATAAATTTGACACAAAGTATGAGTTCTGAAAATTTAATTCAAAAAAACATTCCACACTAATGTTCAAACCTTTCTGAAAGAACTTATTCATTATTTATTTATTTATTTATTTATTATTAATCAGAGTACTATACGTATATTACAAAATAGCAACAAGTTAAAAAATAATATTGCAACCCAGCAGAGAAAATTGATTTCCTATTCGCTGGTCTGGAATACAAACTAAAAGCTTTATCTAATAATATAATTACTAAAACTAAAACTAAAAAAGTTATTTTGTTACGTGTCTGTACAATGGTAA
Organism: Phymastichus coffea; assembly: GCF_024137745.1. NCBI lineage: Eukaryota > Metazoa > Arthropoda > Insecta > Hymenoptera > Eulophidae > Phymastichus > Phymastichus coffea. Next base: position 771,669 of record NW_026706903.1, on the reverse strand, counting down.
TTTTCACTACCACGTTAAGCAGGCGACTAAATAAATGTACTTGTTTTATATTCTTTACGAAAATCTTATCAGCATGTTTCTGACTGTCCTACAATAATCTATAGTTGCTTTCCTATCACTTGCGAATATGATTCTTTCTATGTGGTTCAGTCTTGCTGAACAAGTCCAACAGCACATGTTACTGTACGGTATGGAAACATTTCTTTATACTGTATATCTGTTGTACACTCGCAAGGAGATATGAAAACAATATCATCTACGATAACTATATCTTTGTGCTTAGGTTGAAGTTTTAGTGTCTATACTGAATTTTGAAAAGTTTTTTATGTTGTAGACCTCTATTAAAATAAAACTATTACATTATAAAAACTTTTCTTCACTTTCTTTATTTGCCACAATCTTCACAGCGATAAATCACGTTATAAAGCTATAAAGCTTTGATCTCACAAATTACCCATTACTCACGGTCTATGAAAAAAAATCTTGCCAACTCTCAACTTCTACTCCGCAGTAAAATAAAGAAAAAAAGTTAGGTAGAACAAACTTTCACACTTGGCATTCGTCGTCGTTGACGGAACACTTCGCGATAATAGGACGTTTAGCTTTGACGGGCCTCCCACCAATATTTTTTGGGACCGCCCAGGGAGCGCAGGTCAGGTGCACTGCGTGGGGTCTTAACTTCTTGGCTTAAGAAAGAGGAAGGAAGGAATGCACTCTGCTTATATTTCCGGCCAATCAAATTTACGTGGAATTCGTTTTTTCCGTTGCAGGTTACTCGAAAGCATGAAAATGCCATCAAATCGAACATCTGGCTTTCACATCAGCGACATTCTTGATCTAAACGATCCTAAGCCCAACGTCGACGATACGGATGCGGAAGTTCAAGGTACATAAGATCGTCCACCACTTTACAGCACTTTTACCTTCGGCAGATTCTTACCTCGCAAATATTTCATAATACAGCTGGCACAACGATATTACCACCAGTTCCGGACGTACCATCAACATATCAACAATTAATAGAACACACTACAGCGATGTTTCAGCAGCAAAGTCAACAGCCTGGTACTATGTTGCCTGGCCCGGGAGTTCCAGGATTTCCCGGGCTAAATAGGCTGCCAATAGCAACTACTGGACCCATCGCTGCACCGCCGACGGCCGCCGGACTATTGAGTTGGCATCAACCACCTTCACTTCCCCAAACCCTCGACGAAGTCAACGGTTTGTTTTTTTGTGCTTCTTTATTAGTTCAATTGTTTGTTTGCGGCTGTATGTGCGTGTGTGTGCGTATATGTATGTGTATGTATGTGTATGTGCGCGTGTGCGTGTTGCACTTGAGGGATATTATTCGCCGTAATCTCAAGAAAGACTCGAAAATCCACTCATACCTCGAGTGCGCAAAACGTGTCTCGTATATATGTACACGTACTCAACATATCTGCATAATATATTTACCGAAAGACGGTTCTAATCCCTTTGAATGAAGAAAAAAGCTTGGTACTCACTTCTGTCCGTTGGACATCGATAAATCAAGCTCCGCGTTGGAAGACACTGCGTGCAACCTCCCTTCTCTTTTTTGTCGCGGTGTATATTTATTTAGCACGGCTCACCCCTCCCTCTCGTCCTTCTCTTCTTAAACAGCATCTAATGGGAGCCCGATTGGACAGATGTGCGTGCAGATGCGCGGCGATTGTCACGCCCCTATATGTGTGTAACAGTTTACCGGCCATTTTTTGATCCACTTGCGAGAGAGATTACGCGATCGTTTAACGCGACAACGTCGGTTTTCGCATTTTATTTCCGTTTCGATGATTAGACTGAGCTGGTATTTTTTGGTTTGCACGGATGCGTACTTCGAATGGGTTAGCTGATGCAATTTAACAGTTGCACGCTGCTGATTATTCAAATCGCATAGGTATTATTTTTGTTGACGATTATAGTTAAATGGAATTTAGAGTTTCGTTATTTAATCTTGTTAGAGTGAATGTTCTCATGTATTGCGTATGGTGCATGTGTCTTTCTGTAAGCGGAGAGCGTAACTGCCGCGAGTTACCGCTGGGTTTACCCGTGCTTGAGACTCGTTAAGAGAAATATCCAGAGTCTCGACGTATACTTACCGCAACTCCAAAGTCTTGTAAAGAATATAATAAATCATTCTTATAGTGTATCGAACAGTATTATTATTCACTGCGACTATCCACTGACCACACTCCCATAGTTCTCGAATATAAATTTCAAATCATGTAAAGTGCAAAAAACTTATACGCACATCGCAATGATCTAAAATATATACGCTAAATAAATATATATGTCCAAATGCTACAAATTTGCTCGCATCAGAAACTCATCGATTTTCCATTTACTCAAATATGTATTCATACATTTGTTTTTATTTACAATCGCTAACGGGGATGAAATTCTCTAGAAGTCGATTGAATGCTAGCTGCTCCAACACCGAAATCTCCCATGAAACGGATACTCACATAAACACACGCGCATCCACAGCGCACAGTATATTGGCTGTACATCCCCGTTGTACCTCTTAGTTTATACACGTCAAGCGAGGAGGGTGTGCTAGCGGGCTCGCACGGGATATATTTACAGTTGGCAATTGAGGGTGTGAGCTGTTTTCCTTTCGGGAAAATGATCGAGCGTACGTAAAGCAGCACTTTGTTATAATTATTATTTTCATCTAAAAATTCTTTGCAATCGCGCTGTTTCTATTCCTCACAATTGTCTTCTTTTTACTTTACCACGGTTACACGCCGCATTGCATAATGCTCGTCACGGGGCGGGAGCGTCAGAAGGGGACTTGCGCTCTCTCTTTCTCAGCTGTGCAGCTAAACGCTTGACAATCGAAAAGAGAGAAAGTGTCGGTTGATCGATTGACCGCGCGCGCCGCGCAATTATACGCCCATCCCTGATTTTTATTAGCGGGCCGGGGAGACGCTTCTGTGCTATTCTCTCGCTTTGCCTACTTTCTTTTATATATTCTTTAATATTGGAATATTATAGTGGGTTTTAATGGAACACGAGACTAGTACGTTGTTGAGAAATGGAATTAAAATTACTAATGCAATCATTGATTTGCAATGGCGGTAGAATACACTAGTTATATTATTTATTGTTCTAACTGCAAAATCCTACCAGAGTTATTTTCATGAAAATTGTATATTAAGAAACCAATGATTTCAAACATAATAAATTACGTGGTAAATGGTATGCGATCAAAACGTAATACTATACTATCTGAAAATCGCTCAATTACTCCGCCTTTAAAAAAACGCCTATAATCGTCGACCTCCCGAACAACTCAATCAACTCGACAATCGAAAACGATTGCAGCTATTACACCCCCGAAAAAACCAACGTTAATTAGCATCCAACGCCAAGAACCAGAAATTACAAAAAAGCATCTGCGCCGCGTCATCGTACAGACGCCTGACCCCCTGCAGCACTTTCTTCGCAGCTGCATTTGAAAACAAATCGATGAGCATACTGCCGAGCAGACGATATCGATTCACGCGAAGAAAAAAAGCGAAGAAAAAAAACGAGACACGAGTACCTGTTAATGGGAAAAGTACAACGGGAACGAAGAAAAAATTAGCACTATATGTTTGCGCTGTTTTGATTTATGAAAGTTCGAGTTGGACATTGCGGGACAGAGAGATGAGCCCCTCGTGCGTGACGTGCAAGTTTTTCTTCCGATGGTCATCTATTTAGGCTTTTATGCTCGGGTGAGAATGCGGTTGTAGATGAGATTTCGAGTGAATGATGTGGTTTCGGCTTGACCAGTTGGATGTACAGTGACTTTTATTATTTACTCTGCTGGAAGGACTGACAGTCATTGGATTTTCAGTTTTCTTCCAGTGCAGACGATGTTCAAGCATTATTTCTCCTTTGATAGTCAAATTGATAAGTGAATATTTGTATGATTACAGCACTGCAACAACCAGACTCAACGAGCCCCGCGATATCGGATCTCTCGTACCCGTCGCAACGGGAAAGCAGTGTCCAAGACTCCAAAGAAGAAGATGATCTACAAGAGGAAGAGATCGATGCAGAATACGACGACGAAGAAGATGACGAAGACGACGACGGCAGAAAAAAGTCGAAAGAACTAGCCGGCGACAATAACAATGGCACGAATACGAACAAAGGGGAGAAACGTCGTCGGGAAGGGAACTCTAACGATCATGACGAAACGGAGCACAAAAAGCGCAAACGACGAGTTCTATTCACCAAAGCTCAAACCTACGAGCTGGAGCGTCGTTTCCGACAGCAGCGCTACCTGAGTGCGCCCGAACGCGAACATCTCGCCTCGATAATCCGATTGAAACCGACGCAAGTGAAAATTTGGTTCCAAAATCACAGGTACAAGACGAAACGCGCTGCCACTGAAAGAGTGGAAGCCGCTGGCACGAGACTAGACTGTTCACCACGTCGAGTTGCTGTTCCAGTTCTAGTTCGCGATGGAAAACCTTGCCAATCGAAGCTATTAGAACCAGGCTCGGCCGCTGCCGCGGCAGCTGCTGCGGCGGCTGTTTCTGCTGCGTCGACCTACTCGGGGCTCAATGGACAAATACCAATGCACTCTTATATGCAAAAACCGTACTGGTGGTGAGAGCGACGGGCGCGAGGATGAATGAATGTGTGAGAGACAGGCCAAGCCAAAGATGTTGTCAGATGTGGACGCACGTGCAAAAACAAATATAAACTTGACGAGAGACATTTCACCAGTGAACTTTTCAATTCGTGTGAGGTTGTTGAAATTCTGATTATAGCTAGAAATTATTTTCTTTGTAAAGAATAGGTTTCACATTTCTGTAGGATCCTTTCGTGAGAGACAATTTCTTCAGGAAATACTTAAGTGGACGGTTCCGTATTTTCTTGAACCGAATAAATAATTTTCAAATATAGCGATATTTATTCTAGTGACTGTATATAATTTACATTATGTATTATAACTACACAGTGAAATCGTATATCAAAAATTGCGTATTAATTTAATAAATAAGAGACGAAGATCAAAAAATAATTAAATCAACTACATCATTTATTTTTTGCATTACCCTCAACCTATTATATTTTGATATCGAGAATAACTTTTGAATTTTCTTAATATAAACTAAGTAATAGTGCATTTTAAACTGAATTTTATTTTATTGACGCTAAAAATGTCAATATTAAATTGAAGATTTACTTTTGCACGTAATAACTTCATACGTAATAGATTTATATATAATTAACTAAACTTCTCGTAAATTTTTTAATTAACTGTTTTTACCTGCTACTGCTTGCAAGGAATCTAATATGTATCTAAATTTTTGACTAAGTCATATTTGAGATGATTGCTCTAAAATAAATTCATTTAGAATTGTGTTAGTTGCGGTTTGGATATTTACTTGTATTTAAAAGTCGTAGAGCATAGATTCATCAAAAGCCTTCCAGATTCTGACTCATTTGAATATGATCTCTGAGTTATCAATTACAACGAAAAAAATATCATTTTTATTTTAGAAAAAAGTTACATTAATACATCAAACTTTCGAGTTTCTCTTTGGTGTATGCTCGCCTACATAAAAATCCAGCTATTCAAGTTGATTTGTCATTAGCTAGTGTCATTTTGAGTTAGCATGATAATATTTGTAATTGATATAAAATTTTTCATGTGATAGCAATAGAGTTACGTTAAAGTAACATTTTTTCTTAGCTGTTTATTATTTTTAATCGTATATACAGTTTTTGAAAGTCGCAATAATACGAGTAAGAAATCGGACAAATATACGTATAGTGCACCTTTGTAATTTAAACAAAAATAAACAGTATAAGCTTCAGCGTACATAATAAATTTATGATCTGAAAAAAAAGGAATAAAAAAAAATTATGGATAAATGAAAGTTCATTCAAATCGGAATTGTTAACACTGATGATAATGAAATATATGCTAAACGAAGCTTGAAAATACAAACAATATAAGAGGCATTGTACACTCAAATACAGCATGTACAAATACAATCAACTATCAGATCCTCGAGGAACTAAAATCAACGACTCGCCAAATCGAATAACACTGACACATATCATCTCCCCTAGTAAGTATGTACAGAGAGAAGAGCCATGTACCCTCGGTGACTGCAACTGACAATCGTATTTGTCCTTGCGAGACAAGGGGTAGACAGACCGAAATCCTTCGGTCGCGCTTCGATTGCCGTCCGAGAGCGTCCAGTCCCTTTTACTTCTTCTATCTTCTCTTTTTTTGCGCTTGGATGAGTGACGTGCTTCCGGTTTCCGGCTTCCGTGGCGCGCGCGGCCATCTTGTTACCGCTTCTGATTTCCTGAAGGGATCAACAGAGGGAGAGGGAGAGAATTGACCGACGATCGCTGCTGGCAGACGTAATCGTGTAATGCAATTGTCTTATTCTACAGGCTTTTTGCAACCTTGCAGAAAGGCATGTTTTTGTTTATGTTTTTCTTCCATCGCAATGTCTTGGTTTGACTGAGAAATAATTTAGGGCGATTTTGTTGAATTCTTGTGATAGTGAATAAATTAATTAGTTTTATAATTGTATTTATCTCTTATAAACAAATTGGTGAAAAGCAGATTTTCGCCAAAACTTTTAATTCTATTTTTTTTACGATTATTATGTGTGCAATGTGTAAGTGAATATTCCATTTTTGTTATTGTTTTTATTAACGAACCAATATGTTACGAAATCCACATGAAAATAGTCAATTTTTCGGTCAACAACCTCAATATATTTCGTTTCATCTTTTTTTGATTTTGAGCTTTTGAAAATTATGAAAATGTTTTCACGAATACCAATTACCAAGTAGAATTTCAATAGAAAAGATTTCATCGGTGTGTCTTGTTATCTGAAAATATTGTCATGAATGTTGAATCAAGTAGCCGAAATTATTCATCCGAGGAAACTAATTAGATTTGCCTCTTTGTGCGTAAAAAATATGACTCGTCGCATTTATTTATTTACCAGACGAAGTTAGATCGCAATGTGCACTCTGCTCCGATCCATAGGAGAAAGAATAAAGAAGAGATTGTATAATTTGCTGAGAAGTTGGATAAGATGATCGCCTAGCCAGGGTAAATGGACTGGACAGCGGTCGACATATGCCGGTGGCGCGGGAGTTAGCTCGACTGGAAGGACCTCGATAACATTCAACTGCCTCTGCGCGAAAGCTATGATTTATACGAGCTGTGCACTCTGCTATCGCGATCCGGACACGGTCCATCGGCTTTCCTTTTTTGCGCGAGCTCTCTGCACGCTTACTGGACGTTTACGATGTCTCTTTTTTTCTTCTATCTTCATCGTTGTGGTTAGGAGCTGCGATTTCTTCAAGAATTTTCACTTTGACTGAGTTTTGTAAATGATTTTGAATTTTACTTTTCGGTCAAACGACATCTCATTTATGTACTTTAATTTTTTTTGGATTTAGTGGAAGATGAATTTTGTCACGTTCGTTATTTCTTCCAAAAATACGTATTTCCCTTTTATATGTAATTTGTAATTTCTAAATATACGTTATTTCATCAAGGTCTAATCAAACTGGTATTATAAAACACAAAAGGCACTGCATAAATTATGTTATCGCAAAAATACATTGATTTAACTACGAACACGCCAGACGCATCAACACTTTGAAATTTATTGTACAGCAATTTATTGTTCGCGATGCAGCACAATAAATAAAATTGTAGGAGGAAGCTCCTTCCGGATATTTTTCGCAAGAGGTGATCGCATGTTGCGTAATACGAAGCGCCGCCAATCTATTTTCAGTTGGCGCGCTTTCGCTCACTGTTGACGTTACTTTACACTCACGGTTACAATTTTGGAAAATTTAGCGATGATTCGTTTCCTTGACTCACATCCTGAAAAGGTATGTTTCGCTTGTCGTTGATTTTGGATGAGTGAGATTCTAATTTTCTCGTCTAATTTGTAATTTTAAGTTTAATTCTAAATTGACAAATGAACGAAAGATAAATTCAGCTTATAATCTTGAGTTGGCCAAATGAAATGTATAAGTTCTATTTTAAACATTTGACGACCATATGGTGATGCATTGGTCAGTCTTCGCTAAATTCTCATACGTTAGTTTTGTCAATTATCTTTCAACCAATAAACTACGCTGGATTTTGAATGGGTGCCAAATTTTATCTCAGGCAATTTACGTTTTGGCAAAAGTAAAAACAACAATTTTTACCAATAAAACATTTTTTAGACTAAAGAAATTAATAACGTAATGTTTGTAGTGTTTATATTAAGTATATGTCGCAAAGAATATGAGAACAAGCAGTGCAAGTACTTATGTCGATATACCCCTCCAAAAAAAGTATGCCATTCTGTACAAATCGAGATTAGACACAAATATAAATCACAAGATAACGAATAACATATCGAACGATATCTCTTACCGATACACGCGCGCGCGTGAATCCACCGATGCGCGTTATGCATGAATATAAATCAGGGCTATTTGGCCGAAAAGTAGTCGAGTCATCCGACAAAAAAATCGAGAGACAGAGAGAGAGATTCGGGCGCGTGCAATGCACAATCGCGGAAAAATCAGTGTCGATCGATCGACCTTTACCCCGCGGGACGTCCCCTAATATTTCCGAGTCTAATCGAGGGGGTGGACGTCTCTCTCTCTCTCTTTCTCTCTCTCCAGGAATATAAAAAAACACATGGGGGGCGATGCAGTAAAAATATAGCAGAAGGATGCAACCAGCGCTCGAACAGATTGAATGAAGAGTTATGACCGTAAAGGGGAAAAGTTGCTTTTTTGGAGGATTCGCACTGATGAAAATTAGTCTGCGATCTGAATTTGTCTGTTTTTCTTGCCGATGGTCATCACTCTAAGTACTTGCGTAAAATTAGCTTTGTTTTTTTTAGATTCGATATTGAACTGAATTTATTGCGTTAAATGCGGCTCAAACATTTTTGATTAATTTATATCATTCAAGTGAATGAAAAAAGGTCTATATATAAGACAGCATGTTTATAAGACGATTGTTAGTTTTTCTTGAAATTCACTGACGACGTCCACATCCGGGCCGAGCGGATCACCCGTGAAAGTATGCATTATTCGGATGTAAACAAATATCTCAAAATTACATCTCAACACCAATAAGCGAATAAATCAACGTGAGGAAAGTTCACTCTTGACAAATGCGAACTGAAGACAGAAAGCAGTCGATAAAGCCCCCGAAAAAAAGAAGACGAGCTGAATAGAAAGACGATGAGACGAGATGAGCGTGTACCCGTAGCTTCAAGGGAGTGTTTTATTGGTTGGTTTCCGTGGGGTGGCCCTTCTTTAACCCTCTGCTCTCTTTTGTTCGCGAACGCCGCTCGCCGTCAGCTAGTTATACGTGCGATCATTGTCGGCACACTCGATTCTCGAGACCTGCCTGCGCTCGCGTACCCGAACACTCGGCTTCGGTCGGGCGCCATGCGGTAACTGCTGCTTTTTACTCTCCTTTACGCGCTGTGATTTACGTTCCGACGAGCGCTCGGCTTGTTTCTATGCTGATATTGTAATTTATTTGGTTAGAGTAACGATGAGCTGCTATGTCTTCTTGTTTTGTGAAAAAGAATAATTTAAATGATGTGGCAGTTGGACATGCGCAAATCATGTGTTAAGATTATATTTGTTTTTTTTTTCAATTATTAATTGCAGACATGAGAGTTTATAAACATGAACTTAACGTGGAATTCATTGGAAATAAAAATTATTAAAATCTGTAGAAAAGAAAATATAGGTTAAGAATGTAGTCAATGCTTAACTATTTAGATATATAAGGAGAAGATAAACAAGATTCCTTCAAACGCTGTAAAACATGTTCTTTCGGTATTTAAAAATTTTCAGTAAAACATATCGTTAAAATTTTCGGCGAGGAACAAGTATATCTTCAAAATTTTTGTTGCGGAGCTCAACAAAAAATTAAATTTCGATTTCCGCTAAATAGCTCGTTTTACTTACCATATATATTTTGAATGTATTGGAATGTTTTATCTAAGAGATTGTTTACAATATAAATTACTTTATACCAGAATAGCCTGTAACAAGATATTTTTTATATTGGTTTCAAATATGAATGAGACCGATTATATCATTTACATTTAAAACATTGGTGCATTACAACAATAACGCAAAGCTCTGTAGTTCAAACTCTTTCTTCTCCGTGCACATTGTTTATTTTATACTTTTCAACTACAAACTTGAAATTATATAAGCCTATTGAGCTATTAACGTATTAAGTATCAATCAATACGCGATAACCAAGCAATACGCGATCTCTCGCATATTACCCCAAACAATAACAAGAAACCTAACGTTTCTCACCCCATCAACAAAACTTTAAGCGTTGCTGCACAGTCAAGTGACAGAAAAAAGATTATCCAAACACACGTTAAAGAGAAAAAAAAAAGAAAGGGCGACTTGCATCAAGTGGCGTTCACAAAAGGCAGTTCCGTGAGACGAATCAGCACCCACGCACATCGATGCTATCTAAGCGACAGGAGGGGTGAAAGAAAGGGAAGCGCCTGCGAACACGCGACCGGAAAAGGCATCCTAATTGATATCGATTCCAACTGCTCTTTTACTTTTTTTATATTTCGCTTTCGCTGTCCTTCGTGCGACGAGTAAATTAGCTGTATGTAAGTTTCTGATTACTCGGTCATGGGAAAGATGTTTTGATATGTTTGTCGATGATTCGTTGACTCTTTGTCGTGGTTCCTGTGAATTTTGATGAGTTGTTTGATTGCGTGACTATCTTTATCATATGCATTACGATGGCTATGGGTAAAAGTGACGTATTTCCGATTCAATATAAATCAATGAGTTTTTTCAATTAAAAAGAAATAAATAAAAGAGCAGAAGAGAATTTATTTTAAATAATCCTTGAAAAAAAGTTTGAAAAGATAGACAAGTAACGATGAAAAAGTATATTTGATAGACAGACGCGTTGAGAACAATGAACCCACCTCAAGCGAGTGTTTATCTCGACACGTCTAGAGTCCGACAACAAGATTCCCCTATTAAGCTTGTCGTCGTCGGGATACGCGGAAACGGTAGAGAAAAAAGTACGCAAGAGAGGGAAACAAGCGCGCAAAGTTTTTCAATCGCGGCGCAAAGTTTAGCGAGAGCGAGTTCCGAAGGGAAAGGGAGAGACAGAGAAAACTCGATTTCTACGTCACGAAAGGGGAAACACGCACAATGTAAATGTCCACTTTACGAGGACTAATGCTTCGTGAATTACATGTGAACGACTGGCTTACTTTTTTTCCTTCGAGGCAGCTTCGATTCTCTACTTGCTCCTCTCTCTTTTGTTGGTTTGGATATTTTGTATACAGGCGATTACTTAGAAGCCAAATTACGATCTTCAAAGTTTGTTATAGAATGGACTTTTGTAAGTATAGTAGATTATAGTTGTTATTAAAATTTTAATTAGTACAGTATTGATTTGATTTAAAAAACGAAAAAAACGGAAAATTGTTTATAAAGGGTTGCGTCATTTAACATAACTAGTTTTATTACATAATTTAGAATTAATAAGTAACATTTCCATGAAACCTTGAGGAGAAAAACAGATCGACAACAGCTGAATAATCCGTCAAGCGTTTTCAAAAAATAAAACTGCTACGTGATTGGCAAAAGGGTTGGATATATATAAAAAGCTCTCGTCGACCGCTATTTCCGCGAGGCGAATTATAGCAGCCGAAAAACAAAGCAAAGAAAACGACGAAGAAAAAGAATAAATAAAAAGAATAATGGAGCGGTGATGTATAACATAGGATGAGTTAATGTCGAGGACGACGACGTCGGGCACACGTATGGCTCTGGACGACAGCCAAAGTTACCCCGTTGGCAAAATTAATCAAAGTGGAATTTTCTCCTGCGCAAAGCATATTCGCTTCCCCCGTAAGAATGGATGGTTTCCGTTTCCTGGCCTCTCTCGTAAGCTTTATGCTACGCTGCTCGCGTAGCCCAGCGCAGCCCAGCGATGTATTAAGATTACTTAATCGATATTGCCGCGAACGGCCGATTTTTCATTCCTCGCTCGAGAGATTCGCCCGGCCGACGTTCGCTCGTTTTGACTTTAGACAAATGTGCGCGCTCCAATAGGCAAACATTCGAATACACAAGCTTTCCTGGGACTAATGTAACTCGGGCAAAGGCCATTTTCAAGACGTAACTTGGAAAAATAATACGAGATTGTGTCTTTATTGCGCCTATACTGTGAAATCGCATGACGACGATACGAAGCTTTGCAATCAGCTACCAATTTGGCTAGCGATAAGCATCCTGTTCCCACTCTGATGATCGCAGTAGTAAAAAGAAGTCAAAAAGGCAAGGGGACATCGGTGCACGGGTGAAATCGATTGACAATGGCGTAGCGCACGTGCAGCTCTACTTTCTTTATCTGATATTATCGACGGGGTCTGACCTCGCGCAGCGATTGCTTTTTAATGGATACCGAGCTTTATTGATGATACCGCGCTGTATCTGACACATATTTCAGAAAGAAAGCGTTCAAAGGGTTCATTTTAAAGCTGGCTTTTGCTGTAATTTTCATGTAGGTCATTATAGCGCTCGGCATTACTATTTTCAATGTAGACTTCTTTTTCGCTCGCTACCTCGGCCTCGTGCTGTCCCGCGCTGCAATCATCTTCCCCGCACCGAACTAACACTTGACTCGCCCAAGGCACACAAATAACCAATATGAATTCATTATATTTTATTGTTGTTTTGTTTTCTTTATCGTTTCTACAATTATGGAACGAGCGGAAATTGTTGACTGCTACGGATAAATCACTTCACATGTATACCGGGGGCGTAGTAGCGCCGTCTGATGGTAGGATTGCTACAGCTTCATATATAAACTGCATTCAGTTACGCGACGTGTTACTCTAACGACACCCATGAAAATTATTTTTCGACAAGTGCACAAATTCGTTGCTATTAGCAAGGAATACAGTGTATATATACCTTGTTTGTTGGTACATGTATATAAAATATGAGTGACCAAACGGTCGGTAACTTGGTGACTGTTCCGCAAGAGCGCTATCCTACCTGCCCCAATCTAACGCTTCTCTGTTTCTAATTCCAAGTCCCTGCTATGTGTCATATATAATCAACGAAGATAGATGATGCCAAAGTGGATATAAATAGATGCGTAGAAGCGAGGGTCTTTTCGCTTTGTAAAATAAGTGAGATTGTGAATTAACGTGAAGACAAAAATGAGTAGTTGGTGCAAAGTGACTTCTTTTAAGTATTAAATTTATTAGTTCTCAGCCCCTCTGTCGTTAAATTAATTTAACAGCTTCATATTTTATGAAAATTTTTGTTAGAGAGATAAAAGTAAATGTGCTAGAGAGATAAATACAAATGTGGAAAGAAAATAAGGCTTTGTTAGGCTATTAACACTACGATAGTTTGTTGAATTAGTGAAGGTTGCTCGCGAAAACATAAGAAAATTGCAGTACTGCAAGTTATATTCACATAGTTGACAATGGATGATTCACCTAATTGTGTTTATAATTCATACGATATTTTGGTAAATGCATTTATTGAAATCTTTGTTTTGTTTCCCGGTGAGCCAAGTATTCATTCTCACGGCTAAATGTATTTAATAGGCATACGTCAACGCGCCTAAACAACAAATATAAACGCTTACATTATGTATATATTGTATAAGCATCTATATTAGTTGGCTTAAATATCTTACGTCGTCAATTGAATATTGTATTTATATATTTATATAAACATAGATATAATACCTATACCAATTTTCCGAAAATAGTGTTTATAAAATGTTGTTCTATCAGTCTTATATTTCATTGAATAAAATAATTATTAATTGTTAATATCACTCATATAATTTAATAATGCTGATTTAGAAGTAACATTAATAATAACTTTCAAAGAATTTTTAAAAAAATATTTAACGTTATTAAATTTTGCAGTTAACCGATCACAGAGGTTGCAAAACTTTTAATCGTCACCTATTACATTATATTTGGAGCCAAGATGATAAAGTAGACCGATTTCTTACAAAACTTGACGAGATATCTCATATTGATAATTTAGTCGATACTTTTGGATGTACATTGCTTCATTACGCAGTTGAATACAATAACGTATCGATATCAGCTATACTCATAAAGTTAGGATGCAGTATTCATGCAGTTGATAATTCCGGACGAACACCTTTTCTACTAGGTCTGGCGAAGAAAGATGAGAGCATGATCTCTTTGTTGGTTCGCTATGTAACTGAAGTTTACGTTGATGAAGGTGTCGGTAGGAGTTGGTTGCACACAATTTTAAGTGAAGAAAAGTTATCTAGGTATGTACCTCGATTATTGCTACAAAAAGTGAAAGTGAGAAGTGGCGATGATATGGAGTTAGCTAATATACTGATTGCGGAAAAGTGTGAATTATGTTACGCGATTCATACAAGGAAATGTGCTGTAATAAAAATAATGATAGACCACGGTTTTGCAATCGATGCACAAGATGTGAAAGGGCATACTGCGTTACATTTTGCTGTACGTTTTGGGCAAACTGAAATGGTTAAATTACTACTAGAATGCGGCGCTGATGTGAATGCTCGAAATACCATAGGACAAATACCAATAAATTATCCAAATATTTTTTATGCCACTGCTGAACAACAAGATATTTTGAAACTTCTCCTTGAACATAGATGTCAATGGAGTCTGCTTGATGAAACTTATAGAATGCAAATATATAATTTGATGTGCTATGGACCAAAAGAAGCTATCGAGATATTATTAAATTTAAATGCTGATTATGCTGCGCGAGATGCATTTCATCAAACTATACTTCATTATATAGTAAAAAATCGTAATACTGATGTAGTCCAGTTGTTGAAATCCCGCGATATAGACCCTAACGTTGAAGATGACAAGGGCCGTACACCACTACATATCGCTGCTAAAGAAAAGAACGAAATAGCTTGTAAAATTTTTCTTGACAAAGGCGCCGATGTAAATAAAGTAAGCGACACTTTTATAGCAGTCCCGTTGTTTTATGCAATCACAGGAGCAGACCAGTACAATAACTGTAAAAAGTGCATCGAGTTGCTCTTAGATCATGGTGCGGATGCTCAATTTAGTGATAACGGATATACAGTTTTCAACGTGCCGCAGTCGCGTAATTTTGCACGGTTGTCGGTACTTTTAATAGGACATTTTGTCTTGCTTGAAGCATTTGGTAAAGAACTTACTGAAGTGATTCAGGAAGAAATTTTTTTAAATTGTTTTTATGAAATGCAATTCAGTTTTTGCAAACAGCGGCTCATAAAAACACAACAAGAGACAATTTATAAAGAAATAACATTATATGATTTTTTAATTGAAAGTGAAGATAAGATTACATCTTATATGTACAATAACGAAATTCTCTCGAAAATACAATCTTATAATTCTGATTATCATTGTAATGCTTATATTAACCACCG
The DNA here is from genome assembly GCF_024137745.1 of Phymastichus coffea. Classification (NCBI taxonomy): domain Eukaryota; kingdom Metazoa; phylum Arthropoda; class Insecta; order Hymenoptera; family Eulophidae; genus Phymastichus; species Phymastichus coffea. Next base: position 756,170 of record NW_026706903.1, on the reverse strand, counting down.
ATTTCAGATGCGTATAAATAATGCTATAGAACTTGCCAATTTAAGAAAGCAAGCTACAATCGCTTTAGAAAATCTTACAGCATCGACAATTAGATATAACGATATTATTGTCCGTGAGGTGATTAGTTACTTGAATCGTGAAGATTTACAAAGTCTAGCCAATTTAGTAGCTGATAATATTGCTTGATTGAACGTAAGACTGACTATGTTTCTAAAAATATATTTCAAAATGGAAATAAATATACTCTTATTTTGTACACAAATTGTGATAAATTAATTTAATTTTGTATAATAACCTCGTTACATAATACATTTTATTCGGTTACATGAACATAACAATTGTTTTTTTGCTTAAAAAATAATTAAGATGTAAGTATGACATTTTAATTTGAATATAATTTATTCGGAAGGGAGGTTCGTGTATTATTTTGTTGCTCTATATATGTACAATAATTCATGAATATTCAATATATTCATGAATTATTGTATTAATTCATGAATATTTAATATATAAATTAAATAAATATATTTTCTTTAAAAACCGGTATATTCGGCTATTTATAAATAATGTATTTTTGAGATACAAACTAACAACTTGTTTATAAATTATATGATATTCTTAATTTTGGTCTATTAAGTGACACATCTCTCGATATCAGGTAATGGTATATTGTATAATAATATATTAAATTCAACAATTATTTCTGTAGGCGTAAGTGCTAAAACTATAAGGATAGTAATAAGTAAACTAAATATTGCTATTTAATAGCGACTTTGAAGTTTCTAACTAAATTATATAGAATTTTCTATATATTCTTCTAAACAATTCATTTGTAAAATATAAAGATTGATGAGAGAATTTCGTGACTTTCCCGCACTGGCGCTACTTTAGATATGCTTTTCAAACTTTTTCCCTTGAATTTTCCGTCTACCTAGATTCTCGCCCATACACCTCAGCTAGAGTTCTATCACTTCTTTCCATTGGTTGCTTGCTATCTTGTTGTTTATGAGCAGAGCAATTAAGACTTTTCATTCTGAAAAATGAAATAATTCATATTTTATAAAGACGAAATTACATGGATAATTACATACGATGGCCTGTACAAAAAAGAGTGCCTTTAACTGCTTCCGTAGCTAAAATGCAGTTCAGCGTATTGCAGTTCAATTGGAATTTTGAAAATTAATACGAACCTGAAAATACCAACAAATGATTCAAGATAATACCAAATACAGCTCAGGAGACTAGAGGACTTTAGGTGCAACCGAGTTTTAGATTACGAGAATAACAAGGCCAATGACTCTTAGAAGTAATCGAATTTATAGAATTATCGTAAATCAATATGATTTATTCTGATTTAGTTTCATATCTACAATCTTTATAATCTATTTACGATTATTTCTTATACAATTAAAAAAGGGAACATCTCGTTTTTAATTATTATCCTCTTTACACGTTGATCAAACTTCTAAAATCACAATCATTCAGATATTTAACAATCATATTCGCCACAGCATGATAGCCACCTTGCCTTAAATTGAAAATATTGTAAAAATGTAATAGCAGTTTCATATTTTATTTGAGTCGTACAGATGGCTTTCTCAATTCTTTCGACAATAAATTGAAAAAATGTAAAATACCCATCAATATTTAAATGTTGCATTTCTCAGTATTATTTTCGATACAAATTCAAATATAACTCAAATTAAACATCTGATTCTAATATATCCCACATCACATTGGCAATAGGAATACCTCGTATCCTGAATTACCAAATTCAGAAAAATAGGCTCGAACAAACTGTATGTCTTAAACAAAGTAATGATATCGGAAACGATGCGAGCGCCACCTTCATCTTACTGTATATCAGCTTCACCTCTCAGCAGCAAATCTATTATTTTTTTAAAATTCATCTCCGAATTCGTCAAATTTGATGACTAAATCGCAAAAACCAATGGTGTCATGAAATCACTGCTCGACTTGTTAATTTCATCACTGTTCTTCAACAAGAAATCAACATTTTACGGGAACAGATAATGTAATGGCATACATTCTACTATATCCCTAACATTAGCGTCGAATCTTTTGCCTTGCAGTTCATTAAGTGCGGCTTCATTTATATTCTCCGCGTGGTAATGTATAGGTAAGTGACCGTTTCGCTTCTTTTCCATTGGAGAAACGTGACGCTGAAGCAGAATTTTAACTATATTCCGAATTCCGTACTGAAAAAGGTAGAATATTGTCATACTACCAGTACAGTCCAGATCGAACAATACCACGCCTTGATCCAAGTGCAACTCCAAAATGCGACAATTTTCATCTTTTTCGTGAATATTAAAAACTAATGTTAACGTCACCACTACTGAGAGAAAATTCAATGCCTAAACTGGAATGGAGTGCTAATTCATGCTCTACCTCCTACCATATATACAACTACAAATTACAAGTATTTGGACGGTCACTGTCGAACAGGTAATTGCCTTCTAATAGGCCTGTATCCGGGATAGGTCCAACACCACAATTGAAACTGCGCAGTGTTATGCCACACCGAAAAATGGTTTGCTTTCCGATTATTTATGATGAAACTGAAAAATACAAATGCGCATGTAATCGCATAGTTGATCTGAATCTGACAGTGGATTCTTTCTTTCGTTAGTACGTATGATTTCCGATTCCGCGTGAACATATTTATCAACAAATGTCAACTGCATTCCCAATTTATAATCACTTCACGCAAAAAATTAAATCTAATAATATTGTTCTAATCTAATAATTGTTGTATAAATATATTTCATAGCTTACCCTTGCAAATTTAATATTGAGTTATCATCTGTAACGGTGTACTTTTTATACCATCGCAAATGTCCACATCAAACTCGACAGATTTCCAACCTCCAACTCAGATATTTCTGTTTCAACTCTGAAAAAAGCTTCTTACAAATCTCACTCAAAATGCTTTGTCGACATCGCATTCTTGATCCTCAAGTAATGAAGAAAAAAACACGAGCACTCAAAATAACAGTCTGACAATCAAAACGATGCAATCCCTCTCATTCGTTCGTCACCTACCGCCGATTTACGAAAATTGAAGGACAAAAAAGCGATTCTCCGAAAAAAAACTACTGCGAACGCTTGGAAAGAGGGAGAGGATTATCCTGTTGAACGTGGGTGTCAACGCGTGCATTGATTTCCCGCTCAATTTCACCCGAATACCCCAGCCGAGCTAAGCTCTCTCTCCTTCGCGAGACGTGAGCACAATAGCCATGGATAAGCCCGTTAAATGTGGACTCGCTTTTCACCCGAGTAATGCCATACCGAAGTGACGGGTATGTAGATTTTGGAACACGGAATGGACTTTAATCAATAATCGTAATTTATTTCAAGTTTATATTAATATATTTTTGAGATTATTCAATAATTATATTATTTTTTATTGAAAATATTTTGCTAGAATTGCATAATTCAGTACGTCTTACTCAGTAAAATAGCAGATTTTTTTACATTAAAAATATCGACATTTCTGTGAATCTCATAGTTAAAAGATTCACTTCAAAGACTTGATTGCATTTACATATGTTTTCCTATTTCTTTGATATTACTTTCAGCGACAATAACAAGTATGAAAGAAACTAACGAAAATAGATTCGTTTCCCGAAGTAACTGGCTTTGTACGAAAGTATAAAAACATATCAATGAAAAGAAAATTGTAAACATTTATGGAGGACACTCGTTCAACTTAGAAAAAACAATATCGCTTACTCGACCCGAATCCTCCTTAAACCAAATCAAAAAGAAAAAAAGATGAAGCATTTGGTCGCTAAACTACTTACTCGGTGATCGCCTCACTCAAAACATGAAAATCCCCTACGAAAATTTCTGTATACGTACAACAGAGCCGCTCTAGCAGAAGTGTGAGGGTAAGAAAAACAGGACGAGCGACACAATGCGTGAAAATCCAGGCCAATTTAACACGACGTGTAGGGAGAGAGTGAGCTAAATCGGTCGATTTGGCCCAAATATTTTTTCAGGGATTTTCGTGGCATGTTCAGACAATTGGCATCGATCTCTCGCAGATAATAATGTGTCCACCGTGTCTCCCGTATATTCCACGGCTTGGAAAAACACGGCATATAGCTTTACCGCAAATATTTTCGTAGTAGGTGTCGGAAATTCAATTGGATTATAAGGGAGAGTCTGTGGAGTTGTAGCTTTCAATTTGAATGTGCCGGGATGTACTTTTGTTCGGACACAATTGCAATCTCACTTTGAAGAAGAAACTTTCATCTCTTTCCAAAGCAACTCGGCTAACTTTCCGCCTTGCCTCTCGTGCTCGTGCACAAGCATCCATCCTGCAGCGCAACAGTGAGAAAAAAAGAACAAGACCTCGGTATCATCATCATCCCCCTTGTACGAAGAAAAAAAGGGGGCGCGGCGGGTTGGTTCACCTGGGAGATAGGCGTGGCTCGTCTTATATAGAGGGGTGAACGCGCGCGAGTGGTCGATATCCTTACGCGTATATATGCGCTCCCAACGGAAGGAGCAACTTGAGTTTCTTTTTCGCACGGCTCGCTGTTGTTTTAGGTAGACACGTGATGATCCGTTATGAGGACGGGAGTTGGATAATTTTATATTTTTTTTAGATCAATGTGGCGAAATAATTAGAATGATTTTGCTAATCAAAAGTCGGTTTTAATTTTGATTTAAAGGGCGGAGTTATAAATAAAAAAAAGAGATTATCAGGATTGAGGGTAAATGCGCAACATGCGGTTTGATCTTTTAATTTAGAAAACGTTTTTTATATCCAAATTGAAAAATGTTGTCTTTTAAACGGTTATAAACCCGATATTTAATTTTGTTTCAACTGCTGAGAAAGCAAGATTATTACTATTAATTCCCATTCCCACTTAATTATTTAGTTAGAACTATTATACTATTGCGATACATGGAATGAGGCATATGTACTTTCAAATTCCAATTAATCAAATTAAAAATTATTATAAAATAAGAGTGGTCTGACAGAAAATTATATATCTAAAACTAAATTAACAAATTAATTTGATCGTGTTAGTGAAAAATTTAAAAGCGCGCTTTGACTGCGGAACAGCAATAAACTGTTATTTGGAAATAAAATTCAAAGAAATTTTAAAAGATGAATTATTTATGGCTGATATAAAACTAATGTAGTAGCTTTGTTTATTAATACTTATGATTTATTTTGTATTTAAAGTGATAGATTATTATAATTAATATTGTCAAATTGCCCAACAGTTTAAAAACACGCATGTTTGCGTGGTTCTGATACATCATTGATCAGTAATCGCGAGCAACAAAAATTATCAAACAATTCAAGTAGATTTTTCAACGATAATTAGGAAAACAATTGGAACTGAAATATCATCGCTATCGATTCAAGTATTAAAACGTCAAAATGAGAACTATTAAATCGTGCACGCGTGAGCCACGTGCCGCTGCTCCGCAGACAAACTGCAACGTCATCGGTGCAGCTTTAGTTCGGTTTTCTTTTGATAAAATTAATTTGTAGAGTCACCTTATATCTTTGTTCTTCATTTTGAACCTTTCAATTTTCACTCTCAGTTTATGTATGCAAAAGTGAATAAATAACTCTTCAAAAATAACAAAGAAAATTGGAAATCGAACATCACACTTATGTTTCGTAAGTTGTCCATGTCACAGCAATGTCTTTTAAAACTGACGAAAAAATTATTTCTTACACATATCGACGTATTACAAATTTGTTCCCGTGTTCTGGCTTGAATCCAGCCGATAAACGGTTCCATTTTCTCTAACCTCGCTCGTTCCACTTTTACCGAAGGTTTCGAGTGTTTTTGGGTGTCGCCTCTCTCTCTCTCTCTCTCTCTCTCTCTCTCTCTCTCTCTCTCTCTCTCTCTCTCTCTCTCTCTCTCTCTCTCTCTCTCACTCTTTTCACGCCTCTCGCTATATTTAAATATTTTAAAGACAAATCCACCGTCGTAGGCTTTTGCTAAATTGCTGTCGTCAAAACTTTCTCGCTTGTCGCGATACATTAATAAAAATCTTCATACCTTGATTTCGTTGATGCGCGTGAATGAACGACGTCGACGACTCGATTTCTTGTATATTTAGTTTCGGTAATATTAACCTAGTTTTCTAAATTTGTTGCATTTATTGAGAAATCAGCCATCTCGAAATTTTCGAACATTTTTGCAAGTTCATTTATCACCGTATCCAAATAATAAATTTTGGCTGATATATGTTGCATAAGCACACCGTGATCTTTTCGTATAATTTGACGTTCGAAAAATAAAAATTCTAACTGTTTCCATCATCTAAAAAAAGTAGCTTTCCATGTTGCATAATGTACTTTACATTAATTAATTAACAAGTCCTGATCGTCATATTATCACGCCAAAACCATAAAATATATCAAAACACATGATTGAAAGAACCTCGGAAAAAGCACAATCGCAGCGAAAAAATGTTCCCACAGAACAATATATTAAACGTCGACGATGATAGTCGCGATCTATATACGCACGTAGGGGCAAAAGCGGCTAAGTGCTGCTTTCTGTTGCCGGAAGCGCGGTAATGGCTCGACACCCGCTTGCCTCGTACTTGCCCTATACAACCGACTACCCTCCCCCTCTATTGTTTCTTGTATCTTTATCGTGAGTAGCTGCAATGATTTTTCGGTGTCGGGCGCGCTTCTAGTTATGAGTTATTATTCAAAATCGATGGCGTACACGTGATATCGCTTCGGAGATTTTGACCTCGTATGCCTCACGTGCTGGGTTTGGAAAACTGATTTTTGTTGCGCAGTAGAGTGGCGATCAGACCGATAGCCAATTGAGTATTATTCTCGTATGACACTTGAAAATCAGATGCCGAGCGAATGGAGGCAATGAAATTCGTCAGCTCGTTTCAATTTCAACCGATATTTTTCCACTCGCATTTCCGTAGGGCGACAAGCCTTTCGCAATATCATCCATTTTCAGCAGCGCATCAAGCTGCTACAGCGGTAAACAAGAGAAATGCGTAAGTGAAAGGCAAAGAAAGAAAAATGAAATGATAATCTACGGCGATACGGCGGAGCTTCGCATGCCCATCTCCCGTCCCGTCGGTTCGAATGTACGCGCACACACGCGCGAAATACGTTCGCGCAGATTCCCCTCCCGTATACTGCCACGGCAAAACACGGTCTGTGCGCGTTTCTGCTGACAATAAGAAAAATTACAGCCCTCCCGTATATATCTGCCGCGTTTCCGCGTAGCTGGATACCATTCCAGAACGAGATGTGTGGCATTAGTTTCTATGGCGAGTAGATAATCGAAATGGAAAGGGAAGGAAAAAAGATGTTGGGTGTATGATGGAGGATAAGTGTAGGTGTCTAGTTTGCCTCTGAGAAATTCTTTACGTGCACTTTCTTTTCTTTAATATTGTTTCATGCTGAGACTTAAACCTTGCATAGTTAACGGTATAAATAGACATCTAATTATAGCAGCAGTGTATATTTCAATTTTTTAATTGTACAATTTTGTCAGCATTTAAAATTAGAATAATTGGCTTAGGATATAGAATTTCCGCTAACTTTTGAGCATAACATTTAATTTTAACAATTCGCACGTCTCTACTAGCCCGACATTATATTTTTAATTTATTGTACTTAGAGCTGCATTTGTGACAAAGTACGGAATTTCCATTGTACGAACGACTCGAATCGTTAACATAAGAAACATCAATCATTTCTTAGTACCCATAAGAGTGAATGTAGAGCCGATGATATATATCTATAAACCTCAAGTCAATCAATACTAAAATCATACTTCCACAGCTCTTATAAAAACATACCTCATTTATCCTATCTAACTGTATTTCCGACTAAAGTGTGTGCTCCATAGTAGTAGGCGTCGCCGAAGAAAAGTATCGAAGAGACAGTGGGGGGGCATACGTCAAATTTTCCGCTTGATTCCCAGTTGTATGAAATGTCGGGCGCACCACCCCTGAAGGGAAAGAGAGAGAGAGAGAGAGAGAAAGAAAGTTTGAGAGGGAGAAAAGCGGCGTCGACCAGTCTGAAGCGACAATGCCGAACGGGGGGAAACATCCGGCCAATTGTCACCTCTTCGGGGCAAGCCCTCGCACGCTATTGTCACCCTCCTAATTATTGTCCTGTGGGTTACGAGGTCGAGCTAACGCTACATGTCCGGTCTTCTTCCTTTTTTCTTCCTCGCTCTTTCCGTAGCGTTGCTGCACTGCTGATTCCACACACAATTTTTTTCTTTGAGTTTTCTTGTTTGAGTACGAGTGAAATGAACGGTGAAGGTGAGATTTTTTATGAATGCGATGTTTAACTCTTCTTTAAATTTTAATCGGTGACCCGTGACTTGCATATGTATTACAAGACGTTGTAAATGTATTAAGTGACTTCACTAAACTTTGCTGAAAATAATCGATTAACTATTTCCACATGACTTCTTCGTGAAATTAAATTATGCTCGTTATACATTTTAAACTATAATAGTCTTAGCTGGAATATTAGAATATAATTTATAATACCATGTGTATAATTTCAATATAGTATGGAAAATATACGAACCTAGCCATCTAGCGGGAAACTTGGCTGTTTACTTCGATCAAGTTTCAAAATCACAGAAAGCCGCAGCGATGCCAAAAGTTGAAAATAAAAGACACGCCTATTATCTTTTTGCTTATACTCTCACTAATAAATATTTACGAATAAGCGAGAATTAAAATTAGTACGTGTAAATATTTATTGGCGTAAGTGCTTATGCTAATTAATTATATTTGTATGAATGCTAGATTAAAAATTAAAAATATCTTTTTTATAATCAAAAATTGAACTTAAATTTTTTTTCATGCAAAACTGCAAATAAACGAATTCACTTTTGTGATATCGACTTTTGATCATTTAATCAAGTTGTAGGTCTGATTAGTCAAATCACAGATAACACCCCCCCCCCCCCCCCTGAAAACTGTTACACACCGCAAACACAACCCAGACGGTTACCTTTTTTTTTGTAAGATGATGGTAGTCAAAAATTCCGGTAGCGACATTTCCTGAGGCCATTGTATACCTGTAAACAGATGGAAAAGCTAAGGAACATAAAAGATCAAAACCACCGTGCCGATGAATCGTCAAGGAATTCGGTCTGTTTGTTCCTTTCTTGGCGAGGAAACTAGATTGCGTAACTTCCGCTGGATTTGCCGATTTTCAAATTCGGAGATCAGATATATACGCTTCATTGTTTATCTGTTTGAAGTTTCTAGAAGTATGAAACGCTCTTCCGTTTTCTTGCTTTGCTTAGAGGAAGTTAAAATTACTATTATGTTATTAGATGCATAAAATAGAGTACTAATTTTATTAAAATTTCAGGGCACGTGATACTTCAATAATGAAGGTTTCGAATGATAAATGAATCAACTTTATCAGTTTTATAATTTCAGCTCTGCATGTTTTCTACATCTCAAAGTTTCAATGTCAATGAATTGTGAACAAACTTAAATCATCGCGACTGCGTAAACAAAGTTAATTTATAAAACAATCTGTAGCATTTGATAAGTAATACTTGATGTAAAAATAACAAAGTGACACCAATATACGCGAGTGCTTTTAATAAAATGCGAAGAATACGATCTCTGACGACAACGAAAATTGTAAAAATAACAGATAAAACGGCCTCATTTTTTTTCCTGCTGCGACATTGCTGTTCACTTATAACTGTCTTTTATCATGCTCACTTGTCGCTTAAGAAAATACTGTGTTTTCAGATTTACAAAAGTTATGATATCTTTATTCGGTAAAATTTATGTGCAGTGTAAACAGAAAGTCGATATAACATTGAGAAGTTTAAAAAAGTACGAAAGATAATTTATATATGAGCATCAATGCGATTACATTATCAAGATAATACTCGGTATTTGATAAATGAAACATTGCTTTCATCATTTACAGGTAAAAGTTCACAGTGCAACAAGAAATATTTTTAATCAAAAATTATAATTGAAAAAACAAATTACAATTGATTATTTACAAAATGACAATTCTTCTAAAAAATAAAGTTAAATTATAGAATGTGAGTCTATTTTCCACACATAATCATTAATAGGTAATGTAACTCCATTATAAATTATTTTTACTTTTTTTTAACATGAAATTTTATAGTTATATATCTCTTTGATGAATAGATCGTTTACATTCCCTCTTCCTATACAAGTCCATTAAAAACCCACTTTCGCACAACTAATCCCGTTACGAAAAATTTAATTTTCCCCACACCCCCGGAAAAATCGTCTCAATCAACGGTCATTTCCACCCTCTATATCGCAATAACAAGCCTGTAATTTATTTAAGCAGAGCGATGTCACCGACACTTTCTCTCCCTTGGTGTGTCACTTTGGGAGATCGACCTTTCGATTCCCGCGGGTGCAAACAAAAGCCACAGAGAGAAGCGGCTCCTCCTCTCGTATAGGGGCGTGTTGCTAGTGCTCCCGGTGAGCTAAATGCTCCTAAATGATACTTCCACGACATAAGATTTATCTGCGTACGAGCGACGCGTGTGAGGATGACTTTTTTTGGCGAGTTTCCAGACTAAGAGGAGGTACTTGAGGGATTGCCGCTACTACTTACTGCTCTCTCATATGTGTTTGTTATTTATTTTATTGATTTTATTCGTGTCAATCGTGAGTTCGTTCTTTCAGTTATTGATATTCAGTAGAGGATTTTAATGTTAATATTTTCTTTCGCCCAAATAAGAATGTAAAATTGTGAAAAGTAAAACAAGTACTAAACTTTTATTATTATTTTTTTAAATAAATGACATTGCAAGATTTTCTAAGGAGTTACAATGAGAGAAGACATTTTTCAAATCAGATTACGTCCAATAAAAAGTCATTCAATTTCGGAATTACTCAAAAGCGGATGTATGTATCCCCAAACAGCCGAACGATTTTTCGGGGCGTTCGAAAATTCATAAATCTCAAGCTTATACACACATACAGCTTGCGCGTGAGGCAGATGTTCTTTCGATTTTTTATGCTGGTAAATGGGCGTATACTTGAGTATATTTTGAATTGCACTTATATAGATGAGTCACGATGAATATGGGAACGGTTATTTTTAATAGATAAAATATCATGTCACTTACTGATGTTTTTCTTTTTTGGATCGGAGTGGCTTTTTGCGTATGCAATGACGTAGATACATAAAGAAAAAAAGTATCCTGTGAGAACGATATAAAATCAACTGTGCGAAACTGATGTAGCAAAGTATAATAAAATATTTGAATAAGTAGTTTCACACGTTAGAAAGTTTTGTAGATCAGAAAGAAAGCTTGACAATGTAAACTTCAACTGCAAACGTCTCACACGGATACACATAAATCCGTTGATAGAGTCGTAAAGCCACAGGCAACTAATTTTCTGCGCGGGTGCGCGTCATGAATTCGAAAGGAAGCAATGAAATAAAAGCGCAGGCACGCGTCAGCAACATCATCATTGAATTAAACAGTATGTTCTCGCTCACGCACACGCACATATTCTCCGGAGCTCAATTTCGAGCTTTTCCTCCCTCCTATACATGTGAACCGCCCCCGACAAAATGTCAGGGGTTAATTGATATAAACGCGCCGGCGCGTACGGCCGTAATATACTTGTCATACACCTCCCCCCCTCTCTCTTCGTTCGCAGATAAAATGGCGCGCTCTGCGGGATTTGTGGTGTAATATTGCTTTGCGCGTGCACACCAATCTCTACCTACTATGTATTACTATATATGACTCTCTTATTAACATACCAAAAGCTTCGACGCGTGCGTGACGAGCGGTCTGATTTCTTGTTCGCACAGAGCCACTTTCGATGAATATATTTTGCATTGTTCGAATGCGTGTATGTTTTTTTTACTAACGCTACTTTGCTTTAAATATATCATGTCAATACAATTAAATATCGCTATATTTAAGTATGAATTCGAATAAGAATTCACTTTTTTATGCCACAAAAAAATATCCACATATGGGTCGTATTACATCATCCACAAGTTAAGAGAAAGCTTCATTTGGTTACATTTGAAAATAAAATTCTATTTTTAAGTCTTTAGAAAAGAAATTTTGAAGAATTTTCAATTGTCATTAACCAAAAACTTCAAGTCTTCATCTGTAGGAATAACGTCTTCAACAACTTTGCGATAATCTTCATATACGTAGAATTCATCGCAGCCTTTCAATTTCACGACGAAAAATTCGTTGTCTTTACCATCCCAAGCAAGGAACTGTTCTCAAAATATTATATATCTAATTAAATATTACTTATAATATTTTTTCCGATGGTAAGATCTCTTAACTTACCCTCACATACTCAACATTATTAACATGTCGATACTTTTCTAAAATGATGGCACTGGCAAACGGAGGAATATCAAAAACTTTGATTCCTTGAGCTCTTTCGAACGCTGCCAATGTTAAATCATGATGGCTGTACAAATAAATCTTTTTCGGATTTTCAGCAATTCTATTCTCCTCAATATTTTCAATCACTCGTCGCACCATTGTACCTCCATTCAGTCTTTTCAATTTTTGTGTCAATGACATCGCATCTATATTGTATTTGAATAATTCGCGCAATCGTTTCATGACTTCATCCGAGCACCATCGAGGTTGCGGTAAATTTAACAATTTCTGTCGAATCAATTATTTTCAATGTATTCCATTACATTGCTTAAAATTTGCTTGAAAAAATAATGCTCACGTGAATTTTAACAGCGTAATAAATCCATCCTGAATAATGAATTAATTTCTTTCTCATTGGAACGTTCGCCATTTTTTCTACATAATCGAGAAGATCATTATATTTTGTCATTTCACTTTGATATTCTTCTGATAGATTGAGCTCGGATTCCAATAATCGATAAAAGCTTAAAAAGCATAAATTATAATATATACTGTTCACTACTCTGTTAAACCAAACTTACTTTGGATACTGATGAGGTGTGAGTAAAGTGTCACAAATATTCGGTGCTATATCAAACGGTATTGGCATCCATTGCAACGTAGCATGCCATCTATTGTTTTCCGAAGGTGGATAAAGACCCGCCAAAACCAGTTGCAGGGTCATTTTTGTACGATCAAATTTAGATGTGTAAGCGTGCAGCTGATTAGGTTCGTAATTGCCCAAAAATTTGTCATACTTTTTTCGAAGAAGTTGACCAAATCTATATGATTGACATTTTCCTTCCTGATGTGTAAAACTTCGATAAAAATAATCATCCGATAAAAATGTATCGCAATACTCACATTGGTCAATTGACCAAATCCTATCGTTCCATAATATTTCGGATCGGTAACATTAACAATGTTAGCCTCGTACACGCTTGGAGTACGAATGCCATGTCTGAAATTCTTTGTTATCACAAATTAACGTCACAATTGAAAAAAAAAAAAAGAAAACGATTCCGTGTTGGATACTCACGACTTGAACAAGCTCCAGCTGCAAGAACTCCTCCATGACTGCACGTCGTATTTTGTCAGTTAACTAGAAAAGCAGTACACCGACGATAAGAAAGAATTTTCCAATGATAGAGAGTGACATATAAGCAACAGAAACGTGATATGATTGATATTGGTATTGACAAGTATGATATCTACTTACTAACTCCGTTATCTTGCAAATTAAACACAAACACAAAGTTACATGCAGGTCAATTATCATCGAGTGTAAACGACAGCATAGAGGAAACTAACGAAGATTGTTTTTTATCTTACAGAGAATTCAGTATTCACGCGAAGCACAGTTACCGCTGATAACGTTTGCTAATTAACAGCTCTTGCATTCTAAAAAAAGTGCAAGACGTAAGTGCGCTGCAGACGATTGAAAATCTGTGCGTGCGTCTGCAAGCATTAAAGATGACGACCTGCTGCGTCGACAATTTTTTACGCTGTCAAGTAACTGTTGTCGTATAATCCATTTATAGAGGGTCCGTTTCTGTATGAGCAGCTGCTTTTTATAAGACTGAAAACTACTTATAGGTACTTATTGCCTTGATGTAATCAATAGATCCTAAACAAATCGAATAACAATATAAATTTACATATCACGATAAAATCCTTGGCCCCTGTGGAAAGGTAAAAAAGAGCAGCTTTATACTGATATTTGCTGATTGATAGTGTTTCATTTTTAGTGTCCCAAAAAATCGTAAAGTAAAATGTTCTCTATAAAGCTTTTACGCGAATTCTTCACATTCTGATGCAAAGTCTTAAAAAATCAATTACGAAATGAAAAAAAAAAAATAAAAATAATGGAAAACTGGCGACTTTAAACATCTCTGACGCTTAACGTTATTCTCGACTCCGTCGCGTGTAAATGTATTCATGACATTTGAAATTGGGGGAGAACCGATGCATATAAACCTCGGCCTCACGTCGACTCTAATAAAGATCGATGGGGTTTAATTAAACGTCGGCATAGTGGAAAACGAGGCCGATGAAAGCGTTATTATACGGATAAAAGAAAGAACACACGGGAGGAGAGAGGCTCGGAGAAAATTGACATGTCAGTGAGTCTGCGCTTTTTTCCTTTCTCCTACATCCGATATACGTACCACGATTCTGACCCCCTTTCTTTTTTTTAGCGTCACGCCTTTTTGTCGATGCTCGTAGGTCGCGAATGATTAATATGACTATAATCTCATGACTTTTGAGATTAAAAATTTGCGGATAACTAAAATTTCAATCGTTTGATAATTTTCAATGAATTTATTGTCGTCGGTGGAAACGTTAATATTGATATCATTAATTCTAATATAAACTTGATAACTATTGCGAAAAGTAATTAAAGCAGACGATTTATTTATATAGAAATTTATAAAAATTAATGCAATTGATTTTGTATTATATATTTACACGCTTACGAGTATTAGTTTTTTGTAGTGTTAAAAATTACTAAAATTAAAAAATTACATTTCATATTTAATGATAGCATATTTCTTTATTTAATACTATAAAATAATTCTATTATTTTATACTATAAAATAATGCAATTTACGGATATGTCATAGAAATTTTCTTTATCTTTTCCGGATTATTCTCTTCTTTTAAAAAAATAAATGTTATACGTTATTTATTATCATGGTATTAGAAATACTAGTTATTACATTGTTTTTATTAGTGATACCAATGAAATTACATGTTTATAGATTTATTTAAAATATTTGAAATTAAAGTAATGATTGCAATTTGTAGAACAAAAAATTGAAAAGTAAAATTAGACAAAATAAGCTTATTCTCAATTATGTTTTTAAAAGTTTATCAACGAATAAAGAATTGAATTTGTTTTCTATTAAATACGAATTCATTCATCTATCGTGCAATGCATGTGCTACAAAGTAAAATCTGTAGGATAGAAAAAAAAATAAAATGCAAACCAGTAAATCACAGGATCGAAAGATGAAAGAGAGAGAGAGAGAGAGAGAGAGAGAGAGAGAGAGAGAGAGAGAGAGAGAGAGAGAGAGAGAGAGAGAGAGAGAGAACACATCAGCTGCAAAGGCTCAAAAAAATTCCAAAAACTCGCAGAGCACACCTTAGGAAGAGTATCCTCTTCTGTCCGATCGCGCGCGCACGTGCTGCACGCGAGGAAAAAGGAAGAAGAAGAAAAAAAGAAAGGGAAGGCTTCCTTAATACGGCTAAATATCCTCGGGACGCGCCTCTCATCTGACATCTGCCCATTGACAATGGTAATGGGCGTGAAATTTCGGGAGTCGAAGGCAACGCTGACAAATTCCGCTTTATAGCCAGAGCCCAGGTGTGCGGTTTTTCCGAAAGATCGATGCGCTCTACGCGTGAATGCGGGGAGATATAGTTGCACAATGGGTTTGCGAGCACCGCAAACACGATCCTCGTTAGATCGTTATGTGTAAGTATACGCGCGCGGCGAGGGGCAGATTTTTCACGCCGATTTAACGACAAACCTTTCAGGCACGAGTGATCTTGACGCTATGGATACGCTTTCATTGGCTTCTGGAAAATTTGTGTAGATTTGCGCCTGCGCTTGCGCTTCCCTTCGCTATGCAGCTATTAGGCATGGCTGAATTACAATGATTTTTAACAAAAGAGAGATCAATTTCATTTAGTTGAAATGATTTGCGTATCTGGATTTTGACGTACATCTCTCGCGAATGAATCTCATTAAATGAACATTTAACGCATGTATTCAGCCAAGCAGTTTTTATTTATAGGAGTAATTATTTACTCTTTGTAATCGTTTATAGAATGTTATTGTTTTTCTAATTGAAATTAAAAAGATCTACTGATATTTTCAAAAAACATTTAAAACTAATATTAAAAAGAATCAAACACTTCTTTGCTTAAAAACAAATTCACACATCTATCGCATCTGTGTTCAAATATATTAAGCGACTAGTTTTTTCCTTAAGCACATTCAAAGAAGTTTGCTTTTTAAATTTTATTTTTAGATTTCTCGGCCTACTTTCTGATGATAATTGGGCTATCATAAAAAGAAACTACGAAATAATTTCTTAAGAATGGTATTTTTCGAATGCTATTCCTAACCAATGCCATAATATAGTATATTTACCCTTCCTCACCCGTCTGAACGAACGATTAAAAAAAATATAACTCAAATTATAAACGACCATGCATTTCTTCCGAGAATCTCTGTTGTAGCAATAAAAGTTTACAGCGCATCCCCTGGAGAAAGATCAACAAAGCCACATATATCGATTTCTCGTGGGCGGCACGCGCGTGGCTCAGCTGAGATACAAAAGTTTAGCGCACTATTCATCCGTCGTTCGCCACACGGCTAATTTTGTCAGCTGCGCGCGTCGCGCGAGGATCAATTCTGGTGAGATTCTACTTTGTCTACTCTGGCAGCTTCCCTGGGCCGTGTCTTGGTCTCAAAAACTCAATAGGAAGATTGCTTTAGGGCTAAATAACGTTGACTTATTGCCTTTTGCTACTGGTGGCTCAGAGTACTATGTTATATGGGTGCGAGCTACTACAATGAAGTTGAATGGATTACGAATACGATTCTCGAACTTTCGATAGTTTTGGTATAACAAATCAATTATAATGAGAAATCGGATATCATTACAAATAAATCCAAAGCATTTTTATATACACGACATAGGTACAAAAAGCGATTGAAAGATTAATTTGTACTTGCGCTGTTTTGCCTCAACGCCAGAGGCATAAATATTAACTTTGCAGCGTGCAGAACAGCTCGACATGTGTATAACGTCTGTCGGTTAATTGCAAACTTTTAATGTGTTTCATGTATGCGCTGTTGTCTTGACTTTGAATTGAGTGCACGAAACCGAATAAACAGACACACGTGTATCGAACCACAAGTCGATGGATATCACGCAACGAAATGAATATCACGCGCACTTGTTTTTTTTTCTTTTGTCGGCTTTTGACATTGTTCATAAAAGATAGGGATTAGATAATATACAGTAAACATTATTTTGTGTATAAGTTACTGTATCGAAGATTGATTTCACAATTACGAAGAGAATTGAAATCAACATTTTAGCGGTATCGAATGAAAATTAAATTTTATATTCGATTACAAAATTTCTTTATTATTAGCATCTTATCTTACATTATTTCAAATAGCTCATCGAGATATTCTATTTTGAATTCTTTTTATTTATATACATCTGCATAGATTTCCTGTAAACATATAAATATCAATTGATGATTCATAAATATTATAAAAATAATCAGCGGATGTATACCAGTCGCTCCTATGCATGATAGAATACACTCTTGGAGGTTTAAAGCCATTGAATTTACTCGAGAAACAAGCTGTATAGGCACCGAGATCATACCAAATCAACCACTCTCCAATGTAATATTCCGGTAAAAGTTCTTCTTTCAAAATACAATCGCGGGAGTCACACGTAGGCCCCCAAATTGTAGAAATATACTTTTTGTTTGTGTTGCAAATCTAGATCAATTCGATGTAAATACAAAGAAAATAAGAAATTGTAATACGTGTATTTATTCTAATCCTTACAGGATTTAAGACTCTTGGGCGTCTTGAACGAGTGTTTATCGAGCTACAGGCAAATGATCCATAGATACCGTCAGTCACGTAGTACATGAACTTTTTCTTTCCGTTCTCTATTGCAATTTTTTTGCTGATGATCTGGGCGGCTATTGTAACAGCTGAGGTAACGAAATATCTTCCAGGTTCAGCAATGATTTTAATTGATAAGTCTACTTTCTCTAGAGCATCATTAATTGGACCTGTCAACTTTTTAATCCGATACATAATCGCATTGCGTGTATGCATCATTTGCATCAAACGTATAATTTGCATATTGATTACAACATTAAAATGTTTACCTCGTCAAGATCAAAATTACGATCGCCAGGAAAGCCTCCGCCAATATCGATGATATTTGCAGTCTTGCAACCCAAAAATCTTGCAGTCTGTATTAGATTATTGCACGTACGTATTTCTCGGCAAAATGCATCAACATCGTCGCATAGGGTGCCTACGTGAAAGGCAAAACCACTCAGTTCCAGATTCAGTTTCATTGCTACTTTTATCAAATTAATAGCTTCTTTTTCAGGATCGCATCCAAATTTTTCACCCAAACTTATCATAGCCGTTTTAGAATCGCACCGGATGCGTATCACAACTCTAAAACCATTCAAAATGAAATTACTCAGAGTTCTTAATGCGCACTATGCATTTTTTTAATTCCCAAACTTACTTCGCTTCCGGATAAATTTCTTTTATTTTTTTTAATTCGATTTCATGGTCAGCTGTCATAAGTGCCACGCCAACTTTTCTTGCATATTTTAAGTGAGTTGGAAACTTCACAGGATTAGCGAATATTATTCTATCACTCGGCACTCCAAGTCCCATTAATTGAACGATTTCTTCCTAGAATATTTATGCATTTTTGTACTTAAAAAGGCAATTTTTTTTCCCAAATGCCGTGCAAATCTAATTTTTTCAACTATTCGTAATGGTTTCTAGAGATTACCTTTGATGCACAGTCAAAGCTTACACCCAGCGAACTTAATAGTTTTAAGATGGTTGGTTCAGGATTAGATTTCATTGCTGAAGAAATTAAAGGAAATAATAGTTTGTAATATTTAAAATTTTACTTACAAAATATTTGGGTATATATACCGAAGTAAGGTAGGACTCGAGGCATTTTTTGTGACCAATCTTGATACTTTTTCAATACATTTCCTAAATCTAATAAATGTAGGGAATCATCTGCTTCTGTTTTATTAATAACATTTTTTAATGTTTCTAGTTTCGAAATATTATCATCGACGATTTCAACTTCATTTAGATTAACGTTCAACATTTTAAATATATATTTTATTTATGAAACAGTCAATTATAAAGCTCAGATGCAACACTGCAACACTGGATTCAATAATGTCATTATGCAATATATAATACCTGCTTATCTTATTTATTGCTAATTACCTGATTATAAAACACATTATCTGAGTGACTCCCTCGGATATATGAAGATAATTAGATTTACATACGCATCATTAATCTGTGCATTACACGCATCATTAATTTTTGCATCGAGCAAGTCATATGACCAGAAACCTTGAAAATGACTGAAATAATACGAATACACCAGAATAAAGGTAAATACAGCACAGCAAATTATAGATTGATTTCATTCACATCAAATTTAACCAAAATAGTTGAAAAAATGATATATTCTAAATTGATAAGTGAGATGTATCAGTGTAGAACAAATACGGATACGGGAAAAATAAGTGTACTAAGGATGCACTCTTACATAATGAACATTATATATAGCAAACTACATAGGAGTACTCCAATAACAATTACTTTCTCACAACTAGCTAAAACTTTTGATACTGTTAATCATACAATTTTTATATTAAACCAGCTATACAACTATGGAATTGTGGATACTGTACACAAATTGATAAAAAGTTGTCTTCTTACACGTAGTAAACATAGAGTAAACGTAAATGGAGCCTTCACTAATGATGAAGTGATATCAATTGGAATTCTACGGGGCACGATTTTAGGACTACTTTGTTTCATCTTAAATGTTCATGATCTACTTGTAATAATGTCAGAATATGCAATAAAATCTCATGTTGATAATACAGTGGTTATTTCATCAAGTGATATGTGACATGAGGTTGAAGAAAAAATGAATCTATACTTAGACAAAATGATTAGCTTTTAATTAGCTACAATTGAACGTTGATAAACGTTGATAAACATCTAATTATTATTTCAATGATAACTTCCCGACTTGCTCGAATAGTTTTTTCCGGACATTTCTTATATTTATTATTATAACCTTGCATTTGACATAAATAATGGGTCTCAGAATTACTTATCTGAGTAATATTTCTGGAAAAATTGTTGGAAAATATGAAAAACCCGTAGCTGTATAAGTGGTTCGTCGTTCTAGTTTATAATTTTTATAATATGCCCGTATTCTCCAGAATGTATTTGTACGATGAATTATTGGTTTCTTTCGTTTATTTATATAATCTTGACTATGGTAAACAGTACTTTTGTATATATACTTTTTATATATGATAGAATTTTCAACACCAGGTATAGTTTTCATTTCGCTTTAACGTCGATACGCAATATCTTGCCCATGATGAAAAGACTTACTAAATCTAATCAGACTAAATAAAGCGGAACAATAATTTATCATTTCTTCTGATTTTGTTAATCGTTTTGTATTTCCTGTTTTGAAAATGAAAGAGTGTAAATATTTTCTGGCTAAATTACCAAATGACTAAAAAAACAAAATGCCAATGCTAAAAACCAGAGTCAAGAAAAACGTATAACACTAAATAGATATCAATATGAATACTGTTCAAAAAAACAGATTGTGCTTTGATAAAACCTGCGTTTTTTACAACAGGATACAATGTTTTATAATATTAATTAATTTCTATCGTTCAAGTATTTTTTGTCGCTTAAAAAAAGTGAGTTATCAATTAAAACTTATTTTGTTTTGAGCAATGCATTTTTACAGTTTACTTTCAGGCTGCATGCAGAACTGATGTCTTTGAATTTCACAGAAAAATGCTGGCTTCGTTATCTATTCACACTATATGCATTCGCAGTCAACGCAGACGGGAAACATACTTCTTCGTCAATTTCCGAAATATGCAGCAAGATAAATGTCATTTATTATTATTATCTTAACAAACACAATAACATCCGCTAAAGAAAATCCTTAGTGTGTCATCGAGCCACACCCTAAATAAAAACCATCTCTTCTGCCGATCCTTCTCGCCGTCAAAAATATCATAAACAATTATGTCCAATTGACGTGGCAGAAGTCAAGCGAGAAAAATCGCGGTCCATCATAACAATACGAAAAGCCCATTAGAAAATATTTGTCCTGCAGTGTGCGGCAGCGGCACTGCGGTCTAATGTTAAAATGCACCGCAGGAGCGAGGCGTCGGCGTGCAGACATTGTTGCAGCGGCAGCCGTGGTGACCACCCGAGACGCGCGCACACGCCAAAAAGCGCACAATGCCTGTCAATATTTCCGGGGCTATCGGTGTTTTCATTTCGATCAGCGTGCGTTGGCTTTTTTACATTTGAGAAGAGCAAGCCGGGTGTTCGACTGCACAAGTATCTTTTTGAGTGTGAATACGAAATGAAATTTTATCTTAAAGCATACGATTTTCAAGAATACCGATGAGTCAGTAGTTGAAAGGTCGTGCAAAGTAGTTTTAGAATGTAATTGATCAGGCATTATGCTATTTTTATCGTATGTATAATTTAGTCGGAAGGATTGTACAGATGACCAATTAGTCGCTTGATGCAACGTCTAAATTTGATGCGAGTCGAGATGGATGTGGTATATTGATACTGAATTCCTGATAGTGTATATATTGATACAATTTGAGCGATCTTATGACTCAGAGAGCTATCGAAATTTTTTCTTTCTTCAACTTACACACATTAACAATAAAAATAGGTTGATGGCGAATAATAGAAGTTTATAAGCTGCAATTTGAAACTGCCGGAACCAATTTGTTGCGGAAACCAATAGAATAAGCAAAATAATAACAAGCGAACTTTCTTCTAACAATTAATTACAAAATGGAATAAACAAGCTTGAAAGAATTGAAAATTGCAGGAAGAATAAGACGAACAAAAAATCCAAGCGAGACAGTAGAGTGAAGTAGACTGCTAAAACGGCACAAGATCGCGCCCCGAGCGAGCGAAACCTGCCTAGGGAGGAAAGTAGCGGAAGAAAAAAACTCATAAGTTTCAATTTAGTGAGGATCAGCGTGGCTCTCGGGACTTGGGTATATACGGAGTGATCCTTTTAGAATGGCGCGCCTTATTGATTTTGTTGTTGGCTCCCGAGGGCTACTTTGCCGTGTCAATTTCTTCACTACGCTCGTCGCGTCCCGATAACAACGAGTTCGCTCTTTAATTAACGCGAAAAGGATGATGGTTGTTAGCTCTGATCTACTTTCAAGTTATTGGATTTTCTTCTTTGTAGAATGAGATTCTCTACGGAACAGAGAACATTTTCAAGATGGGTTAAGTATAGTGATTTTTTCGAGACAATTTCTTGTATCGATTATGAAAAATTAGATTCTCGCATGAGATCTTACATTACTCCACTTGCCATTGGACGGATGAAATTTCTTTTTTTTTCAAATTATTACAAATTAGTACATACTAATATCGGTATCAAATTTATATTATCACAGTTAAATCTACAGGCTCTTTAAAACTTGATATTTTCGAATCTTTAGCTTACCGAAAAAACAATTTAACACATAAATATCCATTTTCTTCAACGTTTCGTTGGTTGATTTCTATTACCTCATCAGCAGTCACTTTTTTTCTTCGAACAAATGTGTTTCTCAATGTACTAATAATAATTCTACATTCAGATGAAATTAATTATTACGCGAGAATACATACGGACGCGGTCTAATATACAATTCTTTAAGACTACGTCCATTTCTAAGCATATTCTAATGGCTACCAGCTCATTGTATTTGTTATGTACTTGTTTAGTAAAAATGAAAAAGCTGTCAAGCAAAGTACAAAAATAGCTATAAAGAAACAATGCAATCCACATTCTTCGTCGCTCAATCTATCATCAATTTGTCACCATAACGTCCCTGCGCGCTTTGATCGACACGCCGTCGCATTGCCGAATATTATGTCGCCTTCTTTGCAAAGCATAACAAAGCCAAATGCATCCGGGATAACAACGATTAATGCCGGAAGAAACGAGCCAAGTTGCGAAAGTATAGCCTCGCACATACAGGTGAAAATACGTGTTAATCTGTCGGTGCGCTCAGAGATATTTTTGGAATAGAAGAGTATGATTTTAGGATAGCGTTGTGAGGTGTAATAAGCTAATAGTTATTTTGTCGTTGAGAATTACTTTTCGCAACTTGTTTTCTTGGAAAGCTTGCGATGTTGTGAAATTATTCGAATATAAAATGTTGACTATTTTGAGCAAGTGAAAAAAATAGGATCGACGGTCGATTTACGGCAAGCTTCATTTTTATTTTGTTGTTGTTTATTGTATAAATTTTATTTACATATTATTGGAAAATAGTTTTTCGTGTGGAATATATTTTTTTCTAGTTCCTAATGAATTTCCTTCGTCGAGCGCCAACCCAGAATTTCTTATTTTGAGCTATTTTTGGTTCGAGCTTACTGAGCGTAGTACAAAAATATACCACGGCTAATCATCATATTTAACAATTAGTTATGTATAGCACATTCGACATTACTGAAATATAATAAACTTCGTAAACACGAAGCTAAAATTCAGAATACATTTTTAAAAAGCTATAATGTTTCAAAAAACTTTACAATACATTCATACCATACCTCGACTATCAAACGAAAAAGGACATGGCGTTCTCCAGTCACTAGTGTGTCTCGTCGTTGGCAAGGGCACTCACATGAGCGTGGGTGGCATGTTGCTAATTTTAAAATTCTCTCGCGGAAATTGGGTCGGATACCAAGAGTTCCAACATTTTGAAAGTAGGCTATTGCGAACGCGAAATAAGTTCAAGCGCGAATTCTCGAAAGCGAGACAGCTGCCGTGGCGACGTTCTCATGAAAAATTGTCCTCCTGTAGAAAAATGTTGAGGAGAAAATCGCCATTTTTCTTTTTTTTTAATTTGAATTCGTTCGCTATTTAATTAGAGATGGAGATTTTTTTCTCAAGTAAATTTTATAGAAAATGTCACATGAAAAATTAAAATTAACAAATCCTATCACGATAATAAGGATGAATACGAATCCATTAGTATTGTTTTCTCTCCGCGGCGCTGGTCGGATGAAAAAAAATGGAAGCTCGCCTAATGCCCGTTTGGCCGTGGCCGCGTTGAAAAATATAAATTCGCGCACAGTAGCGGATTTCTGTGTATATAGATGCATAGCCGCATACGTTCTCTCTTACTCACTTTTGCTCGAGGAGGGCATAAAAATAGCTTGTGCATTTAGAGCGAACGGCGGGCAAACCACTGAGGACGAATGACCGAACGTTGCCAAATCCAAGAGATCACCTTTCCGACACACAGTCTCGAGACCATTTCACCTTTATATGCAAGCACATGCAGTGATAACTATGGGTTATTCTTTGAGATATTGGCTGAAAGAGCTGCGAGATACTTGATAACGTCATCAAGTTAATTGGCGACAATGTATTTAATATGAAATCATTGGGTTTCAGTAAACAAGGAAACTAAAATATTTTGGATACGATATATTACCTCTATAGTCTTACCCTTACATCGGTTCGCTGCAAATCGTAAATACACGATAATTTAGTCTTTCACGTTCATTACAGAAGCTTTTGCAAATGTACGGTAACTAAATGCAATTGTATCAGAATATCAAATTAGTGTGGAAAAAATTCACTGGAAAATTACATAGTCACCAATGAATTTCAGTAAATATATAATTGTGATGAAAAGATAGAACAAAACGATATAAAATTAATTCACATTTTAAAGCTACGATCATACTTATCTATACTAATAAAATATTATCATACATGAAATAGAAACGAAATTTATTTCCAAAAAAAATATGATTCATGTAACTAATTTAAGTAGATATTTCAACGTTACGCCACTTAGAAACTAAATCTTCAAGAAAAAAACCTATTTTATTTCTGTTCGCCGAATACTGTATCTTCTAAATTGGAGAAAAACGAGAGAAATGCGAAATTCCCATTGCAAAATACAAAAATATTTGCAATAGATATTTATTTCGTCGCCGGCGCACAAGCAAACTGAATCGAATGACGGGACTTTATTAGTCTCATCCCCGCGTGCGTCAGCTCGAGTATTATTTTTTTTGCGGTTCCTTAGCGCACCTATCCCAGCCACATCATCGTAAAATAGGAAAACTTTCCTCTCGAACCACGAGGCAGATTTGTTTTTTGGCCCCCTGACTGTTGTGCTGGTGACGCGCGTGAACAGCAGAGTTGTGACGTAGATTTTATCTTGAGAAAGAGAGTAAGCTGCGCTTGTAAACAAAACGTGGCCAATTCTAGCTCTTCGTTTGACTTTCGCTAAATTTAATTTACGCGCCCAAGCACATAAGCGAGCTTGCGCGATTACGCTACGGACAAAATTGGCCAAGTGGTGTTCATCCCGCCAAAAATGGACATTCGAGTGGAGTAGAAAATATTTTTGTGAATAATCGGGTGCTTCATGAGTGTAACATTAAATCGAGCTTTGTTTTTTTAGATAGAACTTTTCCGCTTATCACCAAAATATGGATGAACTCAAAAGCATGGCGATGCTTTTATTTTTTGAACAAACTTGTTTATTATCTATTTATGTTATCTCATTACACTGCCATTACTCATTTTACCTGCATAAATATCCAAAAATATTGAGAACATTCTCGTGCAGTCATAAATCACTTTTTTAACCATTATTTATAGATATTAATAATTGTTTACCACTTGCCATCGAGTTGCGAGGCCGGAACGAGTCGCGATGGATTTCGTAAAAGCGACCAAGTCGTCGAGCTCTGTACCGACCTTCGCCGTGGAGAATACATGTCCAAGAGCTTGTTAATAAGCCATTTCTCTACAAGCTAATTACTTGCCTTTTTTTCTAGATATGAAAGTAATTTTATATCTTTGTCAAATATTGTTTTGTTAATTTGTTTAACATTTAACAATGCTATTGTTATGAAAACAAATAGCTTAAAAATTTGCAAAAAACGTTTTGTTAAAATTACGTGAATCAGTAAAGAGAAAAAAAATCAGGAACATTTCTAAATTATAAATTTTATAAATTATATTATACATTACTACTGTAAAATATCATATTGGTTATTTTCATCGATTATGAATTTAAAAGCTTGCATTTATGTTTAGAATCTGATAGTCGAGTGAGGAAGAATTTTTTATTTGAAATAAAAAAAAATGTAATTATATTATTTTTCATGTATTTATGACATTTTGTTCTTTATTTAAATCGAAAATTCGTTATCCACGTCGTTTAACATACATCGGATGTACGCAAGCTCTTTCCCATCTAAAAAAGAAGCCAAAGGAAAAAACAAATCATAAACCGTCCATCCGTAAAAGAGTTGTAGAGGCTCGTCGACCTTCGCCTTTCCTCGGCGCTTTTTCTTCTTTTTCTTGTTCTTCTCTCTCTCCCAAGACGACGCATGACCTTCCGGTGTGGGCTGCCATAAATGTCGCGAAGATACAAACTCACCACCAGGTGGCGTTCAAGTAGTGAAAAAAGCTCCTCCTCCCCCTTGTCGCAAGTCTATACTAACTAAGAGTGTGGCCGGTGTCCGCTCAGTCTTGGCTCACATCATCGAACCGAACGGTCAACCGATAAACTTAGGTAATTGTCATCTTCTCCTTCTGCGGAAATGCGCCTGCCTACAGGAGAGGATCTTGCGATACACAAGTGGCTTGTTTTTCGAGATTATTACTTTTCTTCACACATCTTCTTTAATTTATTTCAAAAAAAATTTTTTCTTTCATAATTTGTGCACGCATACAAGTGTACGAGAGTGTTAAGGATCAGTGGTGTGACCAGCAAGTAAATAAAAAGCGGACCAAGTGAACCAAATTTCATATCGCAGAGTGCGTTAGAGAGTTGACTTTGCAAGCTCTGTCTATCTCGCACTCGTACTCTCTCTTTTTTCTTTACTCTCTCTCTCTCTCTCTCTCTCTCTCTCTCTCTCTCTCTCTCTCTTTTTCATTCTCTTCGTCGCTGCCAGACGAGACGCTGTAACCTGGCTCTACTACTATTACTTGTGACAAGTCTTATAAAGACTGTATTATGTTGTACTAACCTAACACCATGAATGAAATAATGACAGCTGTCATTGATTGACAGTTTGTGTATTTCAGTTTGCTGTAAATAAATGATTAACCTCTCAATAACCCTACATACCGTTCATTTTGCATTACTTACATAATATTTTTTTACTGGCAAGCAATATTTGATCGTAATTTAAACCAATGCTGAATCCTTCCAATATTATACTTCCTGCTTGGAATGTCGCAATAACGATGTCTTGCGTTATTTTCTGCATAATTATAAAATTATTTTAAGGAATTTTTAAAAGTATTTGGATTTCAATTATTAGTTTTTATTATGAAATTCATGTTATTTGTGAATTATTGTCGCTTTTAGAAAATTTCAAGAAAAGAGGGAACGTCCGAAATACTCAGACTCGGCGGCCTATAATCTTATTTTGCACGCGCTCGCGGTGAGCAATTAAAACGTCAATCAACCATAGCAAGCAGAACAGACAACCGACCGACTTTTGCCCTATCCAGACGTTCAACTCGAACGATGAAATTTCTTCAATTTTGCGCTTAAGAAAATAAATGATCGAATAACATAACACACATTTCGAGAGGAAAGAAACCGATCGGGATGGGATATTTTGTTTATAATAATTGGCTCGTGGCGTGAATGGTAGGAAGGTAGGTGGGGATGATTATGCAACGATGCGCGTCCGACTCAAAAATAGACAGGCTGAAGAAGCTTACAGTCGACGCTACTCGCGCGCGGACCTTTTGTTCTCCGCGTATCTTTCGCGCGTGCGGCCCGCATTGTTTTGTTCTTCAGTTCTGACGGAGGTAGTTTGTTGAGTCTTGATCTACAACTTTTTGGTGAGCTTCACATTCGCTTTACCTGTTATTAATTTTTTTTTACAATTTTCATTAAATTCTTTGATGAAATAGAATTATTTTAGAATTTTCCATCTTAGTTTTGAAGTTGTGTAGTTATGAACCAAACCTTTCGTCATTTTCCGATCGTTATTCGAATATTCAACAGTCAGATAATTAACTGAATTTATAATAAATTTAAATTATTTACACTTTCATTTTATTGAAAGTACACAATGGCAAACCAGTATCAATAGTTTAAATGAGCTATGCAAATAAAAACTTAATCAATTGCACTCAATAATAATGGGACCATAAAGTAACGTTTTCACAAACCAATCTCATTGTCTTTCTTTAATGTTTTGAGAGCATCTAAATACATCCGAAGTTATAGTGCTCTTGGCGTTCAAACATTTAGAACAGACTTGTGACTTGTGTGCGCGCGCGTGTGTGTGTGTCAATAACTCAGTGAAAACGGGAACGATCATCCGCCAGAAAGTAATCTGAAATAGAGTCAAAGCTTTCTTGTTTGCTTGTCTAAAAATCTAGCAATTTCTCAGCGAAATTGGAATAACAAGCTCCATCGGAAGTGAATTATGCCGAGAGTACCTTCCTAACAATTTATTCGAGCTTTTCGCGTCGCCGAAGAAATTTCACGTTTAAATATCGCTCGTCGATAAATTCCGCTCTTTGAAGTTACTGGTTCGTTCAATTAACGAAAGGCTATTTCAAAGCATATACGCGCATTTGCGATTCTGTTTTCTCTCGCCGCTGCAAATTATGAGGCTGTTCGACCGCATTGTTGAACTGATTAATGGATATACCGATAGACGAACTTGACGTCCAAATATAAATTTAACATAAATAAAGTTAGATGTTGCTGAACGGATTAAAAATTCGAAATCGATTGTTCTTTTTTCAAAGAATGCGACAATGTGAAAATTTTCATTTTTTGAAAATGCCGACAATATGTTATTTTAAAAAGAGAGAAAGTAGTCTGTCTCGATAAATCGATAAACGAAACCACCTACGAACGAGTTCTTCATTTCTTTTGGATTGTTGCCCTGGACGATTCGGTCTGTTACGAAGCGTGCGTGCATCTATTTTTAGGAATTATCTAGATTACAAGCGACCGATGAAAAAGCATATCTTCGAGCGCGCACTTTTGCTTTTTGCGCCCACTGTGATTTCACTTTGACGTGCCTTTCTGGTTGTCTGCATCTAATTCATATGTATTTTTGAGCTTTATAGTTAACATCAGATCGCATTTATCGTAACTCGAGTTTTCAATATTTTATTGTACTGACGAATAGTTTTTTATACTGCTTGGTGCGAAATGCGGAAAAAAATACTATTTCGACACTCCGTGTGCAAAATGTGATTTTCCCGCACGATCGACCTTTCGGTGGGTGCTCAAAATCGAACTTTGCTTACGTTGTATCAAAAAATAGCCTACGATACATGCTCGAGAAAGAGATTCTTGCTTCGCGTGACTTTCCGTAAACGCCACACGACACAAGCATCTACTTCGCCGCACTTGCATTGCAATTTACTATATTGACTTAAATAAAAATTGTACATTCTAATATTACGATATGAGAAAATAACGACTCTTAAAAACATCAACTTGACATTCGTGAGCGACGAGAATAAATAAGGTACAACATCACCTGGAGCAATGTGCCCCATCGGCGAAGTGACGACAGTGACCCGATTAAAAAGGAGGCCATAGCGCGCTTAATACGGTGTGCACGCGCAAGCTCTTGGCACGCGAAACCGGTGAACAGGCAACAGAATTCGCGTGCGTCGATTTTCACGACCATTCAACTTAGTCTGGCTAACACACTGCACGCGTAGCAAAAATCTTTTAAAAATAGGTGCCTTCAACAAACACTCGAGGCTGAACTTCGACTCGTGGGAGATTTTCATGTTTTTTTTCAACGTTATTGCCAAATTATTACAATGGATTCATATTTATTTATACTTGATATAAACAAACCGTCGGTTCGAACCGACTAAACAGTTAGTAAATTTGTTCCAGTTTAGTAGTTGAGATTAAGTAAGCTTAAAAATAATAAAATATCAAAACACCTGTATGCTATATGAAAGTTACGTAATTTATGATTTTTATTTATTTTAAAATATATTTTCATAAAATATTAAATTTAATAAGTGACCAAAATGGAAATGCCAAGTAAAAATTGATGATATTGTACACAATAATAATCTTATTACACGATTAATAAATCAAACCATGAACAGATCTAAACCAACTGGCAGTCGACAAAATCGGTCAAAGTCATGCGCACCTGTTTTTCCCACTTAAAAGCGTTGTGCACCCGGGCAACTTCTAAATATAGTTCGTTGGTCCAGTCCATCTTTCTATATCTCTCTTTTCCGTTTCTCGCGTCACGCGATATTCCGCCATGCGATATCGATTGCTCACCGCTGCTTTTAAGGAAGCGCCAGCTTCTTTTTTTTGTTTTGTCCCTAGTATTTTCGTACGGGATTCCCTACATTTCTAGAAACTTATAAATAAGCTGACTAGTAAGATATATGATTCTAAGTTTGATTCCTATTTTATTTGTACCAAATCCTGGAAAATTATGTTTTGATAATTCCTTTGATCCAACGTAATCTTAAATTATATAAATAATAAATAGTTGATAGCATAAATTGTAATACACAATTTGATGCAGATTATAAATGTAAATTTCGCAGCTTAAAAAAATATAGCTATTATCATTATAAGAAATTGGAGGCCATCCAAATCTGTAAAATTGTTGAATTTTATGAAGCTTTTCGACCAAATATTTTGTCACAGATACAAATTACTGCTTACACTAAATTCTATCTATATCCTTTCTCAACATTTCTACAATTTCCGGCATACAGAGTATTACAGATAAATGACATTTTTCAGTAGCTTTTTTTCCAATACCTATTATTTCGTAATTCTTCAAATTCTTCGAAATCTAATTAATTGCGGCAAGTGTATTCGATGATATTAGCATCGATCATCTTGATTCTCACAATTACGAATAGTATGCGTGACATTTTCGGTACCACGTACACTATTCGTAATTGTGGGCTTGCAAGCCGCGTCCAAAAATTATGCAAGCACAAGTAAGACATAAAATCCTATCGCGGTCCATTTCACAAAATCTGCACATCCTATAACCAATCTGGCTTCGTTCCAATTTTTCGCCTAATAAACACGAGTTTAACCCTCGTCGAATTTCAATGGGTTCGAAAAGCTTCGCAGTTTGAACTTCCGCCGTTGACTTGTATTTTTGGCCGCGAAACAATTGATCGGGCGCCTGCGATTGAGAAATAAACCGATTATGAATTTGTTATTTCTTTGAACGTAATTTTGAAATAAAAGAAATAACAGAATGAGAAAGCCCAAAATAGAATTTGCAAACTAAAGAAGAGATTTCAGTAGTGTAGCCAAAATGTAATCGGACAAGCCACAAAATACTTACTGTGTAATTTCTAAACTGTCACGAATCATTCTGAATATTTCATTTGCAGCGAACGAACGTAGTTGCAATTGAGTAGAGCGGTAAGATGGACGCACGATTCAGAAGCAATCTCGAAATGATTGGGCGTAACGAGCCCATCACGAAGAAGGCAAAGTTCTGGCAGAGCTACGTGCGTGCTTTGAAAGGTATGAGATCTCACGACTGGATTTTTTTTATTTTTGCAATTCAAGAGCGAAAATGACGAAGATGTAAACGATCCTTGACGGTTTAGGCACTGACGATATGAGGGCACCCGAGCACACTCACAGACCTCGCGGCATTTTCCGCTCCGAGTTCCCAGAGCTACATTCCTCGTGGAATCCATTTGGAAAGTCCATCTACGATGACCCGGTCCATGCTGCTGATCGCATCCACACACCGGGATACAGGTAATATATTTGTTGCAAAATCTAGTTTACCTCTCAATGTATTTTTAACAATCGCTAAACACGCGTTTTATCATGATATCCGTACTAATAGTTCAAGGCATTGAAAAATCTTATAACTCTCGTTTGTAATTGTCTCAACATCATCTGTTGTTACAGGTACTTGCCAGTTCATCGTGAAATCTACGGATATTCGCCAAGGCAACTGTACCCCCACCAATACAAACCCGTCGACCGCTTCGTCTCCGGTATGTACTAAAGCACCCCCTTCGGCAAGCACAATAACAACGTTAAATAATCATAAAAAAAACAGCAAACCAAATCATTTTAAATCGATCGAATCTTTTTCTTCTTTTTTAATGCGAACCGAATTAAGAAGTATGGATATCGCAATATATATGATTATGTATATGTTTCGATGATCCTGTAAGGACAAAAAAACGGCGAATATAGAACAACTATTTATTATTTTCTAATATTATTTATCATTATTATTGTTAGACGTACAGAGTATTTATTATTTATTATAAATAAGATTCGATCATTACATATTAGATATTACAATTAGAAAATTTATAGGTGCAAAGTATGTACGAAATAATCAAATAGGAGTATAAACGAATGCCAAAGGAAGCAATTGCATACACTTATACGTATATAATATCATCGCGTCGTCAATATGTGTGTAATTTTTTTCTCTTCGTAATTTTCGTATTGAAAAGGTTTGTAACATCCCGCATGAGTGATTTTTAACAAGTCCATGAAAAAATTATCAAAGATAAACATGATCGCTCATCTATAAATAATTTACGAAGTCTATATATTTAATATCTTGTATAATAAATATATACTAGCTATTAAGATATCACTTATGTAACTTTTTATTTATTTATTTGACTTCTAATTGCCTATTCGGTAAAAATCTAAAAAAATATTTATGGTATAAATGCGTTAAAATGTTAATTAATACACACACATACATACGTACACACATTAGTGCGTGTGTGTGTGCATATATATACACATACTAAGCACACAGATGTATTTTTATTTTTTATAAGTACACAAAAATAAATAAAATAAGAATTCGCAGTTAGAAGTTGAAAACATGAAATTAAATATTTTTTCTGAAAATATAAAATACACATCCGAAATGGTTTATTCAAATTAATGACTTCGCGTGATTAGTGATCATGATCTCCTTATAAATATTACCGTAAGTAAAAATTTATGATTAAACAAAATAAATGATATTTTGTTTAGTCCTACCTTTTTTACTTTTGTTACATACGAAAGTACAAATTTTTAATAGTAATTACAATTCAGTAAATAAAACCGAAAATAAAACTTAAATTGAAAATTCGTACTTTTTGTGTCTAATGAGATGTGAGCACCATCATGTGAAAACAATATATGTAAAAGCGTCACTAATTACAATACTTGTAACGTGTTTCCTCGTAAATCATATGTATAAGTTGCCCTTGTCTTAATTTTGAATCGACTGCACGTTATTATACCTATATATCGAATTTAAGCACGAAAAAGTTACACATGCATATACCTATTACACATGTGTTACTGACATAAGGTTTAACTAATGTATATCTTATACCTGATCATATTTACATATTTAAAGAACAAAATAAACTGTGCAATTTCGAATTACAACAAGATTAGTTCGATGAAATAATAAAAAGAAATATTCTTAAATGAAAAATAAAGTGAGCTATAAAAGTTCGAATAAACATTTTTTCATTTATTTTTTGTTATTCATTCTCACATGCGTTGTACTTACATACATCTGCTAAACAAAAAGGACTGAGCACCTTTGTCGTTCCATTAAAAAGCAAAAGAAAGTTTTCTTTTATTTTCAAATTTATGAAGTCTGAAAACAAACACTGAGGAAACCAGGGAAGACTCACATATGGATCATTGCCATGAACATAAGTCGTCACTGTTCTCGCAATTATTGTGGCTCTCTTTGATCATTCAGATAGTCTGGGCTCCACCAGCTGTCATCTTTTTCTTCCATCACCAAAAGGAATTTGTTTATTGTCAAGCTTTTTGACGTAACGTACAATTTTTCTGTTCTATTACTTTGACAAAAAAGTTAGAAAATCGCTTAAAACTCAAAGTCTCGCCTATGGAGAAGAAGCATGCGCCCATTGTGGTTTTTGTCTTTCCAGGCTTACCGTCCGAGTGGACGCTAATCCATCGCCTTGCTAACCTGAGCGACGTGAGAAGGCAACAAATTGCGCGCAAATGGGTCCACAGAGAAAGACTTATCGTCGGGCCGATGATCTTGCGTTGTCGCATTGTTCACAATCGAGCTGTTTACTAGTTCTCGATGTTTTTCCTTGTTTTTTGTTTCATCTCTCTTGTATCTTTTTTTTCGATTTCATCACCAGTGGTTATTCCTGTGATTACGTAGCTTTTGTTTGTGGGAATATTTGTCATAGTCTTTATAATCATTTAGTTTTGCAAGCTTTTGCAAGACCACAGACTGATTATTTATATGAAAAGTATTCACATATGTGTACGCTACTGAGACACTGACTTAGCCACTGGTGGATGAAGCATTCGCGCTGTTATCTCGAACTGTTGACGAATATTATACAGCGACTGTATAAAACAAAAATAATCGAAGACTTTATTGCACACATTCTTACATCCACGCTAGGCGATAAAAATAAATGATTTTTTTGTGAAACTGCAAAAATTTTTCCGGCAGTAGTATGAACTTTCATCATCTTGATAGAAATTTTGTCGTTATCTTGTTATTTGTCGGAGCATCCCATGAGACTTTCTGAATGTCATTGAATTTTGCAGACTTTGTGGAATTCGTTGCAGCCGTGGCTTGAACAAAAAAATA
This sequence comes from Phymastichus coffea, assembly GCF_024137745.1. NCBI lineage: Eukaryota > Metazoa > Arthropoda > Insecta > Hymenoptera > Eulophidae > Phymastichus > Phymastichus coffea. The sequence goes on along the minus strand of NW_026706903.1, from coordinate 721,216 downwards.
AAAAAAGCAACTTATTCGCACCTACGTAGCTTTTGTCGCCGTATTATCGTTAAAATGTAACTATTAATTCTGAAGAATGAAGATGTTGCCGATGAAGAATACGATAAGAGCAAAAATATATTTGAAATATTTAAGCTTTAAATTTTATAATTACACACACTCCATAACAATTAATATAGATTTTACAGACAAAGACAACTAAATAAAACGTCTATTTTGTTACAGTTAATAATATATATACACATATATATATATATATATAAGTACTATTTAGAAATATAAATGTATGAAATGTACAGAGGAAACATGTCCACCATACTTGAAAAAGCTAGAAATCAGTTAAGTGTTTGAAAAAAGTCACTTGTGCTTTCGGTTTTTCAATATAAACAAAAAGCAAGGATTTGTTGAATTCTTGAATCTTCATGTGAGAATAATTGCGAAACGTGGTGAAAAAGGAAAATGGATAAATCTGTGAAAACAGTAAAAATTATGACATTACTTTCAAATTCTTTGTGGAACAATCATTTTACTCTCTCTACAATTATTTCGCAATTGGACAAAATTAGTCAGTAGTAGCTTTAAATGATCATTTACTAACTTCGTTGATGCAGAAAAATCGAAAGCTACCAATTTCTGTTTTTTTCTTTTTCACATCTCTCATTATGCTTCGAAGTTTTCATCAGCTTGATAAATTTGATTAGTTTTTATTTCAGCGCTAGAGTAAAAGAGGCATTTCTTACTAACATCAGTAAAAAGCAATTCTTTTTTCACAGTTTTTTTTCAAAGTACAATAAGCAGCTAAATTCTGTTGGCTTGATTTTATTTATTTTTTTGATCAAGCTGGTTTTCTATAAAATTTCTGTCTTTTTCAGGAGATGGCATGTTTGTTTTTTTCATTAATCCTATGTTCCTTATCTAAACACCTACTGCAACAATCAAAATTGACCAAATATAAGATCTATCCAACACTACAAGTTGTGAACATGTTATGTCTTTTCCAAAAATTTCATGTCAAACCAATTAATTTTTCAGTTTTGTTAAGTTGTAAACTAAATGTACTTATGAAAACAATGTACGCAGTTTGTTCACCTTAAAAAAAGCATTCAATCGGATTTGTAACGATGAATCTGTGAAAAAAGTTATGTTTGATCCTGTATTGTTCATCCTCTTACATCGCCCTGGAATTCAAGCCTTCAAAGGCAGTTTAACAAAATTTGAAATTATATTTTATGGGAGACGAAGATACTTAAAAAAATAATTTAATTTTGAGTTGATGCGCATAAAGCTACTTTTTTCACGCTGGAAGTTTTTTGATAAAAAAAGGTCAGTATATGCTTGATGTTTTCAAAAACTGAGTGCTTTTTACTATTTTTCTTCTTTTTTCTGTTAGAGTAACTATATTTTTTTTGAACAGCTTTTTTACACTTTTCACAAGCAAACTTTTGGAGTCAAAGCTATTATATTTGGCTTGCATATCTATTTTTATTTATTTTGCTAATTAGCAAATCGAAAGGAATTGGGCTTAACATCAATCACGCCAATTACATAATATTATCTTGATTATAACAACCATCAATACTTTCACTATCTCATTAGAATCTCATACATCACGTTAAATTGGAAATTGTTTATAAAAAAATTAACATTGTTTTTGCTTCACCGATAACGAATCGATTAATTTGTCCGTTGATGTTGAATAAAATAATTCGTAAGCATGATAAATGTTTAGAACAACTTTTTTGTCAATAACATACAAATATCAAAATGTTTTATAGAAAAAATTAAGGGTATGAAATATTTTTTATTCTAGACTTGAATATGACGTTGAAATAAGTTTGACATAATGTATATTTACGTAGCTTTTTTTTTATTTTATTATAAAAACAAAATAAAAATTGTCTACAAAAAGACAAAAATTTTTCGATGTATATATAATACCTTATCACCACTTTCGTGTTACGCTCACTAATAGAACGATCTATGTTTTTTTCAAAGCGATTACAAATAAGTAATTTGCAACTAGTACATCGTCTATCAACAAAGCACACATGTCAATTATAAAACTGTATTTCTGCAACCGGAAGAGTAAATCATAATAATTTACTTTTGTGGCTTACGTAAAGTAGATATAGTTTAAAACTTGGAAAAAGCATATTTTCAAATGTATTTTTTTCTATCACAGCAAAGCCTTTCGACGCAGACAAAGCATGGAACGATCATTTGAACCGTTTGGCTGACATCGACAAATTGTATCCGAGCAAGTCTCCTCTTCTATCTCGTCACACGTCGCCTGCAGCTGGACTGTCAACGAAACCACTGTTTGACATTCACGGTCGGTTTATTTTTTAACAAATACAAAAGAAAAGAGATGTAAGCTTCATTAAAAGTTTATACCTTGTAGGTAACATTTTGGACGACATCTTGCCGCGATTCCCGACGTCGTTGTTGAAAGACCGAGCGAGGCCATTCTTCGACATGCTCGAGCCATCGCCGAGTGCGCCAGTAAGCGCTTTCTCAAGGGATCCATGGTGGTACCCAAGCTTCGCGCCGTACATCCCAAGCTATGCTCAGTATGGTACTCCATTTTACCTAAGGGACAGTTACCTCAGCCCGATCAAGCGCAATTACCTTTGGAGTAGGCACCCACTCAGGCCTTTCGGTAAGTTGCTCGTTAGTGTAGCTGTAGTCGAAAAAAAAATTAATTATTTTCCTTTATTTTCAATTTTATTATCTTAGGAAATTATATATATGAAATAATACTGCTCATTTCAAATAATTTCGTGTCAGTCGGTAAAAGAAATTTTTTTTCCAAAAATTTCTGAAAAACTGAGATTTGCAAAGTTTGGCATATTAGCGCAAAGTATAAGCTCGTGCGGTTATCGGTTTATCAAAATACCAGTAGTAAGCTTAAATGAGTTTGTAAGCTTCTCGTATATATGGTCGAACATCGATCAACCTTCACTTTATGTATACGCATTTAGAACGACCGTCGGTATAAATCGATCGATTCCACTGACGTGACAGACGTTCACGGCTCGTCGCTCCTCATTACAGCTTTTACACGCGTTTATCACTTGCCTGCACGTTTACTCGTTTGGCCAACCGTAGACGTTACAAACTTTTTTCTCTCTTCGAGATGATCGAGTTTTCAATGAAAGTGTTATTTCAAGGGTAGTAATTAGTTTTATAATAATGTATGAACTAACAAAGTAATTTAATTAATTTTATGAACAAATCAATAATATTTCAATAAAATATTGTGACTAAGTAGATAATAGGCTGTAGATCATAGATAGATGTAGCTAAGAATTCTTCCATTGCACTACTTTCTAAATTTCCAGTACAGAGCATTTGTTTAGCATAATTTAAATTTTACGAAATTTAGAAAGTACAAAATTCAATACTCGATATCACGAATGAATCATCGATCGTACTTTTTTTCAGTCGACCGAGATCTGCAGCCATAAATCTCGGCCAGATGAATTTGTTTTTTGAAAAAAAAAATAAATAAAAGAAACGGAGATTTTTCAGTGAGCATTTTTGACGACACACTTCTAAGCGTAAAAAAGAGGCCTATTGTTGTCTATCGCTCGCTTATATAGGATAAAAAACCGATAAGCAATCAATGTTGCAGCATGATAATTTTTTTAATCAACAATTTTTTCTAATTTTTTGAGCTGTGATATTTTCGTATTTTTCATTTTTTTTTTAAAAGTAGAGGATTAGTAGATAGATATTAGTAGTTTAGTAATTTTGTAGTAGTCGTTGGTTTTGACTGGTTTTTTTGCCGATTTTTTCAAAGTTTTTTTGCCATTTGAGAACATGTCTTCTCTCATCGTCATAATGATGCCACAAAGTCATCAGTCGACAACAAATTTTTTTCTAAAGCATCGTCACAGAAATCAATAATTCCAAGCAGTGAGCATAATCCATTGTCTTCTATACATATACATAAACATGTGTAGTCGCAATCAATTACATTTATACGGAATATAGTCGAAGTGTAAATATACAAATGTGTTTATGCAAAATAAGATAAAATTGATATAACCAATCTCATGAATAAATAGAATGTATACTTCGACTATAAATCATGCACTCGTTGATAGTTCACATCATGCCAATCATATTTTCATCAGTTTTTACAGGACCTCGGGAATATTTCTATTATTCGCAACCCGTTCCAACCTTCCACTTTACGAGCCCATGGTACAATCGTCATTGAAAACTGAAGTGAGCGGAGATCCATCTTTAACATTGTTGTATTTTCTTTTTCTTTTTGTGCTCGAAAAGTTTTTTTCGCAGCCCACCCACCTACAAATACCTTGTCTCTATCTTTTTTATATTATCCTTTATGTGTACCTTTTAAATTATCCTACTACTATGTGTTTATCCACTTATTACACTCGAACGACATTTTTTGTTTCTCTGAAAATAATTACTTTTGGTTTTTTATAGTTCCCCACGATAAAACCATGTATGATATTATCAAAGAACAGGAGGAAAAGGAAGCCAGATTCTTTAGAGGTGGCAGTTTTGTTTTATGGAAATTAGAGTAGTTTTCGTTTATAACGTGGATAATATACTTTTTTATCATTTGTTTATAAACTTGAGTATATTTTTTATTTTGTAAATTAAAATATTTATTTGAAATTTTCAATCATAATTTAGATATTTAATAAATACTTGTTACATCTCTTTTCGTTCATAAATGTTTTCCATTAAACTACATATATGAATAATTTTTATCCGTCTACATCTTTAAAATAATTTTTCCTAAGCCAATGGGTGCTTAACAAATGATGTTTTTCAGAATCATGCATCTTATTTTTTCGACGCTCGATTTTTGCGGACCTATTTTTTTGGATGCAACCATGGATTTTTTTCACACAAAAATTATAACATTTTTTGCAGGTGTAAACCTCCCAAAATAAACCCTCCTGATTTCTCCATGTGAATAATTGATTAATCCTCTGGCACGTTCACAGAAGACGAAATCGCCAAAAACGATAGAGCAATCCACTTCGATTTTTTGTTCAATCGACGTTTTTTTGCAATTTTCACCCGTACATGTTAATTAGTTTAGATAACTTGAACTTTGGTTTGATTATTGTGTATGCTGGCGTTTAGGCAGTGTATTTGCCATTATTATTTTGACTAACAATAATACCTATTTATTCAATATTAAAAAAGTTTTTGGCACACTAATGTAATTGTTGGATTGGAGTAATATGCGTATATTGAAAAAATAAACAGACAAATAATCTTCGGATTTAATAAAAAGTGGCATATTTTGCCCATTACAGGCAAAAACTCCCAAACAGTTGCAATGAAAACGCCAGTTTTGTCCCTTAATTTTATTTTGTATCGACCAAATCTCTAATATAATAACCTTTTTACAGCTTCTGTCTACCGCGCCTAGGATTCTGCGTCAGTCCTGCATTGGAAACATACATCAGCGCAATCACGAAACAAAATTAAAAAGTCGATTGACAAGTATCACAAATTACCAATTTATTGGAAGCGAATATCATCATCTCAAACGGTAAACAAAAAATATAAGACAGCTCATACTTCTCTCTCCTCTCACAATACAGTTTCGCCAATGAAGTTTTATTTATTAACATTTATCGTCATGTAAATATTGAACGTACATCATTGCCACTTGAAAATAAAACCTACAACAAAAATGTTATTAGACAAGACATTCTTTTGAGTTTTGTACCTTTGTCCCTTTAAAAATCGAACAGGTAAGTTAATTCAAGGATAACATAAGGACAAACGGGTCACTGTAGATTTCAAATAAAAAGAGAAGACGTCAAAATTGTACAACAATATGCACGTTTATTAAATTTTTATCTCAAAGATGTATACCTTGAGGATGTCTTTAACATGATGCGGCTGCTGGGATTCAAACGTCGAGTTCGCGCATATTTCTTTCCATTTTTTTGTTTTTTTTTTTGATTAAACTACATCTACCACGGAACGGAAGTTGCACTCGAATATTCTAAAGTATACATATCGCTTAGATTTATACATTTTATTATTATTTCATTTGTTAATTTTTTTAATTGTCACCACGCTTGGCGAACCTACATCTACAACGTTAGTTAAAGTTGCAATTTACTGGTCGAATCGCAGTAAGCGCATCATTTACAAATATGACCACGACTTAAGTGATCGTGATTAATATTTTTCTTAATTTTTTTCTATAATTATTTTTTTTCCTTAATTCTCGCATTGTAGAATTATCTGTTCTGATGGAATTAAAAGAGCCTACTAGGCTCTAATTTTTTGCTCTCACTCTAAGTGCTCTCCTTAATTTTGTTTATTTGTTTGTTTATTATGTCCATTATTATTATTATTATTATTTTTACTTTAATTTTAATTTCTTATGATGGATGCACAAATTCAAAGGTTTTACTTAGAATTGCGAAAAAGAATATGTATTCATTTTTTACTAGACAAGACAACTAATCAGTCAATTTTATAAAAAAATAAACAAGTTAGTTACTTAATTTTCAAAATATTCGTGTTTATGGTGCTTCAATTTTTATGTAAATTATTTTAAATTGAAATGGTAAGATATAAATTCTTATGTGTTATTTTTGAAGACAATATGTGTTTTTCCAGATTCTATGTAATTACAACTTTCATGAGTGTTTGTGTCTTATAGTGTATATATATAAATTTACAATTAAAAAAACACAATATAAATTGAACGCCCTTCATAAAAATAGATTATTCATATCAATAAAATCACTACAAATGCACACGGAGTTTGTGATCTGACAGTTTTATCATTTATTCTATTTTCCATTTCATGCAACATAAATCAGAAATTAGAATCATGTTTATTTATTTACCATCTGCTGCACATAAAAGTAACGCCAAATCTTTTATTAAGACAAAGAAACTACTTTTCAAACTACGCATCGAACAACATATAACTGTGTGGGATATAAAGGTAATTAGAGAATCAATACCGTAAAGTCTACATTTAAAAAAATACAGTTTCCCTATAATATCGTTTCTCTTTTGCTTATCTCTCCTCGATGAAGACTTTTATACGGTATCAAGAATCGAATCGGAGTTCACAGTCGGTCGCATTAGGGAACAAGGCACACAACAAACTTTTAACTTGAAAAATAGATCGAACTGAACAGAAGCTTCTTAAATATGAAAGTATAATTTATATAGCAAAAAAATAAAATGATTGTATATTTTTAACAAATTTTTACATTGGATAATTTATAGAAATTAACGGCAATTAGTTAGCGATTTCAAGTTAATATTTTTCACATCTTTTTAAAAACTCTAGTAGCTTTTGATTATGTACAGACAGATTTTTTATAGATTATAGATAGAGCATCATTGTAACAAAATTGAAAATTTAGTGTAAATTATTTATAAATATTTCAAATTATTTTTTGTAAATATTTTTGCGTAGTATTTCAAAATATGTCATATTTGTTGATACAACATTTAGAACAAAAAGTATAAATGTTATTGTATATTTATAACAATATAAGAACAGCAGTATACGTCAAAAATAGACTTCAATATGCATTATCACATAATACATAAAATTGAAACATCAAGAAATAGTATAGATTATACATGACAAATACACAAAAATATTTACACATTTTGCATCTATTTTGTATTCACGTCAAAAATTAAATGCATATATTATAGCTGATACTGTAACTTTGTATTCTGTGTAGGGGAAGACTGTCGTCGATAGTACAGAATGTTACAATTACTTCAACGACAAGTGCGAAAATATAAATTTGCGTTTACTTATTTAAAATGAAATTTCCCTTTCCTATACAATCATTTAAGGTTACTTAATCTATGTCTAACTGTTCAGGGTAGACAATAATTTGCAATCTACATTTCAATCTTTAATTTTTTTTTTATAAAATTAGTTCTTTGTTTACATTCATTGTAACTCATTATTACAATTTTCATTGTTAACAATGAAATTCGTATTCATATTTGAAATGTTATCAGTGATTACGCGAGCATTTGGAACCATATTTTTTTACTCAAAAAATATAATGCTTTCAAAAAATATAGCATACTATCAACTTACATGGCAGATTTCATAATATCATTTTCAACTATTGTAATCATAATAGATTCGTAAAAAAAGTTTGATAGTTGATTTTGCTCTAAAAAGAAAAATGATAAGTTTGTGTGCCTTGCAGATAATGCTTGGATATCAGCAATGCAGCACTATAAGGGATGAAAACTATAAATAATTATTCCTAAGATTACAAAATGTAAGATACTTTGAAGTTAATCAAAACCATATCATTAATCATTTTCAATTTAAAGAAGCATTACCATTTTTTTGTTTGTTTTTTACATTAATTCCATTTTCATTATAAAGTTTCTCGCTATTTTACAACACTATTCAGGAGAAGGGAAAAAGAAAGCAATACTATTCAATTTCTAAAATAAAACAGATAAAAAGATGTCTAAAGTATAATTGGTTATTCGACATTCAAAATCTAACGTTAATAAACATAAAATTCTATCAATACTATGAAATACTGGGTGATTCTCGAAATCGCCCTATTTTCTCAAAGTATAATCATAAAAAAATCGGTTAAATCATCGCTGTGTACACAATAAGTTGGCATGTTACGTATTCGCGTGTGTTCGTGTGTATCCGTGTCCGCGCGCCCGCGTGTGTGTCATGCACATATTAATTTGTTATTCAACAATTTTTTGAAGAGAGTATTTAATACTAATTAAAATTATTTTACTAGTATGCAAATAAATTAAAAAAGAAAAAGAAAACGAATAAAATAATATTTTTAAAAAATGCCTCATAACATGAATTCTATGCTACGAACAATTCATGAAATTCCATATCGTAAGTTCGCTGCCCAACCGAAAACAATAAATTTTCCTGACATACATATAGGAACATGAGATTGCTCACGTTGTCGTTTCGATGACTAAAATGAAATCAAGAAAAGAGGATATATAATTAAGCATGTGAAGATTCATTTTGGTAGTATGACGTCCTGTATCTGAAAAAAAATAAGAAATTTTTCATTAACACGTCTTTTTGTATCAACATCATAGATATACTGTTTATAATAAAAATAGTTCAATTAGATTATTTTTGTGTAAAGTGCGTCACACATAAGCAAAGCACATCTGCACCTATAAATACACAGAGCGCGTACCTATAAATTTCCTACGCACACTAGTTTGCGTGCTGCTTTGCCATTTTCGCTAAATGAAAATCGTGTGCAATTACATCATTAAAAAATTAATTAATAATAGTATTTATAACAGAACTGCAATTTGCTGCATAATTTATCGATTAAATAACCTCGAACAGAAGTCATGTAACTATAAAAACGCGATAGAGAAAAAAAATCTGAGAGAGGAAACCGCGCACTTCCTCTGGTAAAATAGGTGGTAATCAATAGAACAGAAATAGGCCGATGTCTTTTACTCTTTCAAGTTCAAACTTACCTCATTTAGAACGCCAATGGATGAGGCTATGCTGGCTCAGCCGTGGGTGGTCATTTTTTCTTTGCTGGATTTCTTTGTGGAGTAGACGGTCGACTGCCCGCTTGAGCAGCATTCATTCCACCGTACTGATACTTTGCCTTCTTTTCCGATGGTTTCAATATCTGCAAAGTTACAAATAGTTTTTATTTAAGTATCTTTTGTTGTCGATTTCACGTTAGTTCCTTTTTTTCGCATGCGTATAAAACTATGTTAAGATCCCCAAAAAAGATTTCTACAATTCAATATAGCGCTGTATTGTAATTGTAATGTATTTGTTGAAAAAGAATGTCTTATTAACGCGATTTATTTAGTAGTCTAAAATATTTTGGTTTGTTTCTAATCCACAATGAAATTATTTACTTATCCAATACTTGTCAAATTGGTTACTTATCCAAGCAAGTATTACCGAAAATAATGTAATTCTAACTCAAAAATAAAACATAATTATCCGAGATATTTAAAGAAAATGAACGTTGGAAATAAATGTAATTTAAACTTCTTTTTCAAGTACATATTAGTAAAGTGAAAATATCTTATATTAATTTAGTTGATTTTCGAGTCAGGATTTCAAAAAATGTTAGGAGTCTACAAACACCGTAATGATAAAATATCGTCTGTATATTTACATTCGAATTTCCTTCCATTCTTCAGTTCTAAATTTAAATTAGAATAATAATCTCTCTCACACTGCCCGAAGTTGATCAAGTATTAATATTGCCAAGGAAGCAAATATAATTTCAAGAGATTTCTCATTACTTAAATCATATGCGTCGCCGAGAAAGCAAGAGAGAAACTCGGCAATTACAACATTTTCAATCTTGCCAGTTCGCTTATATTTAGATGCCACGGAAACTCGCGTAATCTATAAATAGCGTTGTGCTCGAGTGCACGCGCGCGTCTCACACTAATGACGCAACTCTTTGAGCGCTTTGCTCACCTGGAAGCTGCACATGAGAGTCTCGTCGACGCTCATCATACCACCGGCATTGTCAAATTCACCACAATAGTTTGGAGCGGAGAATAAAGTGACGAGTTGTCGCTTTGCAAAAAACTCGTAGCCGTCTTCAACCACCTGATGAGCTCGGCAAATCAAGTCCATATCGTGACGGTTCAGGAACTTTGACACCACATCTGGCCCAAACGTAAATGATACCCCTCGGTCGTTTTCACCCCAACCCTAAAGCAACATAAATAATATAATTAATATAATTTTATTTAAGTATGCAAAATATAGATGATTAAGCTGATGTAAAAGATACTAAATTACTTATTTAGCCTACAAACCTGAACATCTTTATCAGGATCAGACCACAATAAGTCACAGAGAAGACCAGTATCAGGTACATCAGTTGGGCGCATGATTCGTCGAATTTGTTCCATATTCTAGAAAATAAAAGAAATCGCTTACGTTAATAACGGTCTGGTTATATAAACAATGCAAATAATAAAAATTAACGTGTTTACCTGTAGATCAGGACTCAGACCGCCATGACAACAAAATATTTTTTCGTCAATGATCGCGGCAATAGGCAAGCAGTTGAAACAATCTGTGAAAGTTTTCCATAGTTTGATATTATACCTGCGCTTGCATTCATCATAGAACCCGTATATCCTGTTTATACTTGCACACTCATGATTTCCTCTAAGCAGGAAAAAATTTTCCGGATATTTTATTTTATATGCAAGTAGTAAACATATTGTTTCGAGTGATTGTTTTCCCCTGTCAACGTAATCACCAAGGAACAAGTAATTTGCTTCTGGTGGAAAGCCTCCATACTCAAAAAGTCTGAGTAGATCAGTGTACTGTCCATGTATATCTCCGCATATCTTCAAAGGTGCTTCTAATTCTAAAAGAATTGGTTGTTGGAGGAAGATTTCTCGTGATTTCAGACAGAGACCTCGTACCTCTGTCTCTGTCATGACAACAGACTTGCCAGGCCGACATCCTCGCACTGCACAAATAATTACATTTCAACATTATTTGTTATTCCAGTTTTATACAAAACATTAATGAGATACTGCTAAGTTTGCTTGATTACATCAAATTATTATTTTAGAGAACACTCATCATCTTCAACTAAAATTCAAGCTTGAATTGCTTTTAAGAAAGTATGCAAAAGTAAAATAAAGCATTATCTTATCATGTACTGTTTATATAAGACAATTGTCATAAATTGTCTGCCTTGCACAAGCAAGGAAACTGAATACTATAGAATATTCTGTTTTATGCATGTTCTCTAATTACTTTAAAACATTGGGACAATTATGAGACAATCTAAGCATTACTTGGATAATTTAAAGATGAATGAGGGATATCATGACAGGAATCTTAGATTCAAATCATAATTTCACAAAATTATTGCTCGTTAAAAAAAAGAAAAAAAGAAAAAATAAAAAAAAAGAATTTTTGCATATGAAAACTAATTTGATAGATAGTTAATGTGATAAATGCACTTTTTATAAAGTGCAAGAATACTGATGATTCTCTCTTAGCAGATACCATAGGGTTATATTTATACTTTGCTAGCAACCATAAAGGACTGCTTTACACGCCTGAATAACTACCGTGATGGTTATTGGAAAAATCAACACCATCAAGGCTAATCCAATAGCAGACAAATATTTCTGGAAAAAGAGAGACTAAGAAGCTTCAATTTTCAACGTTACTGATGAGGCTTCATACTTCATTATCTTCTTGATTAAACAAGTAATGTAGCTTTTATAGAGTAATTCTTGATTGGTGATAGTTTAGATTGTGACAGGGCAATTGGAGAAAATTAGTTTGATGACAATTGCATTAACCAAATTTAATAACTTTAATGACCAGAAAGTACAATTTACTTTACTGGACATTGAATTATACAGCAAAATCTAAATCACAAAAAAAAACGAATCTATAGAGTCCAAAAGTTATGTTTATGTTTATCATATTAATATTTATTTTTCACTTATTTCAATTTCAATTATATGAAGTTTATTTTACAAGAATTTATCCTGATTATTGTTATTAAAAAAATATAAAGAAAAAAAAAGTTATTGAGTCATGAATATGTATGCATATAATTGTGAACTATAAATAATTAAAAAAGTCAATTAATTAAAAAATTGTGATTGTATATTGAACTGTACACACCACTGAAAATACAAGATGCAAAAAAAAGTTCAAGGTGATGCAAACACGAAGATGTAAATTACTGTCTCAGTGCTCAAGGGACAATCATAGTAGCTTAGGCTGTAAGCTTCTTTAATTGACAAATTGGCCAATTGAAAACAAAGTCTTTGTACATGCACAAGAATTAACGAAGTGATGTACAAGGCAGTGGGGATATCTAGCGCATCTAAGAGAAAGGGCTACATTGGAGGCAATTCCAAATTTTTTTTTTGTTATTTGCATACCAACAAAGTCTGAAGAAAATATATCTTTAAGCTTGGCCTTCTTCTGAGTCTGAACCTGAACCTGGTTCTCATTTTCTTTCTGGGTCTGGTATGCTTTACAGCAATAATGTTCCACACAATATCCATGATAGAAAGAGAATAAAAAAATAAACAATTTTTTCGAAAACAAGAAAAAAACATAAAGATAAATGAATTGTTATGAGTGTGAACTAGGAAGTTATCGAGTTTGAAATTATTCTTTTGTCAAGGAATGTCATTGAGGAGTAGTATTGTTCATTATTCTTACTATGATACTTTTTAATATATAGAGTAAATGTCAACTGTTTTTAAGTAAAAAAGTAAGCAAATTTTATTAATAATAGAAGTATATATAACAAAATTATTATTTTTATTAAAAAAAGAATGTCTAACAAAGTAACGAGCTATTCATTTTGAATTTCAAATTGAATGCCAAAAAAAGTAATCTAATTAAATGGACAATTAATCTAGTTGTGCAATAATTTGCTTGCTTTTCCAACTGTCATTCTCTTAGGCAAAAAACAGCTAGATAGTTTATGCGAATTCATTCGTATATATATATTAAATAACACTGAAACTCCGTTATATATGTACGTCGACAAAAACGTATCTATTCATTGTGTGTAAAACTCTTTAATAAGGGAAACAAAACACTTGCTGTGCTCAATATTGATCCAGCAGTAAGCGCAACATCTCTGCCTGCTATATGTGCCCACAGCACATTACCACCCATCGTGACAATTTTCATCACCTCGTGTGTACCTACCATCGAGTGTTACGCGAGGGTTTCAAAAAAAATATATATAGATATTCGAAACTTACGCACGATGTTAAACTACACTACAGCAAGAAAGTTAGTGTCGCGAGTGAGTGAATGAGTAAGAGAGAAAGAGAGAGAGAGAAGGAGAGAGAGAAAGAGAAAGAGAGAGAGAGTGAGAGAGAAAAGCGCGCGAGTGAAAAAAAAATGACGACGAAGCAGCAGCAGGCAACGCGCAAGTCTCTTTTACACTTGTGCTCTATAACCTCACACATCACTTCAAAATATCTCTACCAATCGAACCCAATCATGATCTATCATAATGTGTTATTGTACTGATTAAATTCGATGTCACGACAACACCTTGACTAACGTCGACAATTTGCCTAAAACATTTCCTTATGAAACTAATGTACTAATCTTAAACAGTAAGTGTAATCGGGATGAGGCTGCTTCTCTCTTCGTACTGTCTCATCGTATATGAGTCGCCCTTGTGGGTTATTACCTTCGAGGAGCCTTTGGATAAGGCTGTCGATGTTGAGTTCGACGTCCGCCATGTTATGTTATTCTTGTATTCCCCGTGAAAAGGGAAACTAATGCCTTCGTCGAGCACTAATTTAGGAATTTTCTCTCCACACCTCTCCACCAAAAAGAGCTACCGCCGCAAATCCGTCCGTTCCTCACTAGACTCTCACTCACACTGGCTACTGCTGCCTTGCGCGCTTATGACCAACCTCCCCAACCCAACTATATACGCTGATGCAAAAGCTTGCTTATGTATAGTGCGCACAAAATATATATATATATTGTGAGTCGATGTTTGCTGAATGGATATTAGATAGAAACCTCCGCAAGCCACCGTTCGACCAGGTGTCTGTGTGTGCATGAGCTCTGTACGCGAATTTGCGGAGGCTTGCGATACTTATGCTTTATAAGTACTCCGCCTTTATCGTCCGATTACGCCGTGCTATGTATATGGACACAAGCTCGTTACGTCCAACATATACTTAAGGCTTTGTTACGTAGTTTTACACTTGACATTATGTAGTTAGCATACTTTTTCCTAGATTAATTTATATTCTCATTTGAGTGATCAATTAGCTGCTAATTTAAGTAATAAATCGATTACTAGGCAAAATCAATGAAACGTCCAAATGTAATTGTATATCCAACGATTCCCGTTAATTATTCATAATAAAAATCGGTTATTATACAGTATATTAATATTTGTTAAATTGATTTACCTTACAGTTATAATGTAAATAGTGATCTCAACAGTCAGTTGAAATTATATACATAGAACACAGAGCAATTTATACATATACAACTTGATTATAAAAGATAATGTAAATTTATATATGTTATTCACTTTTTTATAAAGAAATGATGAGAATAAAAAGTATATCTTTTGTGATATTTCATGACTGTTTTGTGTTGCTAAATAAAATAAATCTTAGATTTTCGAAATTATGTTCATTTTGAGAATTTTTTACGATAGTCCGGTAAAGGATCCTTGTAATCATTTAGATTAAAGAGAGTGGAACTATTATCTGATAAATATTTCAGAAAATGATGAAAATGTTTTAATAGAAGCTCCTTGCTTTTTTCATCGAATAATGTATATTTCAGCATATCTGCCAGTTTAACTAAAGGTTGAAAAAAGAAATGTTAATAATTTTTCAAAAAATAAAGCATAATGATGAACCTTTCTTTCTAAAAATTCTTACCAAATAACCTTAGCAAATGGTAAGGTCCATACAATGAACTTGGTTGAGTATCAGAATCCTCTGGAATCATTTCTTCAAATTGAGGTTTTTCCCAAGCATACAATAATTGTACATTTATTGAAGTGTTGAAATATTCTTTAATACCCTTCGATACTTCTATTGCACTTTCTCTGTAATGAAAAAGTAAAAAAATATTTATTCTATTTTTATTCAAATATATATATGATAAATTAATTATAAATTCATACATATGCAAATCAATTTTTCCTGATTCGATTGCTTCAACATAATTGTCTATAATTTTGTCAACTGTTGTACTCATAGGCAAAGAAGGTAATTTTTTTTGTTTTGTGATAACATCACATTCATCAATTAAATAACACTTCAAATCATCAGGTATTGGGATTTTTATATCAGTTTTAACATGATACTCTACAACATCGTCCGAAGGCTCAGGTCGCCTGAAGATTGAAATTCATTATGGTTCTTATCGTAATTTCAATTATATAAAATAAATAAATATTTAAAATACCCTCGTTTCTTGCGTGGAGCCTCCAGCGGTGAATCACTTGATGACGTTGGTGTGACTGCACTGCCAGACTTGCTAGCACGACTTGGAGTTCTCTCTAACAGAGCCACGGGTGTACTTGCCCTACTGTCACTATCCTTTTCTTTTTCACGATTAGTATCACTTTTTCTTGTTTGAATTTTTGATGCTCCACTACTTTTTCTATTTTGTTTACTTGCACTTGATTGTGCATGCACCTTTTGAACTTCTAGTTGTTTTTGAACATTGACTTCATTAAACTTTAAAACTCTGTCTTCAGGTACCCATTCATCCCAACTAAAAAAATAAAATACAGTCTAATAAAATATTGTAACCAATGAATTTATGAACAGGAAATTAAGCATAGATTAAATATTGAATAAAAACAAGTATGACTTTTAGAATATGAAAATTACTTTTTATTCCAGCCAGCGTAGTGTATCAGATATTTAATTTGTTTATCTTCTTTTGAAAATTCAGACTTCAAACACTTGGCTTCATAGATAAGAGGTCCATGGAAACACAGTACTTTTTCACCTTAAAGGAGAAATAACACATTGCACAATATGTCATGAGGAAATGCACCGTTATTTCAATTCTCGGACAAAAAAGATCGAATCAAACGATGCACTCAAACCGGCTTGACACCGATTGTTTACAAAACGTTTATTGAGTAATTAACCAATTTCAACGAAAAACGAATAATATAGTGTTTATGAAAATGAATAAGATTAACAATTAATTAATTTACCTTCCTGAAATTTGAATTTCGGGGGCATTTTCTAGGATACTTTTTACTCAGTGTCTCTGCTTTCGTTTGAAAGAGTTGAGAGGTTATTTTTATCAATCATCGGCGATGGGATCATTATATGCGTTATTTTTTACCGTTCGCGCCAGTTTAGTGGCTACTAATCTGAAAAATATAAGTATTTTATGCCTATAGTAATTATCCGTTAAATATTAAATTATTTTAATCATTGCGAACTAAATTTTTCTATTATTATAAACAATATTTAACAACATTCATGTTCTATTTCAAAAAATTACAAATCAGAAGCATACCTTCATTTCTGAAATCAAATAGTTAAACTGCACAAATGATATGAAAAATTCGTTGAATAGGATTTATTAACAATTAAAAGAAACAAAGTCAACGAATATAGACGCTTATCTATAGGTGAAATGCAACCATTTGTAAAATCACCAACGACGAATTAAAGTGCACAGACCAATGGCAAACATAATGGATTTCTATTGC
Organism: Phymastichus coffea; assembly: GCF_024137745.1. NCBI lineage: Eukaryota > Metazoa > Arthropoda > Insecta > Hymenoptera > Eulophidae > Phymastichus > Phymastichus coffea. The sequence continues at coordinate 703,973 of NW_026706903.1, read as the reverse complement.
AATTTGAATGTGATTCGTTGGATTTATAAAAGCTATACTGTGACCACTCAATCGGTTGCGTAATTAATCGGTCACAAGCTTATTTAAAAAAAAAGGAAGAATTAAAAATATGCACTTGTCTTTCGATACCAATCTAATTAAGACTTTAATCTTGTTTATTTTATCTTCAATAATCACTAAAATTTATGAAAAAACAATCAAATGTTATTCAGTTGACGGTCAGGTAACACTTAGGAGCTGAACTAACCTAACCTAATGTGCACTCGACAAATAACTTTCACATTAGTACACACATACTCGCAGCTATATATACATGCAAACAGCGGCATATATGTTGAGTCGTTCGCACACAGTGGCAATATGATTCTGATTCATCATCCGATCGCAGACTTGTAGTGTTTTCGATAGGCCGTCCAAGCTGCGCTACGACGAAGACGTTTGGGTGTTTTCTTCAACGTCTTGGCGGCGACAACGATGTAGAAGACGACGATAAGTAGTTTAAACAGATCACGCGAGGTGGCTTATTGTTTTTCCTTTCGGCTTTTCCGTCACTAGTGCTCAAAGCCAACAGCAGTGTGCGCTAACTCGTAGTAATATATCGCGACCCTCCCCGTTTGTCGTCAATTTACGTTGCGTAAATCTGCAGCTTCCTAGACATGGGCGACGGCAAGGACAATGAGCGCCAGCCGCTCCTTAAAAATGACAATGTCAATTACAGCAGCAGCGAGTTGGCAGGTGAATATATATATGTATATCTTGTACTAAATGTCTTTATTCTTTCTCTTTGACTCTCTGTACTTTCCTTTGCCTGCTGACACGACTGTCATGGTGGCTACATGAGATCACAGGCCTCCTTTGTTTATTTGTTTATACACAGTAGCTATTAGACGGACTGTCGATACCTAGACGATAATTTTGGAGTTGATGGTTTTATTTGAAGCTGGTATTTTTAGTGATTCATAATTTTTACCTGTTAGATTAGAAAATAACGTGGTTACAAATTGGAGTTGCTTGACAAATAAAATCTATTTATTGGAGTCTCATTGAAGTTTAGATTGGACTGGATATGACTGAAGAACTTGATTTCCATAATTATGAGAATTGATTCATAAAATACACTGAACTTTTTTTTAGATTCTATTATATCAGTCAATGTAAAAAATATCTGAATACTACAACTATATAGTGTTCCCTAATATATTTTAATATGCTTAAACTTTTTCATACTTTGCTGGAGTTGTCTATGCAAAACAACTCTACACAAATGTTCTTATAATGAAAAAAATTGAAATTAATTTCTTTATTCTATGCATAGTCAGCTAAAATGCATTTGTATGATTCATGCAAAAATTAAATTGCTATGATAAACTACTTAGTCAGCTTGCAAAAATTACATACATAGCTTTTTTAATATATTTTTCCAGGGCAATAAATTTTATTGCGAATCAGCTATTTTTGAAGTTAAAGTGTATGAAACAACTGCTATAATTTTACTTTAGGCTTACATGTTTCCATTATATCTTTTAAAAATTTTTTTTTATACTGATATTTTCAAGATTCCAATGTGCAAACCTATTCATGTTTTATCATGATTAAAACTTAAATTTTACTTATATTTCTCATCTGCTGTTATCCATTCATAATGTTTTTATATCTTGTTTATGAAATGTACTCTGAAAAATATCTACTTTTTCATCTGTTATTTCCAGGTGCTTTCATGATAAAATTAGTAATTTCTTCACTTTTTTTATTTACATATAGGATTTTACTTATTCAAAGCAAAGTAAATTTTATTTTCTAGTTAATCGTGAATCAAAATGACCATATGATTAAAATCACCACAGCATATATATATATTCGTTCATAATCAAGTTTAAAATTAACTTTGTTAATGAATAGTTGGCCAATAAATTATTAATAGCTTTGGAGACTTTCTTATTAGTGACATTATTTCCACTTTTCATTTGCTTTTTATGAACTAATATTTACAACATATGTATAAATAATAAATATGAAAATGAAATCATATTATTCAAATCAGTTAATGGGTTTGCAGGAGAGGATTCGCAATCTCAAGTCAATACAGTTGCTCCAATTGGTCCTGATGAATTGCCGCCGTCATATCAAGCTAGTCAGGGTAACACTCATATGGTTACTTGTCGAGTATGTCAAGCAATGATTGATATTTCTGGAAAAAGGGATCAGCATGTTGTAAAATGTAATCAATGTAATGAAGCTACTGTAAGATATTTTACTTAATCCATATTTTATAAAGCTTCATTATTATTTCCATGACTAATTATTGGATTTATTGTAGCCAATAAAAAATGCTCCACCAGGAAAGAAATATGTGCGGTGCCCATGCAACTGTTTGCTCATATGCAAAAGTTCATCTCAAAGGATTGCATGCCCAAGGCCTAATTGTAAGCGAATTATCAATTTGGCGCCAAGTCCAGTAACTCCTCCAGTTTTGTCAATGCCTGGAATGTGTCGAGTTTGCTGTGCTCATTGCCATGACACATTTTTGGTAAACATATCTTTATATAATTTTATTATTAAAATTGGATAATGAGAAAATCAACATTCAATTTTCAATAGTAACTACATTTCTTTTCAGGAAGTATAAATTATGAATTTTTATATCCAATTTCTTTTTCAGTTTAATACGTTAAACAATGCTTTAGCACGTTGTCCACATTGTCGAAAAGTTTCATCTGTTGGACCAGATTTCGCCCGGGGACGCGGAATTATATTCATTATTCTTGGAGTTATTTCTTTAGTCATAGGAATTGCTGTAACTGTAAGTACATGTTTAAATGGTTTTATAAAAATGAAACTTTGTTAAATTAAATTATGTTCTTATATTGATTATTAAATTGAATTCGCAGTGCAATGATTATAATTTATAATATGACATCATAGCTGAATATTGCGTTGAAATTTATCTTTTAGCTTTATCAACTGCAACTAGATTAGAAATACATTGAGCCTATAAAATCTTGTCTTTATTTCCTCAGTTCTTACTAATCAATTAGTGATATGACGCGAATAAAGAATAATTTTTTTGCTGACAGATAGTAATATTTGTTTTTGAAATATTTCACAAAGCTTTCTTTTTACTTCAACCGTATATTCTGTAAGACATAATTCGAAAAGACAGTTTTTATAATAAAGTGAAAAAATGTTGATTGATATCTTTCGTATCTTTATTTTTTAATATAGGCGAGTACATTTCAAATTGTAAAGACCAATGGAGGAATATATGTTGCTTATGTTGGTAAGTTAAAAAGAGTATACAATTTCACTTAGAGAATTGTGAAAATTAAAAATTTATTTCTAAAAGTTGTCCCATTCCTAATATTAGAAATTCTTTATTGCTCTAAAATAAACAGAAAACATAATTAAATGATGTTTTTTAGGTGCATTCCTTTTAGCTATTCTTTTATTTGGAAGAAGTCTCTATTATTGTACAATGAAGATAAGTCTTATAGAAGGACCCATGTAGTTCTATTAGAGATATCAAAGGCTGTTGCGACGCAAAATATCTTTTTAATATTATTATTACATAATCGATTTAGATAAGTTTACAGCGGTCATTATTATGAAGTTACAAAAAATACTATTGCATGTGAAGTATAGTGGAAAAAATCAATAATTTGAATGAATTTATCATTCACAATAAAATGTTATCTTTAGTATAAAAACTTACATAATGCTTTTAAAAATAACATGATAATGATTTTGATCAAATTACTTTTCAATAAGATTTTTTATGATAAAATGATTGCGTGTCACGTATGCTGAATTCTCATCGAACAGACGTGAAAATCAGAGTAGGCAATAAGTTTCTCATCAGTGTAATAATAGATAACACTCGACGTGTAAATCGAGACTGCAATGAACAAGAAATATCTTGAAATAGCAATGAATATGGGATCTATTTATTGATCAAGCCATACACTTTTTGTTTATCATTATTTATATTTAGAATAAGAAGAACTTGGTATAATAAAAACAGTAAAAAATTTGACTCAAATTATATTTGTAAAATATCAAATTTGAAATTTTCAATTCACGATGTGAGAAATTTTTATCACGTTCATTGCTTAATGAACATGAATCTACAATTAAATTACATTTTCGTTAGAATTAAAAATGAATAAATCCTATATTAAGGCTAAAACAATTGTTAATATAACAAAAACTTGTTAATAAGCGGTTTGAAAAGTTTGCTAGTGAAAGATGGATTAAAGTTCTTCCACATCATTTCTAATTTGTAATTTAATTATGGAAATAATAATTATGTTGAAGAATTGATTTGGACTTAATAAAAGTATCTCAAACACTTAAAAAAACGAAAACCATTAAAAGAAGCATTATTTCCAAAATGATAATCATCACATAAAAGCTTATAACCATATTTTGTAAAGCTTTTCGATTGTAATTTGTAGGTATATTGTAATAATGTTTATTTTTATTTTTATTGATAAATATGTTCATTAATTTCAAGATAAAAATTTGATAACTAATTAATTTCTGAATAAGAGTTTCAAGTTCAATAAAGTTAATTACTTCAGTTTGGATGAATACCATTCTTTTTAGTACTCAAAATTGTAAAAATAAATTCAATGTATGTACAGAATTGTAAATTACAAAAATAAAATGTATTTTTTTTTATATTTTGATTATTTTGTTAGTTGTTTTTTTTTCTTTTTTTTTTTTAACAATCTTCTAGTTATAATTATGTGGAAAAAAGTCTGAGTCATGAGGAAGTGTGAAATTTTTTAGTGTATTTTATTTATTTTTCACAAAATAAATTTTGCACTCATTAATTGCAAATAATAATACCTACTTATTTAAATTCACCCACGTACAATTTTTTTGTAATTACATTACAAAAAAATTCTGAGTTACGCGTAATATTAAGACTTTTTTAAAATTGAAATTCTTAAGAAACAATCAACATTTACTGTAAAAATTCCATTTATTATAATATGGAAACAATCGATTTTAATTTATCCCAATTTCTTTTGGCACATTATAAGTATAATATGACAGCATGTAATACAATTTTATACAACAATGTAATAACTAATGTAAGAAGTAACAATAAAAAATATGTTAATTTGTTTATGGAAGGCAGACATTTTGCACTTCATTTTGTATATAATCAAAATAATATGTGATGACTAAAGAGAAGACTAAAAATCTTTTCAGTGTCTGATGACGGATGTAATAATAATTTTATGAATCCAAATGACCGAAAAAATTAATCATATTGCGTATTCCATTCTTCTTAAACATATAGCCTGCTTGTTTTAATAGTTAATTTAGTTATACAGTCATTTTACATCAAGGAAATTGCAGGATTATTGTTTAATTACTACAAAGGGCTACAAAGGGCTTAATATATTTTTTTTGCCAAATTCATTGTGATTAATAATAACAATATTATGTATGTAAGGTGACTGGAAATTGATCTACACATTTTAATTATATTGTTACATGCGTCAATTCAGTATACCATGCAACATTGTTTTTGTAAAATCTGTAATCATTTCAATAATATCTGTAATAAAAAAAATGTTCAATTTTAAATAACTTTTTTGCTTTTGACCAAAAGTATTGGAATGTACAAAAATATGTGCTATCAATAACTAATATTTTGTGGTGTATATTGTAAGAATTGTTTCTCATAGGCTAAATAAAAAGTTTTTATTATTATTAGTGAAGTCCTGACAAAATTTGAAATAGTCTTATTTGAATTTTATTCTAGTATGTTTCATTTCATAGAACAATCTGGCACAAACTAAAAAATACGTTCTCTGTAGTTATACAATAATAGCTCACCACAAGTAAACAATAAAAGTCGCCAGTAGATCAAAAACAATAATTTTTGTAAGACATAACTTGAAAATTCTCTTCTTACAACGTTTAAGTAAGAACGTCTCGATTGATCAGCATTGCTACAAGCTCCAAATTCTAAAATATCACATTTGAGCTAATTAATTCGCTTTTTATCTATAATATAAAAAAATAGGAAGTAACATTTTCCATTATGTATGTCGCAATAATCTTTAGCGATATCTGTTTACGTTAAGGGGTAACATCTATGTAGAAATTTCAAAAATTCAATTTTTTTTTTTAAGCTAATATAGTAGAGAAACATGTTAAAAAGAACGTCCCAAAGTGATTTTACGAAAAAAAAATTTTTCTCTGAGTTGTGAGCATTATACGCTAGGTATCCCGCTGCGCGGTCGCGGTCCCGCGGTGCGCCCTTCGCTCCGAAATGCTTACCTACCTGAGATATCCCTTTACGACTGTTTCTACTCGAAAAGAAGAGAAGAACAGCAAGGACATACCAACTTGGAAGGTCAACTTTATGGTGCTGGCATCGCTGAATGAAGGTGAAAACCGTTTATAGTGAATATTTTTAAAACTATGTTCGATTTTTCCCGTTTTCTAACTTTGAAAGCGTTTTTCTCGAAACGACTTTTTTTCACTTTACCACCATAATTATTCAGTCAATTTTGATCCGATCGATTTCAAATTTCAGTACAAGTTTTAAAACAGCATTTTCTAGAGAAAAGCGTAGGATTTTGATGAAAAGTTGAAAACTTTTTATTTTACGGCTGATTTTTCATGCTTTTTTTAACGAAAAAAAAAATTTTTTTTTCGAACTTTTGCAAAAATTTTAAAATTTGATATTTTTGAAAACCCCTACGTAGTTCTCTTGTTTTTAGTCCATACAATAAATAAAAATTTAATTTATGTGCTTCAGATCAATAGCGACGATAAAAAATTGGTGGTAGTGGAGGCCTCTCTAAAAATTGCTGCTCTACTTATAGCTCTATACAGGCGCCATTTTGTTTTTAAATCCATTGTAAAAATTAATTTGTGTAGTTCAAACCATGTATAATAAAGACAACTTGTTAGATTTTGCATTAAATATTATATCTTTCTAAAAAAAAATTCCGAAAATGTCCTTCAAAAACACGTCTCTACATAGATGTTACCCCTTAAAAAGTTATATTTTTTATAATACTCTTTTTGACATGATTAAAACTTAAATTATTTTTATTATTTATATAATATACCTTCAATAATAATTCAAAATATTCAAATTGAGAAAACTGAGTAATACAACAGCTGTTATCAATATTCGCTGTGGTTTTATCAGGGGTCGCGGTGGATACTGGAGAGCTGTAGGCGAGTAGGCACGAAGTGCCACGACGACTGCTGGCCGGCCATAACACTATACAGTAAAATGGAGAAAAGTTAGATTTGTTTACCCTTCAGAAGTTTAACTTTTCTGAAAGGTATAGGGGCTGGAGGGGGGGGGGGGGTGTTAGTAATACATTTCAACATTGAATGTTCTCTTATTTCCTTATTGAAAGCATCCGTGAACATTCTTCAAATGTAATACTTTGATAATTAGTTTCCGTTTCTTGCATATCTCGCACTTTACGATGTAAAAAACTAAAAATTTAATTATTTATTTTATTCACTTTTTCTCTTATCCAGTTATATTTAAAAACGATATTTTCCATTTCACCGATGGTAATCTAGTACTAATTATTCCAGCATCATTTAACATGATGATTTTTGATTTTTTTAATACTATTTATTAACGGCATATTTTCCAAATACATTTTACTAAAATCTGGTAAAATAGTAACTTGATTGTAGTAAACTGTTCATGAATATAAGTTCAATACAAATTATGATGATTATTATTATTAAATTTCTGTTACGATTACCTGTCAGCGTGTTATTTAATTGATAAAAAATGGAAATCATCATATAAAATCCTGATAAAGATAGATTAGTTATAATACAATTATACAATTTTGTATTCTTTACACTATTTAGAAATGTCGAATATCATTCAGCAAACTAATTTTTTTTATATTATATTAAAACTTTGATTAGAATTGTCATTACACCCCCTTAAGCATGGCTGTTTTCAGCAAAGTAAGCATCACGAGCTGTTTTTTTAAGCTGTTCATACATAGCTTGACCAGTTTCTTTCACCAACAATGTGAATGAACCATTTGAATTTTGAAGTAGTTTGTGAGGATGATCAAATTCCTGAAAAAAAATTATTATTTTAAAAAATATAAGAACAATTAAAAAAAATTCCGCATTGTCACAAAGCTTGATAGTTCATAATATCTTTCCGTGACTCATTACATAAACATTTTATAGCTGGAAATCGTAGGTTTGAATCTAGCTTCTGCAATTCATTCTCTTTTACTAGCGCAATGCGAAAATGTGAAGATTAAAAAACAAACTGCAAAGACTTTATCCTTGAAGAAATCTTTGTAATCTTTTTCAAAATTAAAAAATCTCAATCGATATAAAAAATATCTAACGTTTTTATTAAAAAAATTAGACTGCATTCTAGTAAAAAACAAGACCATATCGAATATATAATTTTGTTGTTTGAGTCAATACTAAAACTTACCACTGAACAACCTTTATCCATAACTAACACTTTATTACTATCCACAATAGTGTTCAATCGATGCGCAACAGTGAGCACAGTACACCTCGCAAATTTAGAACGAATAGTTCGCTGAATAAGTGCATCGGTGTGTGGATCAACGTTAGCGGTTGCCTCATCCAACATTAGAATTCTATTGTTACGGAGAATGGCTCTAGCTAAGCATATCAGTTGTCGCTGACCAGTGCTGTAATTCGAACCTCTGTTGAGTACCCGATTATCGAGACCATTGCCGGTCAATTTCACCGAGTCCTTCAACTCGACCTATATATCGATAGTAATTAACAAACATTATTTTAATATTTGTAGAATTCAACATCTCCATTACCTCTTCCAAAACTTCCCATAAAAGTTCATCCGGAAACTCGTTGAATGGATCCAAGTTGCGACGTAATGTTCCGGAGAAGAGTACCGGATCTTGAGGGATGATCGATATATTTTTTCTTAGATCTTCCAAAGCAATAGTATTTGTATCGATACCATCAATTTCAATAATGCCCTCTATCGGAGCTAATCTAAACAGGGCGGAGATGAGAGATGATTTACCAGCTCCTGTTCTACCTACGATTCCCACCTAAAACAAATGTTAAATTTATAGATGTACGTCTATCGATGTACGATATCGATTTATATGACTGGCTATACCTTTTCATTAGGTTGAATTATCAAAGTAAGACTTTGAAGAACCGGAGGATCATCATCAGAATAACGCATAAACACGTTTTTGAATTCAATTTTGCCATGAGCTGGCCAATCCACTGGTGGCTCAATGAACTGCTTATCTACTTGCTGTACTTTTTGCTTTTTTGCTAAGATCCCTCTGTCGCATAAATTCGGCTCAGACGGTAACTGAGAATATTCAAGCACTCGTTCGACTGACATCAATTGATTTGTTATTTCAGCACTTTGACGCAGACCCCACTGAAGTAAAATCGTCATCGACATTACTTGAGTTATTGCTAAACCGACAACTCCACCACTGAAAGCTAAATAAATTTTGTGTCAAGATATTATTGGAAACATTTTTGAGTTTATAAAATATAACTTACTATCTTTTAGAAATAGAAAACTAAAAGTGACCAAAGAGATAAAGACGAAACAGAAAAATTCCAAAGAAAATACAAAAGCAGTACTTGTAGCAATGTAAATGTACCACGTGGAAGTGTGCGTGTCTTGTAATCTATCGAATTCTGCTTTAAGAATCTTTTCCGAATGATACGCTCTTATTGTTGTAATTCCGTTCAGGGTAGCATTCAAGTGAGTAAATACAGGCGATCGAGCTAAAAAAAATAATTTTTTTTTCATTTACTCACTTCAATCAAATTAATGCTGTTCACTTACTCGTTCCCTCGAGTCTTTTGATATCCATACTAGTTTTAAGATAAATCTTCTGCAAAATATATGACAATACACCAATCAGCAATATCGGCACCAAAAACAAGGGATTTACCACACTGGTAACCACGAGCGAACCGAACATCATCAAATAAAGTTGACCAACGTCGAGTATAGCTTTCGGCAAAAGTTCATCAATCGCACCCAAATCTTTGGAAAATCTATTAAGTATTCGTCCACTTGGGTTTTTATCAAAGAACCTCATTGTCGCGCGAATAAAAGCACCAAAAGCGTAGTCATGAAGATGCTGACTGCAACGTATGCAGATCGTGTAGAACACAAATGATCTCGTGATGCCGACAAGGAAGATCGATAATAAGATTGCTGTGTAGATGTACATGTATGTGTGTTGTGTTAGAATATCTTCTTCTTTAATAAATGTTGAGTTTATGTTTTCGTTTAGTTCTTCAGTTTTACTATAGAAGCTATTATTTTCAAGCTCATGTACTCGGCTGTAGTGAAAACGGGATTCTTCCGCAGTGAGACTGTAAAATTTATAATTTTTTAGTGTATTCAAATTAAGAGTGACAGATAAAACTTACACACTTACAGAATAGGAATGAAATAATCGTACAAACTGACGCAAAATTGAGTAGCTACAAAAAGGAATAGCAGCAAAAGTGCTACAAAGCTATTTGTGCCCGATCTGATATATTTTACTAAAAGATGACCCTTAACAACACCGCGAGATGTATCCTCTAAGAGTCCATATTGTTGCGCATTGCTCTCATCAGCATGATCATTTCCGTCGGTTTCAGTTCCATTGTCGGTTGTTCGACTCTGTAAATTAAACGATTAATTTCGCACAGGTGAATCCGTAGATTCTAAACAAATGAATTACACTCAACTTACTCTTGTACTAGCTGTGGAGAATTTGCGTTTCATATTGACTTTCTCGATGGAAGTTTCAGTGATTGGTTCCATAGACTCTTCTTCAGCGATCATAGAATTGTATTCAGGATAAGCTTGCAAAAGCTCCTGATGACTGGCGAATTGTTCAAACTTCCCTTGGTCTAATCGAATTATAGAATCTGCGCCTTCGAGATACTGAAGTTGATGTGTCGCTAAAATACGAGTTTTTCCGGATAAGTACTTTTGGATACAGTCTTCGAACAAATGTTTTCCCACGTGAGCATCGACCTGAATAACAAGAAAAATATATGGTTGAGTCTGAAGGTATATATTTTATTTTCATTTGATAACTTACCGCACTTAGCGGGTCGTCTAAAAGATAAATGTCAGCCTGGCGATAAATAGCCCTAGCCAAATTAATTCTCGCACGTTGCCCACCCGACAAAGAACTTCCTCGCTCGCCAACGACCGTTTGATCTCCATCCGGAAATTGTTGGAAATCACTTTCAAGAGCACAGACTTTTACCACTTTCTGATATCTATGCCTATCGTACTTTTGTCCAAAGATAATGTTCTGTCTAATAGTTGCTCCGAACACCCACGCGTCTTGATCGGCGAAACTTATAGGTCCTTTCACTGACGTACTGCCATCAATCAGTTTTAATTCGCCTAAGATTGTAGAAATGAGCGAGCTTTTTCCGGAACCTACCATGCCAATCACAATGTACAGTTTGCCTTTTTCAACTTCTAATGTAATATCTTTAAGAGTTGTCTCGGTGGAGTAAAACTCCCATTTGGCTGTCACGTGGTCTAATTTCACCGCCCAATTTTCGTTTCGTGAACATTCGTGTTTGCTATAATAACGTTTTCGATATGAAATTTTTTTTTAAATAATTATTGTTTTTGCTTACTTCACACTGCCGCTTCGTTTGTTTTTCCTTGAATTTTCCAGTAGATCGTTGGCTTGCAAAACTGTATTCTGCCTCGACTGTTCGCGCGACTGTTCTTCATCATGACTGATATTTTCGGCAATATGCGGAAGATCGGACTTCGATTTGGATTTCTTCGACAACTTTGAATTTTCATTGCTGACATTAGCCGTCTCAAACTCCTCGTACAATAAAAAGTGCTGCAACCTGTTGACGGCAACACTGCTTTCGGCAAGCTCGGCGATTCCACGCACGAAATAACTAGTCATTGTTATGGACATCATGTTGAAATACGACATGTAAACGAATACTTTATCGGCATTAAGTTCTTGACCTCTGAGCATCATCGTTATTAAAGTACCAAACAAAGCAGCTCGCGTGGTGAAGAGGTTGAAGGTCATATAAATGCCACGTAAGTAAGAGCTTTTTCTCACGACACTGAGTTCGAGACGACGTGCAAGCTCCACAAAGGCGCAGAATGGCTTCTCCCAGGCGTACATCTTGATAACTTGTACACCCGATATTATTTCGTCCATCAATCGTACGCGTTCGTCTGTTTTGAGCGCAGTTTGCAGTCGGAATTTTGACGATAACTTGCCCAAATAACCTAGAATGTTAAATTTAATTATCTTAATTTATTGTAACCGTAAATAAACATTTTCGCTAATAAGACTGCGTGTACACCGAAATGCAATATAGCTTTATATTAATATTCTTATATTTTTAATCCATTCAAAATTTTCTTCCCGCGAAAAATTTAATGTGCAAAATGGAGCAGTATAAATTATTTATGTAAACTTAATATTGTGCAAATGCATTTACCTTGGGACGGCACAACTAAAAATATAATGAACATCCCAACGAGCGCCGGCCAACCAATTTCCAAGTACAATAGTATCATAATAATAATTGCCGCTAAAGGCGCTGACCACATGTGGTGGATCAAAACAGATACGAGATCGAATCTATTAACATCGTTAGCTACCAAATTGACTATTTTTCCAGGCGCTGTCTCGCCTAATGCGGTTTTACTCAAACGTAAAGCCTGTACAGAAAAAAAGGTTCTTACATTATTCTAGTTGAGTGATTAAATGTCCAATAAACTTGGTAAATATACCTTTCTATATACAACTGAGCAAACTGCAATCCTGATACGCCCTCCCAAATGGAATCCGCCAAAAATAGTTTGACTTTGAGAAAGCACATTGATGAAGCTCACAAGAGCGATGCCGCCGGCATAATATAATGCCATTTCATATGTGACTTTAGTTTCTGGCTTGAAATATTGTAATAAGGCACCTAAGAGCATTGGCGTGGCGAACCTATGGTCAGAATTTATTTTATTTGTCAATCATAAAAATTACTTTTGATCGTTTGGATAAGTGATGACTGATAAGTAAAGAAATTAGAGGATAACAAAGAAAAAATTATTAGATACAGTATTATTTATGATCTATATTAATAATTATTTAATTGAAAAAACAAACATTTTATTCGGAATTTTTTACAATCGTAAAATTATCTTTACGGTCATAATATTAATTTTTTTGTATTTTTGTGTTTGTTGTAGTTATTTGTTATATCGTACTGAATATCTAGTTATAAAACAAGGCGATGACCATGATTTTCCATACAACAGGTTTCGACGTCAAGGTGATCAAAATATCTTGTTAAAAAAAATACCTTTTCACGCAGTCTTTTCATATTTTGCGTACGCTTCATCACGATGCATATACAGACCAACCTTTTTGTAGATGAAAAATTGTAATTCACGTGAAAATAAACTTTAGATTTTCGAAAAATGTAAAGCCCGCCACATAAAAATTGCAATCATCTCAATCGTGAGTGACAATTGATATGGCATAATAATTCGGTATAATTAAATTTCCACGTCATAGCACGTCATTTATTTTTAAAGAAGTAAATCTAAAAGTCACTATGACTATGAATCTAAAGTAGCTATATGTTCTTAGATTGTACACAATATCTAGTGTAGATTTTACAGAGCACGAAAAATGCTTCAATATACCTCAAAAAGAATTCATTGAGTATCTGATAAAGGCCAAGGATAAAATATTCGCGTGCAAATGTTCGGAAAATTGCCCATTGGAAGCTTGGACGGCGTTTTTTTCTTTTGGCTCTTTCTAGTTCTGCGAACCATTGTCTAAAAAATTATACGTTTTTATGGCATTAGAAAGTTAAAATTTGTTTTTACGTAGTTGTTATTTACGGTACTAACTTTTCCAAACGATCGCCAAGTACAGTTGATGTGTCTGTACTCACGGGATCGTATAAATCCTCTATTCCTAAAATTTTACTAAAACCTTTTCTGAATATATCGTACGTCCATCTGAAAAAATCATAAATAAATTATATAAACAGTAAGATGAAAATATGCATCAACAGTGAATTTATACTTACGTCCAAGTGAGAGTAGAAAAAATATTGGCTTTTTCTCGAGGATTAGGCTTAATTACGATTGCTCGGTTATCCATTTTACAAAATGTTTTTATGCGTTAGTGCGGCATACGTTTGATTGGAAGTTCTTGTCAATAAATGACACGAACCATTTCATAATTCATTCTATTCTATCCAATTGCTGATAACAGTCGCTGTCTTTATAAGAGTACAGCAAAGATGAGTCATTAATTATCAAACAAACTTATCTCAGTTTAAAATGAAAAAGATTTCGTCACTCATTTACGTGTATAGTATCATCTGAAGGTGTATAAATTTGAAAATTTCTCATACAATTTCATCATCATAATAGATCCTAAAGCAAAACCTTTTTTGTAATGGAATAAATCATAATCCAAGTGTATATTATTTTATTGAACAATTATATTTGTATAATTTTAATAACTGAAAAGTAATTTAATACTTATTAAAAAATTTCAAAGTTATTAGAATATAATTATATCTTATGCCCACTATGAGCCATAATTAATGCTAAATATTACAAAATAATTTGACACATACGGAGATTTTCTTTTATATCATAAATATCCGTTTTAAATAGAAATTTATATAAAAAGTTACTATTACTCAATAAATAAATTAAAAAAAAAATAGTTTACATTATTTTTCAATGAAAATTAAATATTCAAAGATCATTCATGTATGTTCAATCAATTCGCTATGAAATTTAGTAAGAAACCAAACTTGAAAAAGTCCCGTCACTTTATGTAAATAACACACACACACACGCGCGCGCACACACGCACACGCACACATACACATTCCTAATAAAATTTTGTTATTCTGTATTACTTACTAATAAAATGTGATGTCTTTACATTACAAAAAAAGCACGATCATGCAATATGACTATGATAATCACTTTAGAACTGGTTCAATATGCAATCTTAGAATATTTACTTAAAAACATATATTGCATAGTAATACATCGTTTATAAAAACATTTTAATCACATTCCACAAAATATGTGAGGTGATATAAAAAATATAATTGCACACATTGTCAAGATTAATTGTAACCAATTCTAATTCTACCTTAACTTTTTCAATAATTTTCTTTAATAACAAAACCACGAGTCATAAAAATCCGTCAATTATCTTCGTAACAGTCGTTGTAACTACATATTCAGTTGCATAACGTTGTTATGACCAAGTTGAAAAATTCAAACAAAATGCTATCTGTCTCGTCTATATTAAAGCGGTTGTTTGAAATTCTTATAGGAAGTTATCACTGGCCAATGTTAATTACATATACCGAGATTTTTTACCCTGAATTTATTTACATAACTTTTAATTATTCCACTAATACAAAACCATATATCTTTGACGAGGCTAGATACTTTTGCGATTAAGTTACAAATTAGCGAAGAGATACTATGCACGTAAAATTTTATATTACTAAGCGCGAAAATCACATCCATAACAGCGGAGTGGGGTGTTCGGCGGCAAGTATAAACAACTTACTGTATACTAGATTACTCGTATCAACAAACGCCACCTAACCTCTGCCCTTAATGCTGAATAAAAGTTCGAAATACTAAAATAAGCACGATGCCAATGTCAAGAGTCATTTCGTAAAAAATTTAATTGTTTTAAATTGCACTTTTATGCAAGTTACACGTTAAAATAAAAGCTGTGAAAGGTTATTAAAGCAGTCGTTAATCGCAAGTACTCACTGAAACAGACTGGCGGGTAGCGCATGCTTCTTGTTCGTTCGACGAAAATATTACAAACTCGCGCGTGCGCACGAATAGACCTGTCGCAACTGCCGCGAATTGTAATTTATTTTAGCCTTCCACATAAGTGCCAGCATGAATTGTAAAGTCTATGATTGTATTATATCCACTGATTCCAATGACGAGACTAAAAAAGTACTTTCTATTTTGATAATTATTCTGATATCATTCTTTAATCAATTATTTTGATTGAGAAAAAATCATAATATTTAAGTCAGACAATTCGGAATAAGTCGCGAACGTTGTTATTTAACAGCGTTGATCTTAAGATACTCGATATTTCTTTAAAAAAATCAAACTTCCTAATTTACTTAATGGGCTTTGAAATATCTTAAAGTTTGCCGTTCATAACATCGCATTGTAGATTTTCGAAATTCAATGATTATAGATTTTACATTAAAATGGATTAATCTTTAGTCGACCTACAGTTTCGAAATATGATGCAAATGAATACTAAGATTTATTTAATTTGCACAATATTGATTTTAATTTATGTTATTTACATATTATCCATATGCAATGTAAGTAGATAATTTCGTAATTTTTATCTTAAATCATTTTCAATGCACTTTTAATTGTTTTTAAAATTGTCAATTCGATTGACGGTCAATACACCACAAACCGGCTAGCAATTGAAGGTAACTGAATAGTATAACTTTCGCTGTGAGACGGTGCTATATCACTGATTATCGCTGCTTATCGCAATATTTAGATTTTTAAAACTTATATGCAACTTTCAAAGCTGCTGATGTACGACATGGCCTGTTTCTCGAACCAATAATGAGAACGGTCCACTTTCGTTTTGTAGTAAGACGTGAGAATGGTCGAATTCCTAATAAAAATATATCAGAAAATCACTTTGCAGCTGATTATGATGGTAACGTTACAAAATTAAAGCAATACCATCGTACTTACGGCAAGTCGTCCTTTGTCCATCACTAGAACCCTATCACTATCCATGATAGTGTTCAATCGATGAGCTACTGTAAGGACGGTACATGGTGCAAATTTAATGCGAATAGTTCGCTGAATGAGTGCATCAGTGTGAGGATCAACGTTTGCAGTTGCCTCATCCAGCATTAGAATTTTATTGTTACGGAGAATGGCACGAGCTAAGCATATTAGTTGTCGCTGACCAGTACTGTAATTCGAACCTCTGTCGAGTACCCGATGATCGAGACCATTGCCAGTCAATTTCACCGAGTCCCTCAACTCGACCTATGTATCAACAGTAATTAACAAACATTATTTTAATATTTGTAAAATTCAACATTTCGATTACCTCTTCCAAAACTTTCCATAAAAGTTCATCCGGAAACTCGTTGAATGGATCCAAGTTGTGACGTAATGTTCCGGAGAAGAGTACTGGATCTTGAGGGATGATCGATATACTTTTTCTTAGATTTTCCAAAGCAATTTTTTCTATGTCAATACCATCAATCTCAATGACTCCTTCTATTTCCACTAATCTAAACAGCGCAGAGATGATAGATGATTTTCCGGCTCCTGTTCTACCTACGATTCCAATCTAAAATTTAGCGATCGGGGCAGAATTTAAGTAAAACAATGAAGACCAAATAAAGATAATGGCATAAATAATAAATCACACCTTCTCACTTGGAGCAATTGCAAAAGTAAGATTTTTAAGAACTGGTGAATCTTCATTAGAGTAACGCATCGAGACATTTTTAAATTCCACTCTGCCCTTGATTGGCCAATTATGAGGTGGCTCAATCAGCAAAATTTTCTCTTGTTGTTCTTTCTTCAATTGATTTTTTATTAAAATACCTTTATCATGAAGGTTTAGCTCAGATGGTAATTGTGAATATTCAAGTACTCTCTCAACAGACGTCAACTGATTTGTAACTTCAGCACTTTGTCTCATACCCCATTGAAGCTGACGCGTAAGAGCCATAACTTGAGTTATCACTAAGCCTACCGCACCTGCAGCAAAGTCTAAAAATTCTTTTTGTTTAAGTAAAGCCGTTCTATTTATAAAGACAATGGATATGCGCAATCATGATCGATGTAGAATCAAATAGAGTATAAAAAATACTGACGCTCTTTCAAGAAAAGGAAGCTGACGATTACCATTCCCGTAAACAGAAAACAGCATACATCCAAAGAAAATCCAAAGGCTACACTAGTTGCAATAAACAGGTACCACGAGGAACTGTTTGTATCTTGCAACTTATCGAATTCTTCTTTGAGAATACTTTCTGCTTTATATGCCCTTATTGTTGTGATTCCATCGAGTGTAGCATTCAGGTGAGTAAACACGGGAGATCGCGCTGTAAAGAGTATCACAAATTATTATATCAAATTTGAAGTCGATATCAAGCAGCTTGCATGTATTGACGCTTACTAATTCCTTCCAGTCTTTTTATATCTTTACTTGTCTTCAAGTAAATCCCTCTGATATGATAAAATAAAAGTCCAATCAGAAAAACAGGTAACAGAAACCAGTAGTTTATAGTGCAGGCAATGATAATAACCCCTAATGTAACAAGAATAGTCTGCGTGGCATCGAGTATGGCTTTGGGTAACGACTCGTCAATGGTCCCTAAATCCTTGGAGAAGCGATTGAGAATTCGACCGCTCGGATTAGTATCGAAGAACCTCATTGTCGCACGAATGAGAGCAGCAAAAGCTAGATCATGAAGACGTTGACTGGCACGTAAGCACGTTGTTAGGAATGTAAAAGAACGTATGATTCCCACCAAAAGTATGGAGGTAACTAAGGCTGTATAGATGTACACGTAGTAATTTCTCGGTAGAATATCCTTTTCTTTGAGGAATATTTTACTTGGATTCATAACAATAGAAAAATTGCCGTTTTCGTGTATTTTATTGTAATAATTACGGGCTTCTTCTGCATTCACACTGGAATAAATTGCATATTCAAATTTTTAATTTCATATGGAATTTTTTTATGATATTTTTATCATTTCAAAGATGATAGCTTAATTATCCTTTATATTATCATACTTTGAATAAGGGAAATACTTTGATTAAACTTACAGGATAGAGATAAAATAATCGTTCATGGTGACACACGCTTGTGTTGCTAAATAGAATAATATAACCAGTAAAGCAACTATGTTATTTGCACCAGATTTTATATAACTTCCAAAAAGAGTCCCTGTCACAGTACCACGGGATGTGCCTTCAAAGTAATTATCTTGTTTAATTTCATTATCATCGATACCTTCTCCATCAGTTTCATTTCCGCTTTCACTTACTCGACTCTGTGCATACAATAATTTATTTAAATAATAGACTTATTAAGAGGCTTGCAATAAAACTTCAGGAAATTAATTTTGATTGAATTTGGGAAAAATATTCTTAACAAAAATTAGACAGTTTATTCATGAATATAGTTAATATATAGAATAATATAGTTATTCGCTCATTATACTCAATTTTACTTACAAAATTAAAAAAGGCTTACTGGCAAAATCTCTGAAATATAGATATTTGTATATTTAATTAGGAATATTTTCCCAAACATTTATCAAAATTATTCCTCAATACCTGAAAGTTCTCTTTCAGGCAATTATTATTTTATTCTATTAACTCGTATGCTGGTTATAGAATATCTTCGTTTACTGTCAAAAATGGGACCGAATTCGGTGGTAGATACTTTTTCTTCTTCCCCGGCGATTAAGGTATTATATTTTGGATAGGCATGTAAAAGTTCATGGTAGTTGGCATATTGATATAGCTTTTTTTGATCTAAAAGAAGAATGGTGTCAGCATACTTTAGGTATTGTAGCTGATGAGTGGCCAATAAACGTGTTTTTCCGGATAAGTACTTTTGAAGACACTCTTCAAATAAATGTTTTCCTACATGAGCGTCTACCTGCACGAAGAATTCAACTTAGACAAGAGTTGAAGAATCTATTGGTTTTATCAGTAGGCAACGTACCGCACTTAAAGGATCGTCCAAAAGATAAATATCAGCCTGTCGGTATACTGCTCTTGCCAGATTGATTCTAGCTTTTTGACCTCCAGACAAGGAACTTCCTCGTTCGCCAACTATAGTTTGATCGCCATTCGGGAATTGTCGAAAATCTTTTTGCAATGCGCATACTTTGACTACATTCATGTACCTCTGTCGGTCAAATTTTTGTCCGAATATAATATTCTGCCTGACGCTTGCACCAAAGACCCATGCATCCTGATCCGCAAAACTGACAGAACCTTTTACCTCAGCAGTACCTCTAATAATGTTTAATTCACCAAGAATCGTAGAAATAAGCGTGCTTTTCCCGGAACCTACCATGCCGATCACAATGTAAAATTTGCCTCTCGCCATTTCTACTGTAATATCATCTAAAATTGTTTCCGCAGAACATGGGTCCCACTTGGTTGTGACATGTTTTAACTGTACCGACCAATTTTCATCATGCAATACATTCTTTGATCCTCTGTAAAATGTTGACACCGTGTAGATTCATTGCACCTCCCTTTTTCCAAATAATTAATAAAAATTCATTGTACTTACTCACTATTACTTTTTATGCCAAAGTTATTAGACGATAAATTGCTAGCTTTCATAATAATATTTTGATTTGAGCTCTTGTTCGACACTGGTGTCTTATTTTTATCAGTACATATGATAGTATTATGAATTTTGGATATAGAATTCGGTAAGTTTTTACGATCAACATTATTTAATTGGAATTCCTCGTACATTAGAAAGTATTGTATTCTATTGGTAGCCACTCTACATTCGGCGATTTCAGAAATCCCACGCACGAATATATTGAACATCGTTAAGGATATCAAGTTGAAGTAGGACACGTACATAAATACCCTTTGTGCAGTGAGTTCTTGTCCTCTAAATAACATTGTCATCAAAACTCCAAAAAGAGCAATTCGCGCGTTGAAGAGAACAAAAGTCATATAGATCCCTCGAATATAAGAACTTTTCTTAATAACTTTTAGCTCAAGGCGCCGTGCAAGTTCCACTAAGGTGCAAAATGGTTTCTCCCACGCGTACATCTTAATCACTTGCACACCGGAAATAATTTCATCCATCAAACGAATACGTTCGTCAGTTTTAAGTGATGTTTGCAATCGATATTTAGAAGATAGTTTTCCTAAATAACCTATAGTTATTTTTGTTTTTTTAGAAATTCCATTTATTATACTTCATCTTACACCATCGGAGAGTTTCCAAAGTCTAAAGTCACCAGTTCATCCGCAACGCAGATTAATGGACACTCTCATTTATTATTTTTTACTTACCTTGTATAGGAACAATAAGAAATACGATACTTGTTCCAATAAGTGCTGACCATCCAATTTCTATGTACAATAAAATCGTAATTATAATGGTCGATAATGGAGCAGACCACATATGATGTAGGCAAACGAAAATCGTTTCAAATCTAGTAACATCACTAGCTACTAAATTAACTATTTTGCCTGGTGCTGTCTCACCTAATGCTGCTTTACTTAAACGCAATGCCTGGAAAAAAATTAATTGTTCACTGGGCAAGTTCTGGTATTGTTGGATTAAAAAAATAATTACCTTTCTATAAATAACAGAGCAGACTGCAATTCTAATACGTCCTCCTTGATGATAACGCATGAAAATTGATTGATTTATCGATATAGTTGTAGCGAGTTCGGCAGCTATCATACTAGTGGCCCAGTAAATTGCAATCTCATAAGACATGTTTGTGGCCGGTTCGAAGTATCGTAAAAGCGCACGCAAGAGAAGTGGCGTGCCTAATCTATTGAAAGAACCATTTAAATTTATATTATTATGTGCGATAAAAAATCCAGCACATCAATCAAGTAATTCATTGTGATAGAATTACATTTGAAAGAAAATGTTTTTCTTAGAAAATAATTTTTTTTCTTATTTTTTGCGTAAACTACTATAGATAAGAGTAATTTATAATTTTTATACCTCAAAACTAACTCAGTGATAATTTGAATGCAACCCATTAAAAAGATCTCGGGAGCGAAAGCTCGACCAATGGCCCATAATAAGCTAGGGCCGCGTTTTTTCCTTTTGGCTCTTTGCTGTTCTGCAAACCATTGTCTGAAAAATCGCGTTAGAAAATAATTAATTACATATAAATATATACTACTACCAAAAAACCTGATAGTAATAGTAACAAAAATACATGTCATCAAATTAACACATTATAGCAATGTATACATACGCTTGTCCATAACAATAGATTTTTTCGGGATACGGTCTTTTGATATAAAAAATTAGATATAAAATGATTGTTTTTAGTATTCAGAAAATAATGAAAGCAGAAATAATATTCAATGTTATTTATGAAAAAGTTCAATGGGCAATGTACGGATATTAGTGTACTGTACTACTAGCAGGTTTTGTGTCTCCGCTTTTTAACCAACATTTACACTTTTGTTGGCAATCCCACGAAAATAATTTAATTAATTTCAATTTTTTGAGTCTCTGAATTGATAAAATTAAATGATACCGTTAAGTATTATTTTCTGTTGATCAACAATTTTTTGTACGATATAGGTATAATAGTAAAATTAAATATATGCTGACTTTTCTAATCTATCTCCCAATATATTCGCTCGATCTTTCTTCAGAGGGTTATATAAATCTTCAACGTCTAAAATCTTTCTGTAACCAGTTTTAAATAAAGGAAAAGTCCACCTATAAAACGAAAAAGTAAAAATCATTGTATCTAATTATTTCTTGATGGATAGATCATGGTATACTAACAATAAGACGTCATGAAGTTTATGTATGCCAATTTCAGTTTTTCACTGTATTAGAATTATTTTTAAGCATAATTAAAATTCATTCAAAGATGATTTAAAATAGAAGTAATAAATCCAAATCAGTTCGAAAGTATATATACAGTGTTATTGTTATAATTTTGAAAGAAATTTGAAAAAAATCGGTAAAAGACTAAGAACAGATCGACAGCGCACAAAAAATATACGTCGATACTTTTGCTAATGATAAGTAGAAAGCTTAGAGACTACTGAAACACTCACGCCCATGTTAAAACAGAAAAGATATTAGCAGTGTCTCTTGGGTTCGGATTACTGCTACCTTTTCTATTGTCCATAATTGAATTTGATACTGCGCAGCTGTAAAATATCTACACTTCGCTTCGTTCCGTATTGAGCAAACACCGTAAAATATTCAATTTCTTATGCGATTCAAGACATAAAGCGCAACTAATCCATCAAATACGTTCTCTCGATTTATTTCATTTGTAGACACTGCAATCATATATTTTTTCTCTCGTTACATCATTTATGGTTAATCATTACATACTTTTTCTGTCTGTCGTATTTCTTTTACTGTAAATATTCAAATCTGCATGTAGCAAATGATACGCACGACTTTATAATTCAAAAGTATGTTACGTTTTTGCTCCTTGAGTTTTCAATAATATTTGATTGCTTACAATGTTTCCTCTCTAACTATATTACTCATCATATCACAGATATGTATATTTGAGCCACAAAGTTTATTCAAATAAGTATGCAGTTATGACATGCAGTATGGATTATTTTTTCAAAATTAAATTCAATATTAATAATATATTAAATTCCTGTGCGAACGGTACATAATTAATTTATATTCCAGTTGCAATTTTTATTATTTTTCTATTGATGACGGATCAGTAAAGTATGTATCATGTAATTTTTTTGTCCGCACGTTATTTTTTTGTACATATATGTGCTAAACTATAAAGTCAAATGTTCTAAAACTTTCCATTTTGGTATGGACGAAATCAAACAACTGGTCTTCTCATTTATTTCAAAAGTTTAAATTAAACTGGTAACAACGACAATTGGCAAATTTTTTTATTATTTCGCTGTTTACATACCAAAATCATACAATTTCTTGTTACGCGATTTTATTTGAGCAAAGCAGCGTACGTGTTCTGCTCAATGTCGACCAGCGACTGACTAACTGACCAAAGCGAATTTCCAGCGGTATAGTGGGGGGAGAGAGAATTGCTAACAGTAGCGAACGCAAATGTATTTGTTGCAGTAATCTCGTTATGAACTTATCTCAGAAACTAAGTAATTAAAAAAAATCTTGGACGAAGTTACATATCTCATTAAATTATTGAAATGTTTATAAATTTTGTTAAAAAAGTAATTTCGTAAGATTGCGGAAGAGACTAACGTAAGAATCAAAATATTAAATTCATATATACAGTTGGACCACAGTTGGTGTATATAAACTATTGTAAATTTTATTATTTTCATATGATGAAGTATTACAGTAAAAAGAAATTGTTAGATAGTAAACAATGACAAAATATAAAAATAGAAATAATTTCCACTATCAGCTCATTGTATTATTAGAAGGCCATCAACTCAATTCATTATTGAGTTCCAATAGGACTTCATTTCAAGGCAATATAGCAATACAACACTTGTAATAATTCCTTTTCTACGTATTAACATACTTGGATATGTAAGAATCACGTGCTATATATAAAAGTTGCTCATACATGGTTTGTCCTGTTTCTTTGACCAATAATGAAAATGGGCTATTTTGGTTTTGGAGTAGAAGGTAAGGATGGTTGTACTCCTAAAAATAATAAAATTAACGTGACACTTCGGACGTCAGGATAAGGCGGACTGAAATAATACTAAATACTTACTACTAGTCGTCCCTTATCCAGCATTAAAACTTTGTCACTGTCTATAATGGTGTTCAACCGGTGAGCAACGGTGAGCACGGTACACGCTGCAAATTTGGAACGAATAGTACGCTGAATGAGTGCATCAGTGTACGGATCAACGTTTGCTGTCGCCTCGTCCAACATCAATATTCGGTTATTGCGCAGTATTGCTCGAGCAAGGCAAATTAATTGTCGTTGACCAGTACTGTAATTTGAACCTCTGTCGAGCACTTTATGATCAAGGCCATTCTCACTTGGTTTCAACTCGACCTACGTCATGTTTAAAAAAATTATTTAAAATATTTTTAAAATGAAAAATTTGAATTGATAAGAGTCCATGATTACTTCTTCTAGGACTTCGTATAGTCGTTTATCTGATAATTCATTGAACGGATCCAAGTTCCGACGTAACGTTCCGGAAAATAATACGGGATCTTGTGGTATAATCGATATACTTTTTCTTAAATCTTCCAAAGCAATTGTTCCTGTATCAATACCGTCAATCTCAATGACACCTTCTATTTCCACTAATCTAAACAGCGCAGAGATGAGAGATGATTTTCCGGCCCCCGTTCTACCAACGACTCCTACCTGTCATAGCAATAAAAATTTAAAGAAACAGCTAAAGAAAGCATTCGTTTACCGGCTTATTTTTAGTCATGTTACTTTTTCAGTTGGACGAATAATTAGAGTCAGATTTTTAAGGATAGGCGGATCTTCGTCCAAGTATCGCATAGAAACATTCTTAAATTCAACTTGACCCATCGCTGGCCACTTTTCAGGTGGTTCGACTAGCAAGTTTTCTTCTCGATGTTCTCTTTTTTGTGTCTTCTTGCTTTTTAGACTACCTTTATTTCGAATATTTGATTCACATGTCAATTGTGCGTATTCAAGTACCCTCTCAACTGACATTAACTGATTTGTTACTTCGGCACTTTGTCTTATACCCCACTGTAGTAGACCCGTAAGTGACATCACTTGGGTGATCGCCAAACCAACTGTACCACCAGTAAAATCTATAAAATTATTTAACTTACATAAGGGTATTAATCCAAATAGTTCTCACATAGAGAATCGCTGTAAGTAGACGAAATAAATGAGGCAGAAAAAGATACTGACGCTCTTTTAGTAGAAGAAAGGTGAAAGTTACAACGCCCGTAAATATGAAACAGCATACGTCTAAAGAAAATCCAAATGCTATACTAGTTGCAATAAACATGTACCACGAAGAACTATGCATGTCTTGTAACTTGTCAAATTCTTTTTTCAGCATACTCTCTGCTTGGTATGCTCTGATTGTCGTGATCCCATTAAGAGTAGCACTTAAATGAGTAAACATAGGAGATCGAGCTGTGAAGAACATCGCATATAATTATAATGACGTGGAAAAGAAAAATGGTTTTAGGGATACTTACTCATTCCCTCAAGCCTTTTGATCTTTTTACTCGTCTTCAAATAAATCCACCTAATAAAGTAGAATACAATTCCGATCAAAAGTACAGGTAGTAAGAACCATAAGTTCACAGTGCAGGTAACGGTAACAGTCCCAACCATCGTAAGAATACTTTGCACGGAATCAAGTATAGCTCTGGGAAGTAACTCATCAATGGCTCCCAAGTCTTTGGAAAATCTATTGAGGATTCTACCGCTCGAGTTAGTATTAAAGAAGTTCATTTTCGCGCGAATGAGCGCACCGAAAGCTAAATCGTGAATATGTTGACTAGCGCGTAGACACATATTGTAGAATACAATTGAACGCGTGATGCCCACTAAAAAGATGGATGTAACTAACGCTGTATAGATGTATATGTAATAATCTCTTGATAAAATATCTTTCTCTTTAAGGAATTTCTCACTATTGTTTTTTGTAATAAGTAAACTACTATTTCCATATAATTTATTGTAATGATTACGGTATTCTTCAGCGTCAACCCTACAACATACAACTTTTCTTACTTTTAAATATTTTATGTAAATATGAAAAAATGGTATATTATCACGATAACTCTATAAAACTTTGCCAATTTGCTTATCATTCACATTATTTTTTAAATCATTTATTACTTGATAATATGATTGAGCAAATCATTGTAAAATTTTCAGTCGGATATTTATAAATTAAGATAGTTAGTGTAATACTTACAATACAGGAATGAAATAATCATTCAAACTAACAAAGGTTTGAGTTCCTAAATAGAGTATTAGAATCCAGAAAGCAACTATGTTACTTGCACCAGACTTAATGTAGTTTCCAAAATGGCTACCTTTCACAGTAGCACGAGACGTATCTTCGAAGAAGATATCTTGTCCAAATTCATCATCGTCATCTTCATCAAATTCTAATCCACTGTCACTAATTATACTCTATAAATGAAATAATTGATTCAAAGTATGAAGTTCCAAGATTCCTTGATTTTATTTTGGTTCAACTCACTTGTATGCTGATTATAGAAAGTTTTCGATTGGTTTCACTCACACTTTGATCCTATAGGTGAAATAATAATTAATTAAATATAAGTAAAACTGAGTTTTGACAATTTCTATTCTGTATAACTTACTTGTGGGAATATACAAAGTTTTTGATTAATTTCACTCATACGTCGATTCTGTAAGTAATATGCTTAATTAGAAATATAAAAAAAACTGAGTTTGATGATTTTTATTTTGTATAACGCACTTGTGCACTGATTATAAACTGTTTTTGTCTGACATCGCTAATACGTCGCCCCTATATAAATAAATAATTTGTTTATTATGTGCAAGAATAAATTTTCGCGATAGTAATTTTACTTGATTCACCCGTGTGCTCGTTATAGATGTTTTTCGTATTCTATCGGTTTCTTCGATAGCCTGTTTGTCTTTACTTTCTGTCATCAAAAAATTGTATTCTGGATAGGCATGTAAAAGCTCATGGTAATTACTATATTGATATAGTTTTCCTCGATCTAAAAGAAGAATGGCGTCGGCACTCTTTAAATACTGCAGCTGATGAGTCGCCAATATACGTGTTTTCCCAGATAAATACTTTTGAAAACATTCTTGAAATAATTTTTTTCCCACATGAGCATCGACCTATAAAAGAAAAATATAATCAATACAAGTATAAACTGGAATTTCTAATTTTAACTAAGTAACTTACCGCACTCAAAGGATCGTCCAAAAGATAAATATCAGCTTGTCGATAAACTGCTCTCGCTAAATTAATTCTTGCTCTTTGTCCCCCCGATAATGAATTTCCCCGTTCGCCAACGATAGTTTTATCACCATACGGAAATTGTTGAAAATCTTTTTGCAATGCGCATACCTTAACAACTCTTGTGTATCTTCGTCTGTCGAATTCCTGCCCAAAAAGGATATTCTGTCGGACACTAGCACCAAACACCCATGAATCTTGATCCGCAAAGCTGACACTTCCTTTTACTTCAACACTGCCTTGAGAAAGTACTAGTTCTCCCAAAATTGTAGACATAAACGAACTCTTTCCAGCAGCCACCTTTCCAATTATGATGTATAATTTACCTTTTTCGATTTTCAAGTCAACATCATCAAAGATAGTCTGAGATAAGTATAAATCCCACTTAGCAGTTACGTGTTCTAGTTTTATAGCCCAACTATCATCATGTATTACGCTATTATACTCATCTAAATTTCTAATTGTTATGTTCCCGTCTTCTACAGCTGTATTCAAATTGTCATTTGATACTTTTACATATTTTTTGACATCACCTCTGATGTTGGTACCATCAAATTCTAGCTTAGGTATCAATATGTTTTCATTATCAACAATGTTTGTCTGGAATTCGTCGTACATTAAAAAATATTGTATTCTATTGATAGCTACTTTACATTCGGTTATCTCAGCCATGGAACGTACAAACATAGAGGATAACGTCAAAGATATCAAGTTGAAGTAGGACATATACACAAAAACCTTCTCCATATTAAGTTCTTGTCCTCTGAGCAACATTGTGACTAAAGTTACGTAAAGAGCCATACGCGTAGTGAAGATGAAGAAAGTCATATAGATACCACGAATATAAGAACTTTTTTTAACAACTTTCAGTTCAAGACGACGTGCTACTTCGATTAAGGCACAGAATGGTTTCTCCCAGGCGTACATCTTAATTATTCGAACACCGGAAAGTATCTCATCCATCAAACGCACACGTTCGTCAGTTTTAAGTGATGTTTGCAATCGATATTTAGAAGACAGTTTTCCCAAATAACCTATCGTTTTTAAATATGTACGTTATATTATATCAGGTACTAAATCAGAGAAAAATAGCAAATTCAGAAATCTAATGTAAACATTAAATACACAATGCAAATCATAAAGTCGTTCTATTAAATGTTCGTTATATACCCCTACCTTGAAATGGTACAACAAGAAATATGATACTCATTCCAATGAATGCTGACCATCCAATTTCTGAATATAGCCAAATCATAATAATAACGGCCAGTAATGGAGCTGACCATATATGATGAAAGAGCGAGAATACAATTTCGAATCTGTTGACATCACTGGCCACTAAATTAACGATGCTACCTGGTGCCGTCTCACCCAGCGCAATTTTGCTTAAGCGCAGTGCCTGGGAGTGCAAGAAATTTTTAAGAAAACATGAATTTCAGCATTTTTCGCGATTTGTTGCGAAAAAAATCCAATTAAAAAAATATCTATTAATTTATTGGATTGAACTTCCTCTACTTTACTGAAATGATAATAAGTTATGTATTATTTACCTTTCTATATACGACGGAGCAGGCGGCTATTCTTATTCGACCACCCAAGTGACAACCGATGAACATTGTTTGTTGTTTTAAAGTAAGTGTAATGAAATTTGAAGCAACTATACCAGTAGCATAGCATATCGCAGTTTCATAAGACATATCAGATGCTGGTTTGAAGTATTGTAAAAATCTACCTAGGAGAAGTGGTGTACCTAATCTGTAAGGAAAAGACAACAATTTTAATTTATCATGTTAAATATAGTTAAGCTAAATTCTTTCTTATTAAATTCATTAAATAGAAGTTACAAAATTTATTCATTTATAAATTTCAAGAGATAATTTTTGACTTTTGAATTCCTTTTTCATACAAAGCGTACGAATTTTAATTTTGAGTAAACCCGTACTTACTTAAATATTGCTTGTAGAATATCAACAAGAAAATACTAAACTCTGTAAGTAGATATCGTTCATTTTTTTTCTTACTTTTATGCTTAGATTACTACATTACAGGCTAAGAATAATCTTAAATACACGTACCGTAAAACTAACTCGGTGATTATTTGAATAAAACCTAATAATACAATTTCGGAAGCAAAAGTTCGAGCTATTGCCCACAAAAAACTTGGACTTCGTTTTTTTCTTTTGGCTCTTTGCTGTTCTGTAAACCATTGTCTGAAAAACAACAAACTATCAGTTACCTTTTGACATGAAAAAAATGGTTTGTATTATGTATCAAGAAAAAGAAATCATTAAGTCCATAAAAATTATTTATAAGCAACTATTGTATTGAATTAAATTAATACAAACTTTTCTAATCGATCGCCCAGTAAATATGATCGATCTTTATTGACCGGATCATATAAATCTTCGACTCCCAAAATCTTACTCCAACATGTTTTAAACAAAGGGAAAGTCCACCTATAAAATTAAAAGGTAAAAATTTATTCAACAATGGATTGATATAAGTTCAAATGTTAAATTGATAAAAAATTTTATGCTCATATTGAAGTATTTTCGTATATACATAATTAAAAATAACAATCATACATAATTAGTTCGAATTTAAATAAAAAGTTGTCAATGAGTTTGAAATATTAATATTATAACTACATAACTTCTAACAAAATCAAAAAGTAAAACTATAGAACATGTGACAAACACTTACGTCCATGTTAACAAAGAAAAAATATTAGCTCGATCTCTAGGGTTCGGATTACTGCTGCTTCTTCTACTGTTCATAATTGCATCTACTTCCGTGCCGGCGCACAATATATACACTTATATTGATATTGTTCTAAACGAATATCATTAAAAGAATGTACAAACCTTTATCTTTTGATATTTTAATAGTAAAGCGGTAACACCATCAATTACAATAATATCGATTTATTTCACTTTTCACATATTGAAATCACTCGTTTTCTCTCTCTAAGTCAATGACAGATAATATAATCAATGAATATTTAAAAGTACTTTTCTGCAGTTTGTCATAATTTTTACCTGAAAGATTCGGATCTGTAGAAAATGATACAAGCTATACGACAGCCTAATCGACTCTAATTCAATAGCTTGCACAAATCTTCTGCTCTCTAAATCCATCGATAACTTCTGATTGGTCACAATGTCTTCCTCATGACTGCATTACGCATAAGGCAACGATATATATTTGAGATACAAAGTCAATTCGAATATGTATGCACTTCCCACTGTTCGACTCGCACTGTTTGTTCATTGCCAATGTCATTGTAAAAATCTTTTGCGTGCGCTGCATAAATACGTTCGATTAGTAGTTTTAATTGTTAATCTACCGATGACTTATCAGTGAGGTACGTATCATATAATTTATTTATACTTCTAACCCCGGCACACCTTGTGCCCAGATTTTCGATTCCAATCATAAGCTCTTAAATAAATTCAAATTCAGATAATAATGGTAAAATATAAATAGTATTGTTTCATCGCGGAAAATTAACACTGATAGATTATATAATTACATATCATTGCTATTTTTTACCAGAATAAAGTAATGTACTTCTTATATTTCTATATTATCTCTTCAAATCGTTTACATATTATCTCGATTCAACCATTTTATTTTATAATAGCTGATGAATTATTATGTGGAAATCACAAAATTATAATATTAATTAATACATTTTTACGATATGAACATACTCAACGATAAGTTATGTAATTATCATATAAATACGAAACTTGCATGCCTGAAGTTTCGTGCAAGGCTGTTTTATTATTATGATAATAATTTTCCTAACATTAATTTTCCACCAATTTTATTCAAGATGTGATAAAAATTTGTTAAAAATCGAAACAAATCCAAACTATTCAAATTTTTAAATTAGGAAACGATAGGTATCAAAAAGCTACACCGATCAGTAATACAATTAGATTGATTTATTTTTATACTGCATACACTGTCATACTAATGGAAGTCAAAAATAGAACACTCAATCAATTATTGAAATTGATTTTAAACCTATGAGATATATCTTTTAAATGCATTGTTATGAAACAATAGCACAGCTATAATTAAACATATTCTATATCGCTATCTCTCTTGCAACTATTAATTAAGCAATCAGTTTGAATGATAGCAAACTCTTTGCGTAAAATGCAAATAACATTTTTGTCATCATATCAAACAAAGAATGATTGATTAATAGTTGTTAAAGAATATTAAAAGAGTACCAATTTTAATGAAATATTTGAGAATGATAGATGCTATTAATGTTAGCGAGTCACACTCACGTGTCACAAGAGAACATAATTTCAAAAAAATTTCACATAAAATATGAGAAAAACTAAAACAGTTTATATTTTTTTATGATTTCAGATTGTGCCTATTGATATGTAATTTATTACAAATAATCATTTACATTGACCATTTCAAAGCCTCAATAACGTTCTTACTCCGGTGGTGATAAAATCTACAAAAATCATTAGTCTGATGATAGTGTTGGTAAATTGTCAGTCGTAGTAGAACGATCAGATTTAATAAGACAAATTATATTTAGAAAATTTTATTTGATTCATAATAACGAAAATCCATACATGATAATCTAGATTAATAAAAAACAAAAAATAGTTTTTAAAGGTAGAAAAATAATTAAAGAAATCATACGGTATCGCAGTATGATAATTGTTACTTGTTGCTAAGAGACACATAAACATTTAATTTAATATTTTACTCTGCTAATATTTGTTTTTACCATTATAGTCGACTACTATACTTATCGAAGTAAGCATCATGTGCCACTTGTTTTAGTTGTTTATACATGGCATGACCAGTTTCTTTAACTAACGATGAAAACGAGCTTTTTTCATTTTTAAGCAGTAAATATGGATGATCAAATTCCTGAAAAGTATATTTACTATAAATATAAGAATATTCACTACATTTGTCTAAAAATGTATATTTGAAAAATAAATAAACAATCCGCAGAAAATGAAGAAAATAAATACTTACCACAACTAGTCCTTTATCCATGACTAGAACCTTATCGCAATCCATAATGGTGTTCAGCCGATGAGCAACAGTTAAAACTGTACATGCTGCGAATTTAGTACGGATGGTGCGTTGAATAAGAGCATCAGTTTGCGGATCAACGTTGGCAGTTGCCTCGTCTAACATTAATATTCGATTATCACGAAGAATAGCTCGAGCTAAGCAAATCAATTGTCGCTGCCCAGTGCTGTAATTCAAGCCTCGATCTTGTACTCGATGATCCAAACCATTCCCGGTCGATTGTACCGTCTCCTTCAGCTCGACCTAGTATTAACGTCATGCTAGTTTGTGAGAATGAATGAATTTCACTCTGAAGGTCATCGAATACCTCTTCTAAAATTTTCCACAGATGCTCATCAGAAAACTCATTGAAAGGATCCAAATTGCGACGTAAAGCTCCAGAAAAGAGTACAGGATTTTGAGGAATGATGGAGATTTGTTTTCTGAGATCTTCAAGAGCTATGATGTTAGTATCAATTCCATCAATTTTAATAATACCTTCTATTATTGTTAACCTGAAGAATGCTGATATAAGAGATGATTTTCCTGCTCCTGTCCTTCCAACTATTCCCACCTGTACTAGTTGAATAACTTAACATCATAACAATGTAGATAATACAATCCTTACCTTTTCACTTGGTTCTATTGTTAAGGTAAGATCTGTCAGAACCGGCGGATCTTTATCAACATAACGCAAATATACATTTTTAAATTCAATTCGACCCTTATTCGGCCAGTCTTTTGGTGGTTCGGTTAACTGAACTTCATTTTCCTTTCCTTTCTTATACTTGTTTTTATTTTTAGTAACTAACCCTTTGTCACGAAGATTTGGTTCCGGTGCTAACTGAGAATACTCAATAACTCTTTCAACTGACATTAACTCGTTGGCGACTTCAGCACTTTGACGTATTCCCCACTGGAGCCAACCCATTAATGACATTACTTGAGTTATTGCCAAACCCACTGTACCACCACTGAAATCTGATAGTGAATACAAAAAACTTTTTGCACAAAGAAAAATGTTCTTTCTATATTTCGAATAAAAATTAAAAGTATTATCTGTTGCTTTTGCTAAAGAAATTACTCACTATCTTTCAATAGAAGAAAACTAAAGACCACTAAACCCGTGAAAATAAAACAAAAGAAATCCAAGGAAAAGCCAAAAGCAACACTCGCTGAATTAAACATATACCAAGCAGAAATATGCGCATCTTGCAATCTATCGAATTCTTTTTCAAGTATTGATTGCGCTTGATAAGCTCTTATCGTTGCGATACCATTGAGTGTGGCGTTCAAGTGTGTAAATATGGGAGCTCGTGCTGTAAAAGTGATGTTTGAATTATGTCATAAATTAAATCATCGAAATTTATCAATCAATCTCAACAACTAAACGTACTTATTCCTTCAACTCTTTTCATGTTTTTACTGGTTCTTAAATAAATTTTCCTTATAAAATAAAATAATGATCCAATAAACAATATTGGAATTAAAAACAGGACATTCACTGTGCAAGTAACGATAAGTGCTCCAGTTATAACCATTATACATTGGCTTGCATCAAGTAACGTTAAGGGCAACAATTCATCAATAGATCCTAGGTCCTTGGAAAATCTATTGAGAATTCTACCGCTTGAATTAGTATCGAAGAATCGCATAGGTGCACGTATCAAAGCACTAAATACGAGATCATGAAGACGCTGGCTGCAGTGTAAACAAATAGTGTAAAACGTCAGTGAACGAGTGAGACCAATTAACAAAATTGATAAGACGATTGCTGTGTAGATGTACATATAGTAATCTCTTGAAAGTATATTTTTCTCACTATCAGTGTTCGTTTTATTCATATATTTACGTGATTCTTCTGCATTGACACTAGAAAAATATACGTAATTGAATATTTAATACATGTTACCCAAAATGGATGCATTTATATAAAGTAAAATGTTGATCATTTCGTATTAAAATTTCCGCAAAAATGTTTTGAAAATTATTGCTTATACGTACAGTACGGGAATGAACCAGTCGTTCAAGCTAACACAAAACTGAGTCGCTAAGAAGAGAAAAGGTACCAATAGTGCGAAGATGCTATGTCCGCCAGACTTTATATAATTTATCAAAAGATTACCCTTGACAGTACCTCGTGATGTGTTTTCATAAATATCATTATTTGTATTATTTTCTTCACAACTCGATTCTGGATTGACTACTTCTATTTTACTTTCACTTCCTCTGCTCTGAAAAATATTTTAATTGTTATATGGTTGTAAAACTATTGTTTAGTATTAAGAATACCTTTCCACTTGACGAAGAGAGCCTACGATCTAAATGAGAGCTGTTGATTATTCCGTCAGTTCTATCTATAACTTTATCCTCTGCAATCAAAGTAGTGTATTCATGACGAGTACTCAAAAGTTCATTAAAGTCAACAAATTGGTATAATTTTCCTTGATCTAAAAGAATGATAGCATCTGCTGCCTTAATATACTGATGTTGATGAGTTACCAGGATCCGCGTCTTGCCGGTTAAATATTTTTGGATACAGTCTTGAAATAAGTGTTTACCGACATGTGCATCAACCTGAAAAAGACAATGTTTTATTGACTTGCGTCGATAAATGATTCAATAATAATATGTGGTGTCAATTACTGCACTAAGTGGATCATCTAACAAATAAATTTCTGCGTCTCTATAAACGGCTCTTGCCAAGTTTATCCTGGCTTTCTGACCTCCAGATAAAGAACTTCCTCTTTCGCCAATGATTGTTTGATCTCCTTGTGGTAACTGTTGGAGATCTTGTTGTAGAGCGCAGACATTTACAACTTCCTGATATCTCTGTTTGTCAAATTCTTGCCCAAAAGTAATGTTTTGTCTCACACTTGCACCAAATACCCAGGCATCTTGATCAGCGTAACTAACGCGACCCTTGATCATTTTATAGCCATGAGTTAGTTTTAGTTCACCTAGAACTGAGGCTATTAATGAACTCTTACCGGCACCTACAGTGCCAATCACAATGAACAGTTTGCCTTTATCAACTTCTAAGTCAATGTCGTTAAGGATTGCTTCCGATGAGTTCAAATTCCATTTAGCTGTTACGTGTTTCAATCTCACTGACCAATTTTCACTAATAGATTTTTCATCTTTACTGCAAGTGTTTTCAATTATTCATTAGTTATTTTCAACAACATAATCGACGTTAGTATTCAAAGCAGATCTAGTTCAGTGATTAAGTAATTTACATGTCTTTAAACCATTTTATAATGACAGGCGTATTGAAATCTACTTACTTTCTTCCATGCTGTATATGGGTTATTTCACTGGAATAGTTTTGAATTGAACTTAGTTCTGAGCTCTTGGTATCTTTATTGTTTATTTCATTATTACTACCACACTTATCTTCCAATTTAAATTCATCATACATAAGAAAATTTTGTAATCTTTTGAGGGCAACTTTACATTCAGAGATTTCACTAATACCACGTACGAACATATAAGACATCGTTATAGCCATCATATTAAAGTAGGACATGTACACAAAAACCTTCTCTGCTGTGAGTTCCTGTCCTCTGAGCATCATGGTTATCAACGTTCCAAAAAGAGCCATGCGCGTTGTGAAAACAAAAAGTGTCATGAAGATACCTTTGATATAGGCACTTTTTCTAACAACTTTTAATTCCAAACGCCTTGCAAGTTCAATCAAAACGCAGAATGGTTTCTCCCAAGCATACATTTTTATCACTTGAACACCTGAAATTATTTCATCCATCAAACGCACTCTTTCATCAGTTTTAAGTGATGTTTGTAATCGGAATTTAGAAGACAATTTTCCCATATAGCCTGTAATAGCATAAAGTAATTAAATTAGTTGTTACAGTATATTCATTAATTATGAATTCAATTATATTTACTTTGTAACGGTACATCTAAAAACATCAAAATAAACCCAACTAATGCTGACCACCCGATTTCTGAATACAGAAATGCAAGTATAATAAATGATGAAACTGGAGCCGACCACATGTAATGTAAAAATAGAAAAACTAAACCGAATCTGTTAACATCGCTTGCTACAAGATTCACGATTTTACCGGGTGCTGTTTCACTCAAGGCTGTGCTACTCAAACGTAAGGCCTATTGAAAATACTGTATTAGTTAGTGAAATAAGGATTTTTCATTTTTAAAAAAGATACCAATGATCACCTTTCTGTATACTACTGAACAAATGCCAATTTTAAGTTGTGCACCAACATGAGCTCCAAGAAAAAAATTATGAGCCATTACTATAAGAAGTAACAGATTTGCAATCACGATACCAAAAGCATAATATATTGCCATTTCATAAGTTATCTTATTTTCTGATTCTGGCTTGAAGTATTCTAGAAATGCACCAAGAAGTTTTGGTGTACCTAGTCTGAAATAAGATTTGTTGTCATTGATTTATAATGACCAATTAAAAATAAAAATTACAACTTTTGTTTATACGATAAATTAATAATGTCAAATATTTAACTTCTCTTTATATTTTGCATAAGCAAAGTTATTTGATTTATTTTTACCTTAATACGAAATCCACTATAATTACGTAACATCCTGCTGTGAAAAATTCCAAAGAAAATGTCCAAAAAAGTGCACGTAGAAAATTTGGTTGACGTTTCTTTTGCTTAGCTTTTTCCACTTCTGCAAACCATTGTCTAACGAGATAAACATTTTTTTAAATAAGACAAAATGAAATGTTTTAAGTTTATCTATGGACTTTTAATTATTGATTTCTATAAAGTTATTACGTTCTCATTGATGTTGGGAATACGTATGTAGAACTACAAATGAAAATCTACATTGTTAATTGTTACTATGTACGACAAATTCACATGCATAAATGTATTCATAAAATAGTTTTC
Source organism: Phymastichus coffea (assembly GCF_024137745.1). Classification (NCBI taxonomy): domain Eukaryota; kingdom Metazoa; phylum Arthropoda; class Insecta; order Hymenoptera; family Eulophidae; genus Phymastichus; species Phymastichus coffea. Next base: position 666,266 of record NW_026706903.1, on the reverse strand, counting down.
TATAATTGTTATGTTCTGAATATGAGTCTGTCCTTGATGTTTTTCTGCGTCATCAAAGAGTACACAGATGAATGAATTTAGATCTTAGATAACGTTACTTTGGTAACTTTTCAACACTTTGTTTTACTTTTAGAGAATAAAATATCAACGCAATTGGAAGTTTCTTTTCAAATAAAAGTACAATACTAACTTTTCAAGTCGATCACCAAGCACATTTGACCTATCTGAACTGATTGGGTCATATAAATCTTCAACTCCTAAAATCTTGCTGTAACCTTTTTTAAACAATCTTATAGTCCACCTATTGAAAATCGGAAAATTGGAGAATTATTAAAACATTAGTTCTCATAATAAGCGTAAAGTACAAGCATTGATTGAAATGTTATAAAAATATAATTCAAAGTATACTCACGCCCACGTTAACACAGAAAGAAAATTTGCCCTTTCTCGAGGATTAGGGTTACTAGTAATCTTTCTGCTATCCATTATTTAAGCCGGATGCTGTCACCACATTGTAACATTCTGTATATTCTTGTAAAAATCATGATTATGGCACATATTGTCTTCAAACGCACGACTATTCCTCATTCGCAATAAAACATTATCTTTACTATGCTCATATGCGCATCTTAGATTCAGTATCTTATCTATATAATGAACATATAATCTGTCAGTTGACGATCAAATTTATATAAAATTTTTAATATTAAATTTGATTAACTGTAAGTTTTCTTTGAATTTCATTCATTTAGAAAATCATTTATAATTTATAGGTATTGTACACTAAAGCTACTTTATTAAATTCTATAGATACATACAAGTAAAACTAAAAACGAAAACTACACATAAAAGTTTTTTATCATTTATTTATTTGAAGATTCTAAAATTCTATTAACACTTAATTTTTATTTAATCACAATGAAAATAAGAAGTTTACATGTGCATTACACTATCGTTCTAACCGTGTTGTCAACTAAATCCTACGCATAGCGCTGCGCACTTCTCTACAGTTCAAATGATTTTAATTGAATTGTTTTCTAGCGGTTTCTTAGGCTACAAACTCCATTTACTAGCTTTATCAATTGGCATCGATTGACGGCAATTTCTGGTTTATTGCGGTTGGACGTAACAAGCGATCTGAAGTAGTTCGATATAGTTGCAAAAGAACTAACAATCTAAATTATATTTAAATATAACTTTACATATGATACGCAATGATTTTTTTATTCCATAGTAAGCTACCTGTAACGAGGAAAATTTCCATGTTGACTACTTATACAAATAATCATATATATATTTTGTGGAACAGTAAATAATTTGTTAATTTAAAAATAAACTGTATTCATTCAATTTATCATACTATTTTCGTTCTAACTAGACAGTACGATTGAAATAAAGAATTTCAGTATAAGCGTATATAAGCAATCTAAATGGTATTTAAATAAAAATATTTTATGTAAAATACAATATTATTACGGACAAAATTTTCAATATACAGTGCCGCTCACGCACTTTTACCCCCCCACGGGCAAAATCAGTCTAACTTCAAAGTTTTATATCTCTGGTAGAAATTAACGTACAGAGACGCGCGTGGGTGCGTTTGGAAGGTCTTTCGTAGAGCTTTCAAATGATATGACTCACGGTTGCCATCGATTGTTTTTTTAAATTTTGCAACAATTATGCAAAATTGAAAATTCTGAAATTTTTTTATTATTTTTGACAATTAGCCAATTTTGGAAAAAAAATCGTACGAAAATTTGAAGTACACCATTTTTTAGCTATTACCAAGCCCTATCTGAATCACTCATCAAAAATTTATTTTCGTCAAATATGACGCGCGCACGGGCATTTTTTCCTGGAAGTGACAGTTTTTTTCAACATTTTTTATCTCCGTCAAATTGTAACAATCGAAAAAAATTTATAGGAGAAAAAATGTTTGTTTTTTCACGTAGAATACTGCAATAATTTTTTTTTTGGTTTTTCGAAAAATTTTTTTTTTCGGTTTTTTTCAATTTTTTTTTCTCACAGTCGGTACGCTAAAAAGATGAGAAACCACAAAAAAAAATTTTTTTCCACCCATTCAATAATACTACATAACAAGTATCGTAAATTACATAAAAAAAAAATCTTTTTTTTTTTCGACCTTGAAAAATAATTTAAACCGAAAAAAAAAATTTTTCGAAAAACCAAAAAAAAAATTATTGCAGTATTCTACGTAAAACAACAAACATTTTTTCTCCTATAAATTTTTTTCGATTGTTACAATTTGACGGAGATAAAAAATGTTGAAAAAAACTGTCACTTTCAGGAAAAAATGCCCGTGCGCGCGTCATATTTGACGAAAATAAATTTTTGATGAGTGATTCAGATAGGGCCTGGTAATAGCTAAAAAATGGTGTACTTCAAATTTTCGTACGATTTTTTTTCCAAAATTGGCTAATTGTCAAAAATAATAAAAAAATTTCAGAATTTTCAATTTTGCATAATTGTTGCAAAATTTAAAAAAACAATCGATGGCAACCATGAGTCATATCATTTGAATGCTCTCCGAAAGACCTTTCAAACGCACCCACGCGCGTCTCTGTACGCTAATTTCTACCAGAGATATAAAACTTTGAAGTTAGACTGATTTTGCCCGTGGGGGGGTAAAAGTGCGTGAGCGGCACTGTAAATATTTTGTATACTATATAAGTATTATAAAGTAAGCTTAAAAGTAATCAAACAGTACTAGTTCGTTTTCAATTTGTATTTGTTCTTTAATAAATAAAATTATTAACGAGTGAAATATAAACAAAGATATAATTGTCATCTTTGATAATTCACCTTAAAAAAAACACACGCATCAACAAACAAACAAGAGACTCGATTTAAATACAGTTCTTTGTGAATTTTTATTCGTTGATCTTCAAATTAAAATATGAATTACACAGTGATAATATAAATTAACCGCATCCTAACTAATTACTCTACTGGATGATCATTTTATTGGTTAATCAAATTTTCCTTGAAACGTATGTTTTTTACAGCTTCGTCACAAAAGTACAATTTTCTTCATTTTGCTTAGTCATGTAAGAATCATATGCAACTTTACTAAGCTGCTCATACATAGCCTGACCAGTTTCTTTTACTAGTGATAAGAACGGACCATCTTTATTTTGAAGTAGTGTGTGAGGATGATCAAATTCCTGAAAATTGTAAACTCTTGATTAAATAGTACAATTATTTATGAATGACTTTTGTGATAATGCATTAAAAGTAAATTTATTATAGAGACTAGAATGCTAGATTCACATGATTTTTTGAACCGGCAAAATTATTATGTACTGGACTACCGTCATTGATTGAATGCGAAAAAAAGAAACCAAAAGCGCTGCCGAAAAGATTATTTATTGAAGTGCTGTTTTTCAGTTAGCGGTCGTCTGATTTTCTAAGTTATGTCCTTATAATTATAATTTGATATCTTATATGTTGTTACAATATGAGAAAGCTAGAAACTTACCATAAGACATCCTTTATCGATAACAAGAACTTTGTCGCTATCCATAATCGTATTCAGTCGATGCGCAACAGTAAGAACTGTGCATGGTGCAAATTTGGTACGGATGGTGCGTTGAATAAGTGCATCAGTATGAGGATCAACGTTCGCAGTTGCTTCATCCAACATCAAGATTCGGTTATTACGAAGTATAGCTCGTGCTAAGCAAATCAATTGTCGTTGACCTGTACTGTAATTTGAGCCTCTATCAAGTACTCGATGATCAAGACCATTGCCGGTTAATTTCACAGCATCTTTCAACTCAACCTAAATCAGTCACAGAAAAATACATTCAATTATAATTAAAAAAATAGATATTGAAAATGAAATATTTAAGTACCTCTTCTAACACTTTCCATAAAATTTCATCTGAAAATTCAGTAAACGGATCCAAATTACGACGTAATGTTCCAGAAAATAAGATAGGATCTTGCGGAATGATTGATATGTGTTTTCTTAAGTCTTCCAAGGCTATAGTATTAGTATCGATGCCGTCGATTTCTATAACCCCTTCTAACTTAGCCAATCTAAACAATGCCGAAATAAGAGACGACTTTCCAGCTCCAGTCCTACCTACTACCCCTACCTAAAATACAATTTTCAAATAATTATGATATAAAGATAATAATAACTTATTGTATTATACCTTATCACTTGGGTTGATCACCATGGTGAGATTCTTAAGAACTGGTGGATCTTCATCCGAGTAACGCATAAAAACACTTTTGAAATCTATTTTTCCATAAGCTGGCCAATCCTTTGATGGCTCAATCAATTTCATCGCCCTTTGCTGCTTATTTTTTTCTTTCTTTGACATTATACCCTTATTACGAAGATTTGGCTCGGATGGTAAGTTCGAATATTCAAGTACTCGCTCAACTGCCATTAGCTGATTTGTAACTTCAGCACTTTGGCGCATACCCCATTGAAGTAAACCCGTCAAAGACATAACTTGAGTTATTGCTAAACCTACTTCACCACCACTAAAATCTAAAAATTATGAAGAAGTTTTTTTATTAATGCTAGAAAATAAAGTTAATAAGAACTTACTATCTTTTAACAGAAGAAAACTAAAAGTCACTAAAGACGTAAATACGAAAGAGCATACATCTAAAGAAAATCCAAAGGCAATGCTTGTCGCAACAAACATAAACCACGAGGATGTGTGTGTATCTTGTAATTTATCAAATTCTTCTTTAAGAATTTGTTCCGCTTGATAAGCTCTTATCGTTGTGATTCCATTAAGAGTGGCATTTAAATGTGTAAATACAGGAGATCGTGCTGTAAATATCATTGCATATTGTTCAAAGTAAAATATCAGAAAATTGTATAGATTTACTTACTCATTCCTTCGAGTCTCTTCACGTTTTTACTCGTCTTTAGATAAACTTTTCTAATAAAATAAAATAGTATCGCAATTACCGCAACTGGTATCAAGAAATAAATATTGACAGTACAAGTGACTATAATAGCTCCAAATATAGTTAAAATACTCTGCGTGGCGTCGAGTATGGCTTTGGGTAACAACTCGTCAATGGCACCTAAATCTTTAGAGAAACGATTGATAATCCTACCGCTTGGATTAGTGTCAAAGAATCTCATTGTGGCGCGAATTAAAGAATTGAAGGCAAGATCATGAAGACGTTGGCTAGCACGGAGACAGACTGAATAGAATGTAAACGAACGTGTGATACCCACGAGGAAAATTGAGAGAACTATTCCGGTATAGATGTACATGTAATAATCTTGTGGTAGAATATTTTCTTCTTTGTAAATCGTTGAGCTATTGTTTATGGTATCATCGAGTTCTGTCATATTAAGAAAAGTAATAGAGCTTTCGTTTTCACATTTTTGCTCGTAGTATCGTCGGGATTCATCAGCGTTTACTCTAAAACACGATAATAACATTAGATAATATTACTGAATAAAACGAAGTGTGTCTAGCAGAGCGTACAATTTTTAAATGTTTCACTCACAATATAGGAATGAATGAATCATATAAGCTGACACAACACTGAGTAGCTATGAAAAGTAGCATTACTATCAGAGCAACAAAAGTATTTGTTCCAGACTTCATGTAATTCAGCAGGAGGTTGCCCTTCACTGTTCCACGAGATGTATTTTCGTAGAAACCATCGTTCTGTATTTCATTACCCCTTTCGTCTTTTTCATCATCGACAGATATCGTACTTTCAGTTGTTATACTCTATAAATAAAATATAACGTTAAAGTGCTACGTAATTACCATTATATGAATTTTGTTATTTAATGTACCCTTGTGCTTATAGATGAAATTTTGCGATCAAGATGAGGTTGCGTCGTCACTTCTTCAGTAGGTTTTTCGTCCTTTTCTTCTGCGATCAAGGTGTGATATTCAGGATAAGCACGCAAAAGTGCATGATAGTCGTCGAACTGGTAAATTGTTCCTTGATCCAATAGAACAATTGTATCAGCACCTTTGATATATTGAAGTTGATGAGTAGCCAGGATACGTGTTTTGCCGGATAAATATTTCTCTATACATTCTTCGAACAAATGTTTGCCAACGTGAGCATCAACCTGTTTGACAAAAGTAACTGTTAGATTTTTTTTGGTATTTGAATAAATATCTGATTACTCACCGCACTTAATGGGTCATCCAACAAATAAATATCAGCTTGACGGTAAACGGCCCTTGCCAAATTAATTCTAGCTTTCTGACCCCCGGACAAGGAACTTCCACGCTCACCAACAATAGTTTGATCTCCATGAGGAAATTGGTCAAAATCTTTTTGCAAAGCACAAGCTTTCACTACTTTGTGATATCTATGACTATCAAAAATTTTGCCAAAAATGATATTTTGTCTGACGCTAGCGCCAAATATCCAAGCATCTTGATCAGCGTAACTGATACTACCTTCTACAATTGCACTCCCATGGATAATTTTCAGTTCACCCAGGATTAAAGAGATGAGTGAACTTTTACCAGAACCTACCATCCCAATTATAATGTATAATTTGCCTTTGCCTACTTCTAGATCGATATTCTGAAGAACAGTCTCGGTCGAATGTAAATCCCATTTCGCTGTTATGTGATTTATTTTAACAGCCCACTTTCCAATATCTGGATTATCATTATTACTATAGAAATAAAAAATGTACAATAAAAGAAATATCACAAATAAATAAATTTAAAAAATATCATAAAGGTTATGATAGAATTTTTAAGCTTACATGTATGTAGTTTGTTTGTCTTCGGATTGGTTGGAATCATTTTTAAGTGAACTATTGTTAATCTTATTCTTAAAATTGCTATTGAATTCAACAATATCAATACTCTTACTATTAACAACTTCATTATTCGAAATACCTGATTCATACTCCTCAAACATAAGGAAGTTCTGTAACCTTTTGACAGCAACTTTGCTTTCGGCAATTTCGGCGATACCACGTACAAACATTGATGACATTGTCATGGCCATCATATTGAAGTAAGACATATAGACGAACACTTTGTCAGCAGAAAGTTCCTGGCCTCTAACCATCATTGTTATTAAAGTTCCATAAAGGGCCATTCGCGTGGTGAAGAGGAAGAAGGTCATGAAAATGCCTCTTATATAAGAACTTTTTCTAACAACTTTCAATTCCAGACGCCTTGCAAGTTCGATCAAAGCATAAAAAGGTTTCTCCCAGGCATACATTTTGATCACTTGTACACCAGAAATTATTTCGTCCATCAGCCGCACACGTTCATCGGTTTTTAATGCAGTTTGTAATCGGTACTTAGAAGATAGTTTCCCCAAGTATCCTTCAAAATGGTCAATGATTACTAGTTAATTTTTTTTATTCCTAGTTTTTATATTTGTATTGCTTGAATAAAAGTTTCTCATGTGGTTTTTTACCTTGTAATGGTACTACTAAGAACACAATGATCATGCCAACAAAAGCTGGCCATCCAATTTCCATGTATAACAGTGTTATTATAATAATAGATGACAATGGAGCTGACCACATGTGATTAAGGAACAAGAAAACAAGCTCAAATCTACTGACATCATTTGCCACCAAATTTACTATTTTACCGGGAGCTGTTTCGCCTAAAGCGGTTTTACTCAAACGCAATGCCTAGAGAAAAAAAAAGAAATTGTATTAATATTTTTATTTATTTAAAATATTTTTTTGGAAATCTTTTCTTTAATTAGTCGTAGCAATTATCAGTTACCTTTCTATAGATTAAGGAGCAAGCGCTTATTCTAACCCGACCACCAGTATGGTTTGCGAAATACATGGATTGATTGATTAATATAACATTAATAAAAGTAGAAGCAGCCATACCTGCGGCGTAAGTGAGAGCCGCATCATACGTAGTTTGTGGTTCTGGTTTAAAATATTTAAGTAGAGCACCTAAAAGCAATGGCGTACTTATCCTGTTTAGAAATGAATTAAATTTTTTAAATCATTACATTCGAAAAATAATTTATTAAATGGATTTTATTACACGTATCATGACTATGTGATATTATTTTAAATAATGAACCTCAAAATTAATTCGCTGAAAACTTGAATACAAGCTAACATCAAAATCTCGGAATAAAATGTACGAGTAATCGCCCATAAGAAGCTTGGACTTCGCTTTTTTTTCTTCGCTCTTTCTATTTCTGCATCCCATTGTCTAAAAAAGTAAATAATATGGTGTACAAATAGATCAAACATGAATTAATTGGTTAATATAGCGTACAATTATATTAAATAAAAATATTTTCATGAAATATTATGCATAAATAAGAGGACACAGATTTCAATAATATATTTTTGACATCCGTGATAATACTTTGTGAAACAAATTTTTTATATCAATGAATACGAAAGCATTTCTTGTAAATTATCATAGGTATATCTTCTTATCTCACACGTATCATGCGATACTATCTATCAATGATTATAGAGTTCATAAATTGAGAACAATAAATTGTGAAGATAAGTTATGTACGGTATATAATATGGTATTTTCTGTACAAAAAATAATATAGGAGTTTAACCCTATAAAGATCACAATTTAATCACGGTGAGGCGTGCGCTTTTAATTATCTCTTTTTTGTGTCGAAGCTCAAACTAAACATAATACTAACCTTTCAAGTCGATTACCAAGTTTACTCGATCTATCTTTGTCTATAGGATCATATAAATCTTCTACGTGGATATTTTTTATATAACTTCTCTTAAATAAACTAAGAGTCCATCTATAAAGACCAATATATCTATAGTTTTATTGTATTTTTATTAAACTTGTAAAAATTAATACATTATAAATTTTCCATAAACTTTAAAACGTGGGCAATTCAACACAGCACCAATTTTGAAATGGTTTGAAAATTAGATCTATTTAATCTCAATGGTTGTCTTAAAATCAACCATCTTTATCAAAACAAATACTAAATTTTATTATCCCAATATCTCGAATACTTACGTCCACGTTAACACGGAAAAAATATTAGCTTTTTCTCTAGGATTTGGGTTACTGCTCACTTCTCTGTTATCCATTGTCAAAATGGATCGTTTAATTCCATCAAATTTTTTTTCTATTTATTAAAAACACTAGTCAACATATTTTTGTCTCCACTATTGAACAATTATAAACACGTAGTTCAATTATCATTTACTATCTTGAAAAATATAGTTAACAGTTTCTTTTTTTACTATTTATCACGGTTATTAATCAATATACTTCAGTAGAAAAATATTCTACATACGATCGTTACACAATTGTGATTGTGTATCGTCTTTCAATAGTTTACTTATAGTTTGAAACAAAGATTTCACACTTCTCTGCAATCAAATGGGCTAAGTTCACTAAAATAATCATTTCCACGAACTACTGAGCACTGTACAAATAATATTTATTCAGTGCCGTATGTCAATTGTTCATTTCGAAACAATACAGTGATGTCGCGAATAATCTCTCTACTCGAGGAACAGAGTAACTGTGAATCGTTTTTTCTCTGAGGTGAGTTTATCTACTCCTTCGGAAGTAATGCTGAGTCATCATTTCTCGTACACAGTATTCTTTACTTGAGCCTTAGATTTCATTCGGATAGCTTATCACGAATTTTATTCATTTATTTTTCCAATTATTGTGATCCAAGTAAATCATGGTTATTTATCATCATTAAGTAGAGATTCAGATATTTTAGATACTCAAAAGTAAAAGGAGAACAACTCAAAAAAAACGATTGACTCATACTAAAATATTTATTTATTAAAATATAATTACATAATATTACAATAAAATGTTACAAATCATATTTATACACAAAAGAATTATACAAGATTTAAAAATAATGTTAAATTTATTATTAAATTGTTGTGATCTTATTAATTTTACATTGCTCAACAAAATGGCTTTCATAAGTATTTTAAACGCATAACGTACGTTAATTATAAAGATTTACAACAAATTAAGTATTTAACGAGTTGTTTTATTACTTCAAGTTTATTTATATGCATTAAAAGTAATTGTTATATCTTATTGCTATCGAGGGTAGCTTATTGGTTATTTTTTTGGTGATATTATCTAGTCTAGGAACTTTTTTGTTATTAATTATTTGTAAAACTTCCTTTATTTTAACCATTTCAATTGATGTGCTGTCTTGGATTTCAATTCTTCAAAGTATTCAAATAGTTTATCATCTTCTTATCCCGTGGTTATTCTTTCATGAATATTCTTCTAAAATGAATAATCCGTTGCTTCTGTTGTACTCGTTTCATTAAGTTTATTTCTGCAATTATCAATTTTTTCTTCATACATTTTTTGTTAATTTTTGATTGCTTTATTTATATCAGTTTTGTCTTGACTCGATTTGATTAACTGAAACCTTTTTCTAAATATCCTGTTTTATTTAATTTTTCAAGCTATTTTATTAGAAATGTATTATTGGATTTTTCCACTGTCCATAGTCATAAAGCATTCATCGATGACTTCAGTAAGGAGTAAGTTGTAATTTTTAATAATTGTTTCTATGTGAGTAAGTGATTTAAATCGGACGTTGCGTATTAGGCATTCTTCAATGAATAGTACGCATTTTTCCTAGTCAGTTTTTATATAGCTGTTTACTGGTTTGAGTACTTGTAAGTCTAGTATGATTAATACTAGCGAGTGGTCTGATATTAAGTCCGAGTATGAGAATGCTTACAAAAAATTTTGTTTATACTTTTTACAATTCCAAAGTCAAGCATCAGTTCTGATGTCCTGTTTAAATCTTATACCCAGTATGTTATTTCTTCAATAGATATTGGAACGCAGTTATGTTTTTAAAGCGTCATGGAGCACCTCTGTAAGTTACAGTTGACGATTTTGATCCGCAGTACGAATACTTCATATTATAATTTTTTTTATTGATTTGTTTGGAGGGCAATAAATAGATGAAATTGTAATCGAACAATCATAACTGTTTATGGTTATAGTTTAGTAAATTATAATTAGTTTTTATACAAGTGATAAACATAAATGTAGATTCTCTTAAAAGAATCTACAGTGTCTCAGTTACCCTTTTTAAAATTATAAAAATAAAAATCATTTTTCATTGCAAAAAGAAATGTATATATACATATATTTCTTATCAGAAATTTTCTATCCCGATAATGGTTGTTATCATATAAGAAAAATTAATAGATTTCCGATATGGTCTAGTGGCTAGAATACCTGGCTCTCATCCAAGAGGCTCCTGTTCGATTTCTGGTACCGGAACCGCGCAATTTATAGAGGGAATTTGATTTATTTCAGAGGTACTCACTCATTCCAAATTGATTTTTGTCGAAAAATTGATAAATATGACATACTTTGATTATTATTCTTATTATTTGTTTATTATTGTTTTTTTTATTATTCTTCGTAAAGCATAAAATGATTAACGATAAATATTATCAAGAAAAATTGTCATTGTTTTCAAGTACTTCTCATTGTAGCGCTAATTAAGAGACTATAAAATGATAATGTTTTTTCTAATTTTCCAAATGAGAATTAATCGAATTAGAAAGTTTAAAATATAAGAAAGCGTATACGTTGTTGTATAAAAAAATTATAAGAAGAAGTTTATGGAAATAAAATTAAATTGGAATTAACATTTGAGATTTTTAAGATCAATACGCAATGGATTTAGAGATTCATTTTAGAAGAATTGCAACTCATCCAAAGCTTTAGAAGTATCATTATTATTATTTTTATCATTTAGTGATCCTTTGTTTATCAAAATAAGCATCACTGGCAATCTTGTAGAGCTGTTCATACATAGCCTGTCCCGTTTCTTTAACTAACAGAGAAAATGGACCTTGTTCATTTTTTAGCAGTATATGGGGATGATCAAATTCCTGAAAATGAATTGAAAAGTTGCTGTTGAATAATTCATGGAATCATTTATGAAAATGATGTGAGATAAAATGATCAACTATTAAATAAAATAATTGAAAGCAAAACATAGCAAAAATTTTGTTTGTAAAGAGCTACAATTCAAAGTTATTTACTGCGATAGATCCTTTATCCATAACTAAAACTTTGTCACTGTCCATAATCGTATTCAATCGATGGGCTACAGTAAGAACCGTGCATGATGCAAATTTCGTACGAATCGTGCGCTGAATAAAAGCGTCGGTTTGTGGATCAACATTTGCCGTTGCCTCGTCCAGCATCAAGATTCGGTTATTACGAAGTATAGCTCGAGCTAAACAAATCAATTGTCGTTGACCGGTACTGTAATTTGAGCCTCTATCCAATACTTGATGGTCAAGGCCATTTCCGGTAAGCTTAACAGAATCTTTTAATTCAACCTGAAATAATGTTTGGAATATAACGAATCCAACGGTAAATGACGATTGTCCTTAGTCAAGGAATAGTTCAAAATACCTCTTCTAAAACTTCCCACAAAAGTTCATCGGAAAATTCATTAAAAGGATCTAAATTACGACGTAGGGTACCAGAAAACAGTATGGGATCTTGAGGAATAATTGACATTTTTTTTCTTAAATCCTCCAAAGCAATAGTACCAGTATCAATTCCATCAATATCAATGACACCCTCTATCGGAGCTAATCTAAACAGTGCTGAGATGAGGGATGATTTACCAGCTCCTGTTCTACCAACTACTCCTATCTATTAAAAAAATATAATTTTCAACAGTATAACGAGAAGTGCTATTATGGAAACTTACCTTCTCACTTTGTTGAATTGTCAAAGTAAGGTTTTTCAGTACTGGTGGTTCGTTATCCAAATAACTCAAAGACATATTTTTGAATTCAACTATACCCTTATTTGGCCAATTTTTCGGTGTTTCTATTAGCTGCATTTCCTTCTCCTGTACTTTTTGAATTTTCTTTTTTGCCTTAGCTACTGTACCTTTGTCACGAAGATTTGGCTCACATGGTAATTGAGAATATTCGAGTACTCGTTCTACTGACATCAGCTGATTGGTAACTTCAGCACTTTGACGCATACCCCACTGAAGCATACCCATTAGCGATATAATTTGAGTTATAGCTAAACCCACTTCACCACTACTAAAACCTAGAATATCAATTTCATGAAAAAATTAGTTCCTTATTTAATAATGAATTAATTGATCGAATTGAAAATAAAAATAACCTACTTGTTTCGAACAGAAGGAAACTAAATGTCACTATCCCATAAAATAAGAGACTGCATGTATCCAACGTGAATCCAAAAGCTGCGCTGGTCGAAATAAACATGTACCACGAGGAAGTATGCGTGTCTTGTAGTTCATCGAATTCGTTTTTGAGAATGGTCTCTGCTTCGTAGGCTCTTATCGTTGTGATTCCATTCAGCGTAGCATTCAAGTGTGTAAATACAGGAGATCGAGCTATAAATTATCGATTTATATATTACTTAGCATTAGAAAAATAATTATTAATCAGTAAAATAAATTATTTACGTACTTATTCCTTCCAACCTTTTGATATTTTTACTCGCCTTTAAATACACCTTTCTAATAAGGAGGAAAAGTCCTCCGACTATCACGGTCGGTATCAAAAAATAAACATTGACAGTACAGGTAACAATTATGGCTCCGATTATTGTCAAAATAGCCTGAGTTGAGTCAAGTAAAGCTTTCGGCAACACTTCATCAACAGCTCCAAGATCCTTAGAGAATCGATTCAGAATTCTACCACTTGGATTTTTATTGAAAAATTGCATTGTTGCTCGAATAAGAGATCCAAAGACGAGATCATGGAGGCGTTGACTCACTTTTAAGCACATGTTATAAAACGAAAAGGAACGAATAATAGTTATGATAAATATCGATAATATGATAGCGGTATAAATGTACATGTAGTAATTTGTTGGTAAAATATCTTCTTGCTTATAATATGCTGTGCTTTTGTTTAGGCTAAATGAGTCATTGTCGGCCAGCAGACTGTTCTTTTCATGTAAATAATGATAATAATTACGAGATTCTTCGGCATTTACTCTGAAATAAAATTAAGTGCTTTATATTAGATATTATTTGTATTAAAACTCGCAAATTCTGGATGTTATGGTTTTTAAAAGGCAATATAACTAAATTTATAGCAATTAGAATGGTAACATTTTCTTGATAACAGGCGCAATATTTGAAAGACTCATACGTACAGTATAGGAATGAACAAATCATGCATCATCACCATTGATTGGGTAGCTAAGAACAAAATAAGCAGTACAAAAATACCAATACTACTGAGACCAGATCTTACGTAGTTGATTAAAAGATTTCCTTTTACGGCACCGCGAGATGTACCTTCATAGAAACCATATTCTTGTGCATTATTTTCTTCTTCGTTATCTTCTTCATTAATACTCGATCCACTTTCACTTATTCTACTCTGAAATTAAAAGAAAATCATTTATGAAAATTGACGAAACTAAGTTACGATGTGCATACCCTAATACTGGTTGAAGAAATTCTACGCCCAGTGTTGGAATGAATAATTATTTCTTCATTATATTGATCTTTTTCTTCTGTGATTAAAGTACTATATTCGGGATAAGCACGTAATAATTGATGGTAGTCGGTAAACTTATACATTTTTCCTTGATCTAAAAGAAGGATGGCATCGGCATCTTTGATATATTGAAGCTGATGAGTTGCTAATATGCGCGTTTTTTGTGCTAGATATTTTTGAATACATTCTTCAAATAAGAGCTTCCCAACATGAGCATCGACCTAGATAGAGAATTAAATTAAGTTAAATTAAAAAAATACATATTACGTCTTTTATTGGAAATATTCGAATAATTACCGCACTTAGAGGATCATCTAACAGATAAATATCAGCTTTCCGATAAACAGCTCTTGCCAGATTGATTCTAGCCTTTTGACCTCCAGACAAGGAACTTCCTCGTTCGCCAACGATCGTTTGATCTCCATCAGAAAATTGTTGAAAGTCTTTTTGCAATGCGCATACCTTGGTAACTTTGGCGTATCTCTGTTTGTCAAATTTCTGACCAAAAAGGATATTTTGTCTGACAGTAGCACCAAAAACCCATGCATCTTGATCAGCGTAACTGATGTTTCCGTTAACTTCGATACTACCTTGTAGAATTTTAAGTTCTCTCAAGATCGCTGAGATGAATGAACTTTTTCCAGCACCTACCATGCCAATTACAATGTATAATTTGCCTTTAGTTACTTCTAGATCAATATCATTAAGAATTGTCTCGGTTGAATGAAAATCCCATTTGGCTGTTACGTGGTTCAGTTTGACAGCATAGTTTACGTTCTTTATTTCTTCATCATTACTGAGAGTGAAATATAATTTTAAATCATCTGACATTTTACAAATTGTGCAATTTACTTACATAGATGGAAATTCCTTGTAGTTAGGTTTAAAACAACCATTTTCTAATGAACCGTTGACTTGCATAATCATGTTATCTTTAAAATTATTTTTGAATTTTAAAGTATCATTCATATTGATCATATTTGTATTCAAACTTCCTGATTCAAACTCTTCAAGCATTAAGAAGTCCTGCAATCTTGCTATAGAAACCACGCATTCAGCGATTTCTCCAATACCTCGTACAAAAAATGCAGACATAGTCAAAGAAATTAAATTGAAGTAGGTCATGTACATGAAAACTTTATCGGCAGAAAGCTGCTGATTTCTAAGCATCATTGTTATTAAAGTACCATACAGTGCCATTCTCGTGGTAAAAAGAAAGAAAGTCATAAAAATTGCTCGTACGTAAGAACTTTTTCTAACTACTTTCAATTCGAGACGTCTTGCAAGTTCAATTAAAGCACAGAATGGTTTCTCCCAGGAATACATTTTGATCACTTGTACACCAGAAATTATTTCATCCATCAGACGTACGCGTTCGTCTGTTTTTAGTGCCGTTTCTAATCGGTATTTAGAAGAGAGCTTTCCTAAATAACCTGGTGCACAGAAATGTAGTCAAACGTTTATATTGAAGATTTGAAACATTTTACGATATTCTAAATTATTCTATAGTAGATAAAAGTTACAATTACCTTGAAATGGTACAACTATGAATATTAAAAATATGCCAACAAGTGCCGACCATCCAATCTCTGAATAGAGTATTCCAACTATCACAATAGTCAATAATGGAGCTGACCACATATAATGAAGGAATACCAAGACTACTTCGAATCTATTTACATCGTTGGATACCAAATTTACAATTTTTCCAGGGGCTGTATCACCTAGTGCTGTTTTACTCAAACGTAAAGCCTATATATAAATCATTTATGAGATTTAGTTCATTTCATTTAATCGTAATTTTCATTTGTGAATCGTCAGAAATTACCTTTCGATAAACAACCGAACACGCACTAATTCTTACTCTCCCGCCTGTATGATATGCTAAGAACATTGTTTGATTTTGTGATATAGTATTCAATATGGATATGATCACCATACCAATAGCGTAAAGCAAAGCTGTCTCATACGTTGTAGTAGACTCTGGTTTGAAGTATTGAAGAAGAGCACCTAAGAGAATTGGTGAGACCACCCTGTTTGATTTGAATTTTAGAGTGAGATCATACTACCATTTATAAAAACTACATAACCGGTAGTTTTTATTACATAGTATCATTTTTCGAAATGTCGAATTTTTAAATAACTTAATGAAGCCTGAATAAAAAAATGTTGTAATGATTTATTTAAACTGACAGAAAAATGTATAATACCTGAATATTAAATCAATGGCAAGTTGATATAAACCTTGCAACAGAAGTGCGGGAGCATTAGCTCGAAGAATTGCCCATAAAAAGTTTGGTTTACGTTTTCTAGTTCTCGCTCTTTCCAATTCTAGAAACCATTGCCTAATCGAAGCAACATGAAATAAAAATGTAAATTTGATATTTGCTTAAGTGCACTCAATGCGCTGAGTGCAAAAGAATTACGTGAATAAAATTTTTTTTATTCAATAAATTTATATCAATGCATATATTTGATTTCAAAAAGTATCAAAATACAAATTATTATTCGTTTAATTTTGCGCTTACTTTTCCAGTCGATCACCAAGTATTTTCGATCTGTCACTGTTCACGGGATTATATAAATCAGCTATGTCTAATATTTTACCGTAACTGCTTTTGAATAAATTGTAAGTCCATCTATAAAGATAAAAAATTCACATTTATAAATAACGAATATAAAAAATCAAATAAATATTTCTGCTAATGACGATTGTTAGCTTGAAGATTTTAATAATCTATAACGTAATTCTGTTTGGCATCATTTTTGTAGCGAGTTTAGAATGAATAATATTAATAACAACCATTAATAAAAAATATCTGCCTAATATACAATCATTTTTCAGGAAGTCGAGATGAGTTTAAATTTTAATTAATTGATGATAAATAATAATGATAGTTGTCTAAAGATGTATAAAAATAATAAAAAATAAAATAAATATCAGAAATACTGTATGAATGCTATAATAAGTATTAATGACTATTATATAAAATACTCACGCAAAAGTTAAAATAGAAAAAATATTAGCGGTTTCCCTTGGATTTGGAATGTTGGTTGTTTTTCGATTATCCATATTGAAAATTTATTAATATTTATCACCAGCTACAATACATAACTTCTTGTATAGTTTATCAGCTAACTGAAAGAAAAGTTGGTGCCAAAATACCATATTTTTTACTTTTGAGAGATACAGAAACGTAATTTTTATGTTTCATAGTCAACTTCACTCTTAACGCTCGTTCTGTTTGGACGTGCGATAAGTCGCTCTCCTAAATGCGATTTATCGTTATATAGTAATTTCAATAAGTAAATATAAATACAGCAAATCAAATACATAGTCAAAAAGTTATATTAAACCCAACTAACATGGCTGTAGCAGTATTTCTAGATGTAACTCAAGCTTTTGATAAAGTATGACACAAAGAGTTCTTATATAAATTTAATAAAATCATACCAAAAATTTCTCTCTGCTACTAAAATCTACCAAAGTTACGATTTAAAGGTAGTATATTCTTACCTAAGTTAATATTTAAGAACTTCTAAGGTAAGAATAAATAATGAAACTGCTACATTCTATCCAATAAAAGACGGTGATCCCCAAGGAAGCGTTCTTGGTCCCTTATATATTGTATTAATATACATCCACGATCTTCCTACCATGGAAAATGTCAATATCGCCATGTACGCAGATGATACAGCTATATTAATATCACACACTAATGAAATAACAACCTCCTACAATATACCTGGATGCAGCTTTAAACTAGTTAAACAAATAGAGGATAACAATAAATGAAACAAAGTCAATTCATGTAATCTATACCCTAAAAAAGAACCTTGCCCATCAGTACACATAAATAATCAACCAATCCCACAAGGACACAAAGCGAAATATCTTGGAATGCACCTAAATCGCCGATTGACGTGGAGAGACGATGTATGGACCAAACTAAACAACTTAATCTACAGATGAAAAAATATCTCTGGCTACTAGGAAGAAAACCCAAACTCTCAATCAAAAATAAACTACTTATAAATTCATAACTAAACCAGTATGGACATATGGCATGTGACTTGGAGATAATGCTAGATATAATAAACAGATTTCAAAATACAATACTAAGATCCATTACCGATGCACCATGGTTTGTCACAAACGAATACATAAGGAAGGATGTAAATATAACGACCATAAGAAAAGAAATTGAAGCAGTTTACAGAAAATATACTGACAGGTTATTGGAACACCCAAATCGACTGGCAAAGTAGTCAATGTACACAACACTAACAGTTTCAAGATTCAAAAAATATAAAACACCGTTTACTCATAGTTAAAAAAGCAAGGAATTAATGTATTGGTACGAATCAATGGTGAAGTACCTTCAAATAAATTGTACTTAACTTATTTGTAACCAATTAATGTAAATGTATTATAAGATTTACTTATAATTTATGGACGAATTGTAAATATATTGGAAATAAAAAAAAATATTTCTTTGAATAATTAACATATGATTTTCATTTCACTAACGTAATACTCTCTATCCCCGCTGAATTCAACGACAATCTGCACCGAGCGTCAGATATTTCGTGATGATACTGATTTTATTATTCCAACGAACTTCTGAAGCTCTTTCACTGTACTTATCTGATGAAAACGCACGATTGGCTAAAACAGTTTTTATTCTGATAAATTAGATGGCAATCCTGATGTTGACACAAGTGTTTAAGAAAAAGAGCAAACTCGAATGAATCGTCATTTTTTCAAAATGAGCTTCTTCGGAAATAGTCATTAGGTGCCGTGCCCCGTTTTCATCGCAAAAGAAAATGTTTACTGATTAGATACTGTCAAGAAAAATTAGCTTTGCTTCGAACTATGTAAACTCTCATATCCAAGAGAAAACGTAACCTACTGAGTTCACAGAGTATTTTCTTAAAAAACAAAAAGAAATATAGAGTTTTCCATTGTAGTATTATTTTATTTCTTTATAAAAACTATATACAATGAATATGGCGTAATAAAATCGAAATACCGCGTGTTTCTTACAATGATATTAAGAGATTGGTAATATGGTTTCAATAGAAGCACAATAGTTTACGATGTAGTTTCAATAGTGCAACACTTTTATGACACTATCAGAATTGAAATGATAAAAAAAAAACAATCAAAGCAGCAGTCGAGTCGTTCACAACAAAATATCAACATTACAATATGAAAAAAGTAAGTCGCCAAGTCACCATAGGCATTAATCTACTAAGGTACAGTCGTGACTAAATTGTAAGCTTTACGTATTTCTGTGGCATAACCGTTTGATGTAATGATTTGTTTGAAAGCGCGATATATAAATCACTATAAAATCCAAAGTTTAGGTTATCATTATAAAGTTTATGAAAATAGATTTTACATAAGTCTTTGTACGTGGGAAAGTTTGATTAAAGTTAAATGTTATGGCTGTTCAAGGGTCCAAAATTCATTTCAATTATATCACGTAAAAATGTATTTCTTAAATAATTTAACGCTTAAGTAATTGTGAATGTGGTATAATAGTTTTATTAATTTTTCTCATTATTAAATTTTATGTTTGTATGCTCACGAGGTTTTCTAGTCACCTGTACAAATATTATTGTTATAATAAGATTTTTTTATGTTCAGCGACATCGTAGCATGAAAACTTACTAAATAATTTTTTTATTATTTGAATAATATTATTGTTAAGTTGAAAAGCACTAAAAAAACTACATCATAATTGGATCTATTATAATTGAAAGCAGAATCCGAATTCGAATCGAGCTAATAAACATATGAAAATTTAAGTCTAAAAATTTTCTCATGCTTAGTAATTGAAATCACAATCTGTTGCTCACTGTTATCCGCAGTGACTCCGATTCGTTTTATTACATTTTTAATATTAACATGTTCTAAAATTTAGTCGATAAAGTAGATTACAAAATATTTTTCGATGAAATTGTTTTTATTTTCTTCCATACATCAGTAAAAGATCTTTCACAAAATAATGCTTATGTATCTGTACAATGAAGTAATGCATTTATTATCAAATAATTAAATATTAATATAACTGTTATATTAACATATTTAACATATACGCTGTAGAAACTGTACCAAAATAAGTACAATGAATATGACGTAATAAACAGTATTGTTAGCAAAATATATTTACAAACAATGTTTATTACTATATAAATATATTGACGTAAACGTAGGATACTACATAAAACGTTTGCTCCATAAAATATCGGTTTGATTTGGCAGTAATATATATCTTTTTTATCAAAACTAAGTATCCATATAAGGCAAGCGGCTTTCACTTACAGAATTGTGTACAGTATGATTAAAATCTATTTAATAATACTATGTGCAAACCATCGACTACAGATATAATATCACATTTTCGTGTTTGCATGAATAGATAAATCTATTACTTAATGTAGTTCAATTAAAAGCAAGAATGTAATAAATATTAACAGTTCTTTCTGATTTTGAATTACGGTAATTCTTATACTATTAAACTAATAAAGTTCCAGAAGTAAATGAAAATGAATTTTTCGAAAGAAAAATAGTAAATTATAGCAAATAGTTTTAATTAAAAAATCTAAAGTTAAGTAAACTTATAATAATACTTTTTTTACACAATTACGTTCAACATAAACTTTCTTTCATACAAAAACAGTTTGTCATTCTCTGCTTTTTAAAAGCAAAATTGACAGTTTGAGGCACGTATGATTTTTACTGTTCTACTTATAAATATGCGATTGTTTTATGTACAAACTGAAAGAATCTTATCAGTAGAAATAGTAATCTCACGAACGACGAAATTTAATAATCCAATTTCGAATGCGCGTTACAATGCAAAGTAGTGTACCATGCTTAATTTGAATTATTGCCTTTACTACGTTATCAACTCGTAGCGAATTTTTTTTAAATTATGTCAGGAACGTATTGCACAAAATCGCGGAAGACATTACTTTTAGCGTCTAATTAGAATTAATATGGAATCATCAGTAATATTCCGACTATCATTAATACTTGAATAAGTATTAGCATCATTTTTCGGTGTAAGTTATCATTTTCATATAGAGCTATATGATAGCAATACATTACTATTGGTAGTATGATTATCAATCTTATTATCTGAGAATAAATAAATTATCCATTATAACCGAATACTATTATCTTAGATATCGTACAGTTTGACCGCACCGGTGAAATTATTGTCGTTGCTATTTACACAGAGTCTCCGTGTTTGGTTACGTAATCGTCGCGCGCGACCTTCCAAAGTTGTTCGAACATTGCTCGCCCCGTTTCTTTTACTAAAGAGGAGAATGGGCCATGATGATTTTGAAGCAAGATGTGCGGATGATCGAATTCCTGTAATTATGAAATAGTGAAAGTTTGTAATTGAAAAAACTGATAACATGAATAGTTGTTAGTAAAACAAAATTATAATATATTTATTTCTGTTAACTCACCACAAGCCTTCCTTTATCCATAACTAGAACCTTGTCGCTGTCCATGATGGTGTTCAATCGATGAGCCACCGTAAGCACGGTACATGGTGCAAATTTGGTGCGGATAGTGCGCTGAATGAGCGCATCAGTATGAGGATCGACGTTAGCAGTCGCCTCATCTAACATGAGTACACGATTATTTCGGAGTATAGCACGAGCTAAGCAAATTAACTGTCGCTGTCCGGTACTATAATTTGAACCTCGGTCAAGTACCCGATGATCAAGACCGTTGCCGGTCAACGTTACTGCATCCTTCAACTCAACCTATATCCAAAGTTTAATTAATGTTCACTTTCATTTTTAAATGTATTACGTATTATGTTTCAATTACCTCCTCCAAAACTTCCCATAGAAGCTTATCCGTGAACTCATTGAATGGGTCCAAATTCCGACGTAATGTTCCGGAGAAAAGTACAGGATCTTGTGGGATGATTGAAATATTTTTTCTTAAATCTTCTAAAGCTATAGTACCAGTATCAATTCCATCGATTTCAATGCCACCTTCTACTTTGGCTAACCTGAAGAGCGCGGAGATAAGAGATGATTTTCCAGCTCCTGTCCTTCCAACTATTCCAACCTGCAATGATATTCACATTTTATTAATTCCTTTTTCCAATACTATAAAAAAAATAAGACGATGTTCTTTTACCTTTTCACTCGGTCGTATTGACATAGTAAGACCTTTGAGCACCGGTGGCTCATCTTCAGAGTAACGCATATAGACGCTTTTAAATTCAACTCGACCGTAAGTTGGCCAATCTTTTGGCGGTTCGATCAATTGCATTTTCTCTTGCTCTCCTTTTTTCAGCTTCTTCTTCTTCTTTTTAGCTAATTCACCTCCATCACGTAGATTAGGTTCAGCTGGTAATTCGGAATACTCGAGTACTCGTTCTACCGACATTAGTTGATTTGTCACTTCAGCGCTTTGACGCATACCCCATTGGATCATACCCGTCAATGACATTACTTGAGTTATCGCTAAACCTACATCACCACCGGTGAAATCTAAAATAATTTTTTTAAATTATATTTAAGTCACATCTAAACTGTCAATTATCAAATTAAATTCTAAACTTACTATCTTTCATCACCAGAAAACTAAATGTAACCAGACCCGTAAAAAGGAAACAGAATACATCTAAAGAAAATCCGAAAGCCGTGCTTGTCGCAATGAACATATACCACGAGGAAGTATGCATATCTTGTAACTTGTCGAATTCCGTTTTGAGAATTTTTTCCGCTTGATAAGCTCTTATCGTCGTGATACCATTTAAAGTGGCATTCAAATGCGTAAATACAGGCGATCGAGCTACAACAAATGTATTGTCTAAGTATACTTTCAAAATCAAATACAGATAATTTTGCTTTTTTTCTAACTTACTTATTCCCTCGAGTCTCTTGACATTTTTACTGGTCTTCAGATAAACTTTCCGGATGAAGTAGAAAATACCTCCAATCACTACAATCGGTATAACGAAATATTTATTCGCAGTACACGTGACAATTAGAGAACCCCACATAGCTAGAATAATTTGTCCAGCGTCGAGTGTCGCTTTTGGCAACAGTTCATCGATAGCTCCAAGATCCTTAGAGAATCGATTTAAAATTCTTCCACTTGGATTTGTGTCGAAGAATCGCATTGTTGCTCGAATAAGAGCTCCAAAGACGAGATCATGAAGGCGTTGACTGGCACTCAAACAAACTTGATAGAAAGCGAAGGATCGCACAATGCCTACCAGAAATATTGACATTACGATGGCTGTATATATGTACATGTAGTACTCTTTCGATTCAAGATTATCTTCGGCGAGGTAGGCCTTTGTACTATGATTGTTTCCAGCTTCTGGAATATCTTTCATTGCAAAACTGTCTGTAAAATTTACTGTGTGCATTGCATTATAGTAATTACGGGATTCTTCGGCATTGACACTGAAATAATGTACATTTAGTAAAAAAAGTCCTTATGTATAATTCAGTATTTTGATAATACATACATCTGGGGAATGTACCAATCGTTGCAGCTGACGCAAAATTGAGTTGCCAAAAATAGAATGAAAACTACTAGTGCAAATATACTGCTTCCACCAGATCTCATGTACCTTATCATAAGGCTACCTTTAACGGCTCCGCGTGATGTACCTTCTAAGAAATCTCCTTGAACATTGTTCTCATCGTCTTCATCTTCCCCGTCGGTCTCTGCTCCGCTATCAGTTGCTCGACTCTGAAAGTATAAGAGTGCTAATAACATACGTTATAAAACTAAACTTGGTGTATTAAAACTTAATAAATTACCCTTGTACTCGACGAAGAGAACTGACGCCTTATATGAGACGATTTTTCAATGGAAGACTCTTCAGTGGATTCTGCAGCTTTTTCCTCGGCGATTAAACTATTGTACTCGGGATGAACGCGCAACAGTTCTTGATAATCGGCAAAATGATGTAATTTTCCTTGATCCAGCAAAATAATAGCATTTGCACCTTTGATGTACTGTAGCTGATGGGTTGCCAAGACACGCGTTTTGCCGGATAGATATTTCTGGAGACATTCTTCAAATAAATGTTTACCAACGTGCGCATCAACCTAAATATCAGAAAGGTTAATTATACATTTTTTTCTCGTGATATAAATGAATATAATATTCTTACAGCACTCAGCGGATCATCTAACAAATAGACGTCAGCCTCACGATAAACCGATCTCGCCAAATTGATTCTGGCTTTCTGACCTCCTGATAATGAACTTCCTCTCTCGCCAACGATCGTCTGATCACCGTGAGGGAATTGCTTGAAATCTTTTTGCAAAGCGCATACCTTCACTACTTTTTGATACCTATGTCTGTCGAATTTCTGACCGAAGATAATATTCTGTCTTACGGTTGCGCCGAAAACCCATGCGTCTTGATCGGCATAACTAATACTTCCTTTAACTTCAGTGTTGCCTTGCAGTACTTTGAGTTCTCCCAAAATTGTAGAAATGAGTGAACTTTTCCCAGCTCCTACCATACCAATTACAATGTACAATTTGCCTCTTTCCATTTCTAAATTGACATCTTCGAGAGTTGTTTCAGTCGAGTGAAAGTCCCATTTGGCCGTTACATGGTTCAGTCTTATAGCCCAGTTTTCTTTGGATTTGTCTGTGTATTGTCTGGAAATAATTAAATATAATCTTGTAGAAATCATCTTGTGCAAAATGTCATTAAAATAGTTCACTTACTTGACGTTTTTTTTCTGCTTTCCATTAGCTTCGATGTTATCATGTTTCAACAATTCACTAGCTCGCATAACAAAGCTCTGTCTACTTTTATCATTCGACCTCTCCTCATAAGTAACATCTTCATCGATATACGGAAGATCCGGTTTAGACGTAGAATTCATCGATACCGAATTATTCGAATTCGACAAATTGGCAATCCCATTATTAACATTACTCGATTCGAACTCCTCAAACATCAGAAAATTCTGCAATCTATTAACTGCAACTCTACACTCGGCAATCTCAGCAATACCACGTACAAACATGGAAGACATTGTTTGTGCCATCAAATTGAAATATGACATGTAAACGAACACCTCATCGACGGTAAGTGGTTGGCCTCTGATCATCATCGTTATCAAAGTACCGAACAAGGCAGCTCGCGTGGTAAACATATTAAACGTCATGTAAATACCACGGATATACGAACTCTTTCTTACGACTTTGAGCTCGAGTCGGCGAGCTGATTCGACCAATGCACAAAATGGCTTCTCCCAGGCGTACATCTTGATT
This sequence comes from Phymastichus coffea, assembly GCF_024137745.1. Taxonomy (NCBI): domain Eukaryota; kingdom Metazoa; phylum Arthropoda; class Insecta; order Hymenoptera; family Eulophidae; genus Phymastichus; species Phymastichus coffea. The sequence goes on along the minus strand of NW_026706903.1, from coordinate 640,471 downwards.
ACCTGCACGCCGGATATTATTTCGTCCATAAGACGTACGCGCTCATCGGTTTTTATCGATGTTTGCAGGCGGAATTTGGAAGACAGTTTGCCCAAATAACCTTTATGCGGTAAAATAAAATGCATTAAACAGAATTTTTTACTAATGTTATTTTTAAACGTAAAAATTTACCTTGGAACGGTACAACGAGGAATATGATTGTCATTCCAACTAAAGCTGACCATCCAATTTTCAAATACAACAGTACTAATATAACCATTGCTGACAGTGGTGCTGACCACATGTGATGAATAAATACTGATATAATATCGAACCTATTGACGTCGCTGGCTACTAAATTGACTATTTTACCAGGTGCTGTTTCACCCATGGCAGTCTTACTCAAACGTAAAGCCTGAGAAATCAAACATTATTTATTATTGGTTGGACAATTTAAAAATACAAATCAAATTCTAATAATCACCTTTCTGTAAACAACGGAACAAGCGGCAACTCGAATGCGTCCACCCACGTGAAAAGCGCCGAAAATTGTTTGATTCAACGATATCACATTAGCCAAACTTGCTAATACTATACTGGTGGCGAAGTACATTGCTTCCTCGTAACTTGTTGTGGAACCTGGCTTGAAATATTGAAGAAGTGCACCGAGGAGCATCGGTGTGCCCAACCTATCATGAAAAATGTAACGTAGTTATTATAATTTTGAAACTTTACTAAAACAATAATTTAGCTGAAGATTCGGCAACGTATTTTATTGAAGTAACATTAGCGCTGTGTATTTATGTTCTTCTCGTGTTTAACTATGTACAGTTAAAGCTCGGATATCAATAGTAATCTGTAATGTATCAAAATGCATGTTCACACTAATCTCAAGCGGATGTTAAATTTTCCCAACGAGGACCGTTGCGTATCTCAACTGTACAATTACAGTAAAATTATTATATGGGCTGTACGAGTAACATTTCCTGAACTTCAATTTATTTCCGTTATCCAAACATTACAAATTTATTTACCTCAAAACTAGCTCATTGAGTATTTGTATGCAGCCCAATATAAAGTATTCGGACGCAAACGCTATACAAATCGCCCACAAGAAGCTTGGACGACGATTTTTTCTTTTCGCTTTCTGTAGCTCGGCAAACCATTGTCTGCAAACATAGTAACAATTATTGACTACAGTACTTTAATGAATCTTTCTGCGATAGTTTTTGTGATCGATATCAATTATTATATTGCCATAAATATAAAAAATACTAACTTCTCTAATCGATCACCAAGTACACTTGACTTGTCCGTGCTAACTGGATCATAAAGATCTTCGACTCCTAAGATCTTGCTGTAGCCTTTTTTGAATAAATTGAAAGTCCATCTATAAAATAGCAAATAATTCGTGATTGCCTATCACATAAACACATATATCAAAAAAGCAATTGCAGAAATGGAATTCAAATTGAAAAAAAAAAACCCCTAGCATACATTTAAACTAAACTCAAAAAGACAGCTCAATAAAAAATATATTTTTACTCGCAATTTCGGATACCAATCGAGAAAACTACTTACGTCCACGTCAATATGGATAAGACATTGGCCCTCTCTCTGGGATTCGGATTACTGATGATTTTCCTGTTGTCCATGATCGAAACGTCTCATCGATCCGCATCCGTTCTTCGCTGCTATTTTATATACTTTCTATCACCACAATCACAAAACTGTCAGTCTCTTATTTCACTTGTTAAATACCACATTGACTTTCAATCACGCACAGACACTACATTGAATCTTCGCTTCTTGCACATTCATTCCCTGCAAAGTTTGGCTTCTCTGGTTGCGTTTTGGCTTTGTAGCAAGCGACTGCCTTTGATAATCCTAGTTGAACAAACAAAATAGAACAGAACAGTTATTATCTAAATTTTCTAAATATAGGTATGAATGAGTGGGCTCGTTAAAAGTACTGTAATTATAAATTTTATCTTGAACGTATGATCCGCTATATTCTACCCATAAGCTTATATAAGTACTTATCAAATCGCGTTTTATCGTCTTGATTACAACTATTTTTTGAAAAATGCATTATCTCTTTTGAGTAGTTAAAAACTTCGCACAACAAGCCGATATCTGTACTGCAATATGAAACTTATATAATTTACAAAATCACACATTTATCACAAAATCATAAACACTCTTTTTTCAAAGTGAACCGAATGTTGTTTTGAAAAAGTCACGTCTAATACATATACCGCGCAAATGTTTTGCATAATTAGTAAACGAGTTGAATATTTGACCCAAACAAACAAGCGAATTATGACGCGCGTGCATAATGCGCCGGGATTGAGATTAAAGTCAGATTACTAACGCATGAATGTAGATAGTCAGCTTTCACCGTGCGGAAACAGTAGACGCTATATTAAATTTCATGTCGAGTCTTATGAGCTATCTCGAAAATTTTTAAATTAATGCGAGTATTTAAATTCATTCTACATACATGTGCATGTAAAATTTCATTGTTGAGACCGTCCACATGCTGAATCACGAAAAAATAGATCGCTATATGTTTGCAACGAATTTTAAATTTTCAATCACTACGCAGTGTTTTTATTATTGCGACAAAAATACAACGATTTATCTGAGATTATAGTTTATAGCAGCTGATTAATATAATAGTCCAGCAGAATTAGAGTTTTACGTGGATGTAGAAGGTAGAGGCGAGAAAAAAAATTTTTTAGGTTCAGGAAAAGGTCAGTAATAAACGCTATCGATGATCCAGCTGAAAAGTGTAAGCCGAAAATGAGGATTTTATTTTTAGAAAATGAGCTATATCTCAAAAACCAAGTTTTAGCGAAAAGTTGTATTATTGCTTTTTGTTCTTTATTAATTTGCTATCAAATATAAGTCAATTTTACTATCAATTGCAAAATTATACTGTGTATGCTCCATGCAAAAAAGTGGTCACCGAAAAAAAGTCTTTTTCGTCTAATTTTTAGATATTGTTAATTTCAGTCAAACTTATAAACTATAAGAAGCTACATTGCAGATAATTTGAAGTGACACAAGAGAATTATCGAAACAATTACAATTGATAACTGATTTTGACGTTATTTTAAATTATACTTATCGTTAGACTACAACTGCAGACATCGATAATTTATTGCCCACTTTAATGTGTAACAATTGAACTATTTAATGTAAAAATTCGCATTTTTATACTATGACTCAAGGTATTCTTCCGTCATAAATTACTGCTAATATAATACGAAGAAGCTTAGTGATTTTCATTTTTGTTATACTCCATGCTGGAAAATTTCCTTTCGAGAATAGCTACAAATTATAAAAATGGTGCTGTGGGAGCTGACTCATAGAAGCAGACATAAGAAAAGCGGAGAGAACATTGTTCGCGAACTCCAAAATAAAATATAAAATAAATATATAAATGTAAATATAAAATAAAATTACACGCAACATAAACAATGAAATTTTGCAATTATGTATATTGAACCACTTGTATTTGATAGCAAATTTGATAAGGAACAGAAAACAACAATACATCTATTCGCCAAAACTTCTAGTTTTTGAGATATAATTCATTTTCTAAAAAAAATCCTCTTTTTTGGCATTTTTTTCACTTATTTATTAATAACTAAATGGTCAAAGCTTTTTAGCTGGAGCATCGACAACGTTTATTGTTGACCACTCCCCGGACTTAAAAATTTTTTTTCTCGTACATCCACTTTTGGGTCGATTTTGGGGCAATTCTACTGGACTGTAATGCGAAACATGATTTTAAAATTAAAAAGAAAAATAAGGTATGCTCACAAAATAATGAAGTTCGACGTCGCAAACCTTTGATTATATCTTCTCTGAAAATGACAATCGAGTATTTTCCTGTTGATTTCAATATCGCGCCTTTTCGTTTCACAACAAGAGTGTGAGAGATGAAATTGCATGTCAGTGAACGACAAACAACGAGAACGTAATCACGAGGAGTAAAGAATACACCGTATTAACAAGGCAAGAGAGAGGCTTACGATTCAATTGTCCCTGGATCTTGAGCTGCAAACTGCAAGTTCACGCTCGTCAAGGAAATTGTTCTGTCTCTGACAGTTATTCCATTGAGTCACATTCTACTTACTTCAAATTAATAATCTCACGAGTTTTCTTATGTTGAAATAGCAGCGAGCAACTTACGTGATTTAGAAAACCGTCGTCAAACAAATCGAATAAGTTTCAGTATTAATTTTTCTGCGTATCGTTATATTATATCGAACCATGTAATATATACATCCGATCAATGCACATATTCGCTTTTATCTTTATCAGAAGCGAACGTTAGTACGAGTCGTCGTTACAGCCGTGAATCGACAAGTTTTTTTTAGTTGTAGGCTCATTACTAAGTCTTAACTTTTCGTTTGACCTTGCCTGTGCGCGTTCAGATCGCGTGTAGGCAAAACGTAAAATATTATTTCAGGCGGCCTCTGCCAATAAATTGTTGTATACACTTATTTTGTTAAAAATTAACTATATTCAGTAGATTTTTTTAATTTCGATTGAATATTGCATCAGAAAGCCAAACACGATAAACTGGATACTAAATTTTTTTATAGCTTCAGAAAAAAACATTCCTTTTACCGTTATCCAATTATTTCTATAGTGAATTTTCATTCTACTATCTATCATCGCGGAAACTACTAAAATAGAGTATCATCACAGTCTCGTGTTCATTAAAAAATGCCAACGATGACCGATAAAATTAACCACGTCTTTATCGATTTAAACCGGCTGATAAGCGAACAATAACGAAGGACAATAACTCCGTTCCTTTCAGCAATTATCATATGTTTAATTGACATGCTCTCATTTCATTACTTTTCTGAGAAAACATATGCTCATGATAATAACAACGTCATCATCATGAGTGTGAGATTAAAGAAGAGAAAATTACATTGTAGGCAGTTAAAGGGTCAACCACACGACCGTTGATAAAACGAATTGTTAGCTGAACGGCTGAAAAAGCGCACGCGCTTCAATTTGCGATAAGAGCCTATGGCACTTTGCAAGGTCGACGCCAGATGATGACAAGGAGGATTGATTGTGTTGAATCAATGGAACTGTTGGATTCTTTTAGATTTTTTTTTGTTTCATGATTATGGGCTATTGTACTGCATAATTAAAAGTTTTTTCTCTTATTGGTTGTCAGTAAAACTTTGCATTTCAAATTATGAAAATTTAAAAAAGGTGGACTTAAATAACGTTGTTCAAGATGGTAGGAAATGAAGTTTTAATTGTGATTACCTAGGATTCGAAGAATATATGTCGATTAATTTACTTTTTTATGAGTAAAAAGAATCTATAGTCACTGAAAAAAATCTGATGAAATAAATGGAGAAACAAATCTTACGACGATTATGTTTCAAGGTTGAAATTAAACAGCAAGTGATGACTCGGGCTATTCACTTCGAAATATCTGAAAGCGCCTTTTTCGATTACTATGAAATCACGAATGATTTTGCGAGTTTAAAAGTTTACATTGCTATGTTAAAAATCAAAATGTGTTATTTTCTCGAGAAGTTAAAAATGGCAACATGAAATAGCAGATGCCCTAATTAAAAATCTTTCAAGCGATAAATTTCATATGAAATTCTTCATTGTGAAAATCGATGACCAATCGCCCGTCTAAAACACTGTGATGAAAAGTTTACTAGTTCAAAAAATCAAAATAATTAACAGAATATCCTTCGTTAACTATTTTCAAAAAGTAAGCGTAAAAAAATCAATTCAATGTGAAGGATTAATCGCTGGTAAAAAAAGCCTCGCGTAAATCATTCAGTAAAGCTTTGATCTTTGAACGAAAAAATTCGTGTCAAAGCCACATTTACACGAAGCCGTTAGGCTCATTGATGCCGGTATTATCCGCGCTTTGCGCTGCGCGATTTTTCACTGTTATATAATTCCCCAAGCGCATTGCACGGCCGGCCAACACGCTTTAATAAGTCATGCGCAGGCCTCTTACTTGACGCCGAGCGCGCGCTTCTTCTAAGATGATATCGAGTGGCTTGTGGTCGTCACACTTGCGATTCAATACCCACGCACGTTTCGTTCATAATAACATTTTGTCCTCTCCTAGCTTGTTCGCTTTTGCAATTAACTTTCATGCTATTTGCGTAGATGGAGAAGTAGCCAATTAAACATTTGATACTGAATTTGCATTCATTTTTTATTTACGTTAGATTGCACTTTTATGGTAAATACACATGAAAGCAAATAAATTTTAAATACTAAAAAAGTATGTCAGAGTATCATTTTCCACGTAAGAAAAGAAAACCTTCAGAGTTTTTTATAAAAATATTTAAAGATCGATTACCATCTTCGTTCACATTTATTAAAACTTATTATATAATTAATAAAATTTATTCTTATTTCATCACTAATTACTAAAGTTAAATTGTATCTCATCAAAACAAATAAACGGATTACTGAAGTCATTTCTCCACTTCATTCTGCAACTTTTATCAGTTTAACACGTGTCTGATTTGCATACTTAAATGGAATTAAATACGAACATTTATTTATCATTCAACGACCTTACAAGTAATCAATAATACACTGTGGCAATATAGTTCCTAAAGTAAAATTTATTAAACTCATACACTGAAAGATGTATCTGACAACGTACTAATCAAGTTACAAACTTAATGGCTGACCTCCATGTCTAGAAGCTACATATTAAGAACATTGATCATAATTACGTATATTTTCAATCTGAACACAGTTTTGTATTACATCATATGTAGTATATATAGAATAATCAAGTTTATCGACGGCGCTATCACACGCGGTCAGCGTGGATTATTGCGGACAATGATTGACGAAATAACGGAAATTCTGAAGAACAAGCTCAGCTTAATCTTCTTTCAAGAATTGACAAAAATGTATTATTGACATTCGAAAAACTGTAGTTTATTTTATGTCGCAAAAACAATGGTTGTGCATTATTGTGTATCATTTGCAGAGCGAAGAATCATTGCTCGATCGATTAGCAGATTTTATTAAATGATATTTATTGCGCTATGCAAGTATGATTTTAATAATCAATTGCTGAATTGTCGACAAATCAGTTGATTCATCGACAAACACTTACATGTCAATGTGCGGAGGTTGTATATAAATTCTATAAAAACGTTTAATACAAATTGTGATACTGTTTAGTCAACTATTTGCACGTTATGTTGTAGTGTAGCAAAAATATTAACAGCTCAAAGTTAATTGCAATTGGCTGTAAAAATAAAAAATGGCATATACAGCTGTCATTTTCACCGTATTTTAACTTATATATATAAAAAGTGCATTGCCAAGCTCATATTTCATTTTTTAATTCGAGTTATCACGTTCACGATACCATCATCGTAGATATGTAGACAACGGTTGCTAATTTGTGGCGGGAATGACTTATTCTACACGTTAAAAAAGAAAATATAAAAGAAAAAACCGTTGATTCAAAAAAATAAAAAATTTCAGAACCAGCAATTAAAAGTGAGCGACCGCAACAACATATAAAGATTTGTTGCGATGTATTCAAAGCACTGAAGCGAATCAACTGACTGCTGCACCCTTTAATCGTGCTAAACGATGCGATACGAGCTATACATGCGTAAGCTACTGTGTTGTATCAATACTCTCTGCTAAATAGATATCTATTTTAAGGTTTATGCGGTATTAGTTTTCAATGATATGCGGCAGATAACAAACTATAACTTTCTTTTTTTCGTATGTCTTATCTTTATGTTAACTTGAGATTTTAATCGACGTATTTTACCAATTACACAATATTATGTAGTTCGATGTATCAATTGAAAGGTTCTGGAAAGTTTTGAGTTGATAGAGGAAAATATTAAATGATAAAATGTATTAAACGTAATTTTCTTGCTATCAAGCAATGCTTTAAAGAGAACTTGAATTAAACGATTTGTGTTTATTATATTTTAATGATGTTAAATAGAACTTTTGAATTTTATTAAGCTTTTCGATGGAAAAATATTATAAATCATGAAAACTGATAGGAGAGTTAATTGGGTAACTGTTGTTTTTTAATTGTATCGTAAGGCAAACGGAATGCTTTGATTTTTCTAACGTTTACTAATTTGAGAAAACAAAATTTTACTGATTGACATTTCATATTAAATTTATATAAAAACACGTTCTATCAAAGCGCAGCTGGAATTATTATATATAATTATATGACGTTTTGCGCTCGCGATAATGAGCTTTGACGTCACAAAGTGAAATCAAAAGGAAAATTATATATTAAATTCGAATTACCAGGCGTTAAATACCAAATTTCCTAACCGATATACTCGAATTCGAAACTATAAATAAACAGGATTTTAAAGAAAAAATGTATCTGAAATAATCGCTGATATTTTGAAAAGTTCTTGTTCTCATGTAATACTCTACACACAAATTATTTCCTGTGTATCAAACTGAAACTGGATCGCGGTCGGACGTTAGACTTCACTATCATTAGCGGATAATTACAGAGCGCGTGGTAAGAAAACAGATCTCACAAGTTAATGATTTTAAGGTTTTTCTTGTTCATTTAACGCAGCTAAACAATATAACGTTCCACAAGAGCGATGGGATCCTATTTTTTTCTGTCATAAATTAAATTTACTGGGCGTTTCTTCTGAAGTGCTATAAGCAGAAATCACTGGTGTAATTTTTCGTCGAAATATTTAAGTATGTAAGCGTAAAAAAATAAAGTCATCCGTTGTTGTATATACGCGTCTGACTAACCATCTGCACGCACTCGGCGCTTAAAACAACCTTGGATTTTTCCGTAAAAGAAGCTACGAAATTCGTAAGCGATTATTAAAATGAACAGCTGTCGATAAGAGATGAGATCCCAGTCAATTAATAGCGACATAGTTATTTACGTCGTTGTGACAAAAAAGATAACGGAAATCGTAAAATCTCACACGCCATTTATACACCAACGCAACCTCGGAAGTCAATACTTTTCAAGCTGTATAATGCTTTTGCAAAGGTTCTGTTTCTTGTGCTTTAGTAATAATGTCAACCGACATAATAAAATATCAGCCACGTGCGTGCGAATGAATTTCTCCGTTTTTTTTTTGTAAATCTAATTGATGCTTATGGATTCGAAAACTCGCGCGCTGTTGAAAACAAACATACAGCGAAAAATAGATTTATACATGTGTGTAGGGCGCAATTAATAAAATGCTTCACGTGTGCGGCGATCGTTCACACGCATGGTAATTAATGAATGCGTGCGAGTCGACGGAGAGAAAATATATCCAAGTAATGTGCATAAATAATATGGTGTCACTAACCTTAATTTCTAGTAGTTAATTTTTTTAATCTTCAATGTGATCGGAGAATAAGAACAAAAAAATTAGAAAAAAAAAATCGGACAGCGTCAGTGGCGAGAGGAGATAGCTGTACACAGAGACAGGAAAAAAACACGTAACACACAGAGCATGGAAGCTGTGAGGCAGTGTTAAAGCCAACTGTACGTCCCGTCGTCCGGTGACTACGAGCAGCATAAGCTACTCGCGTTTCTCCCTCTCTTTCAAAAACCGAAGCAGTACATACTTACTATTGCTGTGACTATATCCTAACCTCGCAACAGCCACGTGACACCAGAAGAGAGTGAGAGGGAACGAGAGAGAGAGAGAGAGAAAGAGCAAGGGAGGGAGAGAGGGAGAGTGGTATAGAGAGAGTGTAAGTGGAACCCTTTTTTGTATTAAGGATTCACTTCGCCTTAACTTAAAAAATTGATTTTATGCATTTACACGAATACGTTTACATCATGAAAAATCAATTGTTGAGATTTATTATAAGTATGTAAGTAGTTAAAAAATTTTATAAGTTATATGTAAAATGATATTTTGTGCATTTCATAAAACAACCATTATAAAAAATGCGATTTTGTATATTTTATAAAAATATATAATAACCTGTAATTATAAAATATAACGAAAATATCGGTAAACTTTTCGTTTTTGAGCTGCTCGAAATCTCATAATTAATTTATCAACACTATGTCGAAATGACAACGACAAATGAATATTTATGAAAATTATAATTTATTATAGCATTAACTTTTGTTATATCATCATTATATGTAAAAGAATCTAATCAATGCTTTTACAAAAAAATATGATCACAAAAAAGATATTATTTTTTTATCATTGACATTTTTTTTACACAGGAAAAAATGCTTAAAAAGTCATTGCTGTTATTTGAAGATATCGTCTTTCAAAATTTATGTTATAACGAATAATTGATTTTTTATCTCAAAAAATGTTCGTGAAAACATACGCTTGACTTCCAACATTGAATTACGTCTTACAAATATATAAACCGTATATTTCCATTTTTATTATTGCTGTCAAAACGTGGTATAATTTTCAACAGTGGCTAACCACACAATTCGTTTTCCACTGACAATCAGTTATTAGCTAACAAATTACTGATAACCGCGAGAAAGAATTGAAGAAGGACTAACCAATCTATTAAACATTCTTGTAAGACAATTTTGTAAATTGAAGAAACTGCTGGAACATCGCATCGCCAACTTGCTTAACTAATTTGGTAAAGTATCCGTTCTCGTCTTGAAGTAACTTGTATGGATGATCAAACTCCTGTACAAAAGAAAAGTCAACATCGTTATCATAAGATATGGTTAATAATACCTGACGTGCAAACTTACCACAAGATAACCATTATCCATAACAATCACCTTATTGCTGTCTATAATCGTGTTCAGCCGGTGAGCTACTGTCAATACGGTGCACGATTTGAATTTCTCACGTATCGTCTCTTGTATTAGTAAATCTGTATGTGGGTCTACATTTGCCGTCGCTTCGTCAAGTACGAGAATAACATTTTTTCTTAACATTGCTCGTGCCAAACAGATCAATTGCTTCTGACCGATACTATAATTTGCACCTTTGCCCTGAACTTTACAATCTAAGCCGTCGCTTTCTAGAGAAACTCTTTTTTTCAACTCAACCTAAAAATAATTTTGAATGCTAATATCTTGACGTTATCGCATACAGTAGCTAATATGTTTCAATGAATTGGCACTTGTAAGCGAGTCACGCTCATTGAAAAAATGTCATCATTGATAATAATTTAATTTAAATATCCGTGTGTTTTACCTGTTCGAGCACGTTCCATAAATCATCATCGGAATATTCATTAAACGGATCCAAATTCTGTCTGAGAGTGCCGGAAAATAATACAGGATTTTGAGGTATGATTGATATATGACTTCTCAAAGCTGTCAGAGATATTGATCCCGTATCGATCCCATCGATCTTTATAAGCCCATCGATCTCAGATAATCGAAACAAAGCCGATATCAAAGACGATTTACCGGCGCCAGTTCTTCCAACTATTCCTATCTGGATATAAAAGCTCGTGAGATATTTACACAACCAAAATTGTTTCTATAAAAAACTAACCTTCTGATGTGCTTCTATACGGAAATTTAAAAATTTTAGAACAGGATCGTCTTCGAGTGAATATCTCGACGTTACGTTTCTGAATTCAATTTCACCATTTTCAGGCCAATTCTTCGGTGATAATATAGCGGAGTATAATTGTTTTTTATTTTCATCACGTGGTTCATTGTTGCTTTCACGTGGTAACTCCGAGTATTCGACTAGTCTCTCGACTGCTTTTAGAAAATTCGCTACGTCGGTGCTAACTGATGAACTGTAGATCATCAAACTTGTCATGCCGAATACTTGAGTTATTACTAAACCTACATCTCCACTTTGAAAATCTAAGACAAAAATAGTTTCATAGAATTGACGTTTCTAATATATGATAGCAAAGACATTTACCGGTTTTGAAAAATACAAAGACGCATACTATAATGAATATAAATACATCCGTAAGTGTCTTCATTACGATGCCGAAGGCAAATTTACAAGCCGTGAAGTTGTACCAAGATAAGAATTGTAAATCCAACAACTTGTCGAACTCGTTTATCAGCAGATTTTCGGCTTGAAAAGCGCGAATCGTTGTGATACCATTGAGTGTCTCATTGAGTTGTGTGAATGCTGGGGATTTTACTAAAAAGAAAACCATTAATAACAAAATGAACGAGCAATAAAGCATTACACAATTGCTTACACGCTGCTTCCAAGCAACCAATTGACTCTATAGATTTATGAAAAAGATCGTGTAACCAATAACACAATCCAGCGATGACGATAGCCGGCACAACGAAAATCGGAGCAATGGTACACGTAACAAAGAGTGCACCTCCCACCATAGAGAATATCTGAATAACGTCGATCAAAGTCACTGGTAATGCTTCGTCGATGATTGTGATATCTTTGGAAAGACGATTCAAAATTCGACCACTTGGATTCGTATGAAAAAATCGCAGTTTCGTGCTTATTAAAGCGTCTAATGCTGAGTTGTGAAGATTTTTCGAACCTCGTAGACACATAGTGTCGAAGAATATTGTGCGGATAATCCCGACTGTGAAGATAGTCATCGATAGAATTATAGCAACACTGATGTAAATTTCTGTCGGGTAAAGATTCTTTTCTAATTGTGCACGAGAAGTATCGTTCATGTTCGTTGTGTGACTTGCACGATATCGATTTTCTTCTGCTGTAGCACTACGAAATAATAAAGTTATAATCATGCATCATTCTAGATTTTGCAATAGTAAACTTACAATATTAAAATGTAAAAGTCATTAGCACACACGATAGCTTGAGTTAAAAAGAATAATAAAAATGTGACCAATATAAAAAACATGTTTGAGCCAGCTTTGAAGTATTTCATTAGTAAACTTCCTATTTCATTGTTTTTAGGAATTTTCTCTATTATGTCGTTCATTTTTCTCGTTTCGTCGCTTCTTATTGATTGATATGACAACATCTAAAATAAGTAAATGTGTCATTCAAAGAATCATTCAATTTTCTCAATATTAAAACCTACCGAATTTTCTTCATTCATCGTTAACGATCTAATATTAACAGTGTTTGTAGAAATTTTGGTCTCTTCGATGGCAATCAAATTTCGATATTCACTGTGCTCATTAAAAAGTTCATTATAGTTTTCATAAAAGTATGTTGTTCCGTTGTCAACCAATACAATAGCATCAACATCTTTGATGTATTGTAACTGATGGCTTGCCAATATTCGAGTCTTGTTTCGCAAAAAGTTCTGTATACATTCTTCAAACAAACGTTTGCTCACGTGAGCATCAACCTGTAATTATTGTTTATACGTTATTAAAATGACATTTTGAAATTTTAACGATAACCTTTGTTTCTTACAGCACTTAAAGGATCATCCAGCAAATAAACATCAGCTTGTCTGTAAATTGCTCTTGCCAAGTTGATTCTAGCTTTTTGTCCACCCGATAACAAAATACCTTTTTCTCCAACAATACTGCGATCACCCTTAGGAAACTGTTTGAAATCTTCCTTCAAACAACAAGCTTTTATTACATGGTCATAACGAAGATGATCGTAAGGTTCTCCAAATAAAATATTTTGTCGAATAGTATCGCCAAAAATCCAAGTATCTTGTCCTGCGTAACTCAGTCGACCATGCATATGTATACTTCCTCTAGTGATATTTATTTCTTTTAGTATTGAGGATAGTAACGATGACTTTCCAGATCCTACAATCCCAATAACTAAATATAATTTTCCTTTTTCGAATTTTAAGTTGACGTTTGTTAAGACGTTTCTGGGCGGTTCTCGATCCCATGCTATGGAGAGATTATCTATTGTAACGGAAAGTTCATTGCTAGAACATTGCAATACTCTCATTATTAAGTATTAGTATTTATTTTTTATTTCACTTTTATTACTTACTGCGTACTATCTTCAATCGCTTTTTCTTTCATCGCATCGCCTTCAAATGATTTAAATGCTTTGTTTACGTATTCATAAATCATATTCTTATCAAGATTACCATTGCTCGAACGAGAAACCTCTTCAAGCAAAAGATATTCTTCAATTTTATGGGCTGCAACTAAAGAATCTTTGAAATCACCGATACCCTTGTAACTCGCTAATAACTTCTCATTTAGTAGAAACAAAAACTTCAAGATTACGAAAATACTTTGAGTTGTTGGTATTTCACCTAATAATAATATTGCAATCAAAGTACTGTATATTCCAATCCGTGGAACGAACAGATTAAACGTCCAAAAAACGTTACGAAAGTAGGAAGCTTTCTTCGTGAGTAGGAATTCTGCGTGTTTCACTTTCTTCACTTGCGAGGAAAACAATTTTTCCCATGTATACATCTTCATCACTTGTACGCCTGATATTATTTCATCGATTAATCGGATGCGTTCGTTTGCCTTTTCAGTTGCTTTTTGACGATAATTCACCGATATGCTTCCGGTAAATACTGTAACAGAAAAAGTTCTGAATTGATGGTTTTTAAATTATAAAAAAAAATATTTTACCTTGTATAAAAGAAATTTTTATGACTAAAATTAGCCCTACGATACCAGCAAAACCATACATGCTGTACAATATGCTTGCTACGAGTAATATGCACAGTGAAGTACTCACTGCACTCACGTTATTAATTATTAAATAATGAAAACGTTGAACCTCATGAGCTATTAGATTTACTATTTGTCCTGATGACGTTCTATTCAATGATGTCTTGTTCAATCTGGTTGCCTATAAATTCAATTTTTACATGTCCTTTGAAATAGTTGAGAAAAGAAGTATTTTTTAAACATACTTTTCTGTATATTAAAGAACAGATGGTAATATGAATTTGGGCTCCCACCCAAAAACCGGAGAATAACATGTGACATTGAATAAAATATTTTATTAGATCTAAACCAACAAGAGACAAGCCATAAAATAAGGTTTCACCCAATGTAGCTGTCGATTCAGGCGAGAAAGCATGCAAGAATAAGTCGAAAATCAACGGCATCGACACCCTAATGAATTGCAAATTATTAATAATATACAAATAGTGTTAGTTCATACGAAAATTCACGTCAATCCTTACCATATAACTATTTCCAACAAACCTAAAATCAATGCTTTTGAATAACCTTTCCAAAATGTAAAGAAAAGTGCTCTCAACAAACTCGGCTTGGCTTTTAACAATTCTACATTCCAAAACCTACGTAAACACATTGTTGTTATGAAAAGTTGGAATATCACCAAACTAAAATTAAACTGGTAGGTTACTTTTCTAGTCGAGAACCAAGTAAAGAAGTTTCGTCATTTTTTAAAGAATCGCCTAAGTCGTCTACAGTATATGTCTTTTTATAACCTTTCTTTAGGGTGCCCCATGTCCACCTGTAACATATTCATTTCAATTTTGACAATATTATAAAGTATAGTTTCAAAAAATCAAATTATAATGAAAATATTAGTACCAAAAGAATGCTCTTGAGATTATACTTGATGTTTCTACAGGTTGTAATCTACTTTTTCTTTTGATTGAATTCATCTTTTTATTATGTTATGGGAAAAAAAATATAGAAAATAATTAATATTTGTGTAATAATTTTGAATTGTGTAAATTCATCTAGAATGAATTTATAAAACTTGAATTTTCGTTATTTGCAAATTGTACAACTGCATAAGTACAGTGGCAATATGGAAGTGAAATAACGGTTATTAATTTTATCAAAACTGTTTCAATTTAGCCTTAGTTTTATGATAAGTTTCTATCTTATCGTAAACATAATAATATTTCATTTACGCAAAACATATTAAATTATAATAATTATTAGCTTTTTTCTTAATTATCGTCGATTCTTTATGACGCACTTCAATAATCAATTAATATACGCCATGGTAACTTTAATTTTATTATTCGTTAATCAGTAAAGCATGACTTGAAGAAATAGTAAAGGTAATAAAATTATTTTGCAGAAGTATTTCTGTTATACTTATCTTAATTTACAATATAATTGTAACATTTGGTAATATTTCATGACTCCCTATTGATAAAATAAAAATAAGATAAAAATGAACTCAATGTTTGATAGATCTTGGAACCACATTAGAACAAAACTAACTCATGACTTCTAAACATTCGTTCATTTTCCATATTTTACTTGTCTAATTAATACATCATTCAACGCTTTACATTATATAAAATAGTTATTATTTGTTATTCTTTTTAGTTGGGCCCATAAACTCATCACGTAGATTTTTCTTTGGAGGAATTTGCGTGTACTCCAGAATACGTTCTACAGACATATCATCTGGCTTGTTACTTCGGCGCTTTGACGCATACCCCATTGAAAGTATGCGGCTATCAACATCATCTGTGTAATTACTAAGCCTACCAGAGCCCCGTTGAAATCTATTGTTAAAAAGATTAAACATTTTTCATGTCGACATTTGAAATATGTAATAGAAAAATTATCAAAACATACGTACTATCTTTCAGAAATAAAAAGCTAAAAATGATGAAGGTAGCGAAGCCAAACAGGAAGATATCAATGAAAAAGGCGTAAGCCATACTGCTGGCGGTGAACCACGAGGATGTACGAATGTCTTGAAACTTATCGAATTCTTTTTTTAGAATCATTTGTGCTTGATACGCACCTATCGTTACTATGCCGTGCAGCGTGGCATTGATATGAGGGAAAACTGGCGATCGAGCTTGAATTAAAAAGGACTCATATAAACAATATATTTAATTTTGAATGTAAGCTGAATGCTTGAATTTTAGCGGCCTGCTATACATAAAAGTCAAGCTTGAATCATTTTTCGTAAAGTATCGATTGTCACAAGACACGTAAAAGGGGAGAGACAAAAAGGACATTGAGATTCAATACCTTTTACACGCTTATTGACAACTTCAGACTTTTACTCCAATACAGTATGTCGATAAATACTCGCTTATTCCTTCCAATCTTTTAATATTCCTGCTGCTCTTCAAATAAATTTTCCTTAACCAACACAAACAATCGAAATGATGACAGTGGGAATGGTAAACAGTGGATTGATACAACAAGTAATAATCAACGCTCCACCAATCATCACCATTCAGCATCACCTGTCTAGAATCCAATATAGTTTTTGGTAAGGACTCATCAATAGTAGTAATATCCTTCGAAAATCTATTGAGAATCCTCCCGCTAGGATTCATATTAAAGAATCTCATATCCGTTCGTATCAATGCGACAAAAGCTGAATTATGTAAAAGTTCATTGCTTCGTAAACAAAGTATATAGTAAATAAAGGAGCGGATTAAACCAATTACGAGGACTAATAGAACAATGGTTGTGTAAATATAGATATAAATGTTGATTGGTAAAAGGCAATCTTCGGCTACTACTGCTGTTGTGTTCGTAGTACTGCTGTTTTCAGAGAAGCGCAGAATTTGTACGGCTCTTTGGCGTTTACTCTACAATAATTACGTTTTTAATGTTAATTAGATTTTTTTTTAATACTGAGAGATTCGTTGACTAACATCAAATTGACTTCATAATCGTTTAAGCTCATGAGCAGCTGCGTAGCGATGAACAACAAACACATGACATTAACCATATATAAATTTGAGCCATACTGGAAGTATTTGATAAGCATGCTGCCCTTAGTAATTTCTTTGGCTGACGAATCAATAATATCTTTCAAATTTTTCTCATTTTCATTGATATCATTAGCTTCTGGGACCTCATAACTCTCGGATAGAGGAAAAATTTGAAAATTATAAAATAAAAATATCTATTCAATGTCTTGGAATTAGAAGACAACAAAAATGCACTCCGTTATTTTTAGATAAAAATCGATGCCTAAGCATAGTATTCCTGACGTTCGTGGTATCTTCTATACCCTCCTTATCAGCAGCGATCAAGCAATTGTATTCTGGATATTTATCTAAAAGTCTATGCAAGTTATCAAAGAACTGCATGCATCCTTGATCGAGAAGAAGAATACCATCAACATCTTTGACGAACTGCAACTGGTGAGTTGCCAATATACGCGTTTTACCACGTAGATAACGAAGAATACATTTGTACTGTGAGCATATTAATTTTTCTGTGCTTGAAAAAAAATTACAAAAATTTATTTAAACTTTTTCAACAGTATTATAAATCGAAGTGAATCAATGAAGGTGAGTGTAATGCATATTTATTTAGTAGAAATTTATTCCTACTTTGTGATGCAATATCGATTGCAATCAATATGTTGACACCAACAATTTTTTTCAGTACTTCTTAAAATGGCTGGCAAATTCGGTTGTAGGCACCGAAATTAGTTTTATTGTGGTTACTCGTTTTGTTTTTTTGAAAAATGGTAGAATATCGTCGTTGATTGAACCTAACTATTCAGTAAGCAATACCTAATAAAATATACGTATGTTGATAATTTTTATGTTTCCATGTATTTCTTTTACATTAAAATATTAATGGTATTTTCATATATTTTTCGATATTTTTAGCCATGCCGTCCAAACATAAATAGGAAAAATCGTCCGATATAGATTTTAATGTGCTGTTTGATGCCATTAAACGTTGTTCTGTACATAAGCTGTCCACAAATTCCTAAAATGTTATTCTAAAATAGTTGTATTTTTAAATAAATAAACTTTCATTTTTTCTATATTCTTGGTGATTTTTGTTCATATTTTCCTATTTTCAGTAGATTTTGCAAGGGTGTCCACAACCGAACCAAAATAGATTTTGGCTAAAAATTATTCTATTTAATGGAATAGATTTTGTCCCTTCGTTGGTAGTTAGCTAAGATCTCTAACTTTTCACAGACACCTATATGTCCAAAAAATATGTACTTTATGAAAAGTTATGAGCCAAAAGCAAATAGATGTCCACAACCGAACTCTTTCCCCTAATATACTATCTACTATAGATAGACCTAGTAATAATGAATACATTCTATTCCTATCCACAATTAAAGTAAAGTTCTGTGATAATCATTTGGAAAAACTGTTATTAGGATAAACTTTTCTACGTTTCACGTTATCCAAAAAGAAAAATCTAAAAGACTCACCAACAAAACAACACTGATAACGGTTTCGCCTTTTCACGTCGATTCGGTGCACTATGAACTCTACTTGACTCCATCAATCCTATTTTCAGACCGTTCCTTGGTTAAATGGTAACCACTTTGGTGGTGAGTAGTTCATACACTGTTTACATCGAGAAAAATAATTTCTATTTCGAAACGGTAAGTTTTCAAGCTCAAGGAAAATAGGTTTTGTTAGTTTTTCCTTTACTTTGTATAAAATTGTCGTAATTATCAACATTTATCGGTGTTTTCAAATAAAGTTGGCTGTGTAACGCTTGATATACGTACTTCCAATTGAATTTCCATTTATCCGTAAATTATTTTCGAATTATTTTTATTTTATGATTGTTATGTAGGCCAGTACATTACATATAAAAACGGACAATAATTTGAAAAATGTATATGGATTGTTTTAACCAAATAAATATAACTTTGGCATAATGGAGCATGCGATGATCCATGTAATTACTACGATGTCAATATAGCAATTTTTTTAATTATGACATTATATCTTCTACAACACCTTCTATTAAATATATTTTTAGTATATTTTTCTTAAATTGATAGGTGTTGCACATTAAGTTTTATTCTGTTGCACTATAGTATTTCTGCTACAACTTCGACGACATTCCGACTCATAATTTCTCCTTTTTGTCACTATTTATGAAATAAATAGATAGTATTCTTACTTCATACAAATTTGATAGTTTTTATAAGGTAAATTATATCATGACTTTGAAATTTTTATTATTCTAGAAATTGACCGAATACTGTGAAATCACTATTTTTTGGAAAGTTTATTATAATAGTAGAAGAAAAATGAAGATAAATTGAAATATTATTTAATTCCAAACTGTTTAATTATTTTCTAAGAATTTTAACAGCCATTGGCAAGTATAAAATTTAAATAAATAATAAAATAAATAAATTCGATATAAATAAGGCATTACGAACAATTGATGTAAACGTGATCAGTCACATAAAGAAATTGTTTCCTAGAAGGCTGTCTTTAATAGTATTTTAAGTACGAATATGTGTGCATAACCCCATCTTATGTAATTAAATATGTATCAAAATAAATTGTACTAAAAATTCATAAAATCAGAAAACTAACAATTTATACATAACGATTTACGACATTTAACAACTATTTTATCAAGTTTTTCAATAATAGTTAGTAAAATATCTAGAGTAGCAGTTAATTTATTATGTTATTGGAATAAATTAAATTTTTTTGAGAATAGGAAAGCAGAACATTTTTATAACTTGTTGAGGAAAATTAAAAATTATTTCAGTAAGATAATGTATAAGGCAAAAAAATAACACTAATTTGAAAATTTAAACTAAAAAACATCGCTAAATATTGCTTCAAATCTCTTCAATCTCTTATATCTCAATTATAGCTATTCATCTAAAATTCAACTGAACTAGAAAGTAAATTGAATTTTAGTAGCAGATGCAATTTATTTTATATTATTGTAAATATTAAAAGAATTGAAAAACATATAATATTGCGAAAAAATTGCTAACAGGAATTTCATAATTATGGAATAGAATAAATTTTATTGTACAGACTTGGTCACACAAAAATTATACTTTATTAATAAAAGTGGAAAAATGTTCTTAAATAATTATGATTCGAAAGTAAAAATTAGTACATATTTAACAATAAAAGTATCGAGTGACTAAAATTTAAGTTTTCACAGATTTTTTTTTAATTAATTCTAGGACAGAAATTTTGTTTACAAATGAATAATTGCAATAGTTGAGAAAAGAATTTATTACTAACTGATAATTCAGCATTTTACTTAGCAGATGATTGAACCTTAACATTTTTGAGACTGATAAAAATTTAACTTGTACTTAAAAAAAAGTGATATGGCAATGTATGTACAAAATAAAATGATAATCTTTATAAGCATTATTTTCCTAAATAAAACATTATGTATTATCCCTGAAAATTAAAATTTTTTCTTTTTCACTCAAAAAGCTCGCTTCAAGTTGAATCGAGCTAAAATGCAGTCATAAATAATATTTAAAAATCTTACACCTTCATTCAATGTAAATAAGTATTATCACTGATTGTGCTATACTTCAACGATGGCATTGTTTATTACATTTTATTCTTTTCGTCAAGATATCAGTCAATCCACGGAAAATGAAAACTCGTTAATTTGAAACCGAAATTTTGTGGCCAACCCTTTTTTTTGTACAATCGTGACATAGAAATCGAAAGCAATAGTTTTACTAGCTTTCCCTGCTATGGCAGTGTTCAATAGTCATTTACATTTGGCCATTGATTGCACAACTCCAAAATGATCGCACTATCGATTTTTATTTTCTATTAAACTCTTTCAAATACATGAGAATCAATGGTGCAGAAATTAAGACATTTGAAAGGCAGGGTTATGGCGTTATAAAAACAAAATAAGTACAAGTAAAAAAAGCGTTTAAAATTAAAAGTTTGAATCTTGCTTATATTAAAATCTTAAATGAGCATAAAATTCAAGTAAATTATCTCCTTTTCACAATACAGATTAAAATGGCTCGAAACTATAAATAAATAAAATGTAAAGGCTGTATTTTTTGTTTTCACGAAAACTTAACTTGTTGATGCTGTCTCTCAAGTATAAAAATGAAAAAAATAAATTCTTTAGAAAAAGCTATCGATAGACTTATTTAAAGGTCAAATTTGACAGCTCATTAGGTGTCTAACTATGCAGTTAGATATCTTTTTGAAAAAGAGTGTTTACGCTGCGACTTGCAAATGTTCATTGTCGATGTAGAAATTCGCATTTTTTCAGAGATCTAAATGATTTTTACTTTTCTGAAGTGACTGGCATCACACGATTGAACGATTTGGATGTCAATAGGGTAACTTTGTCGTGGGCGTAGCTAAGGTATTTGGCGAGAACAGGCCAACAGCCGTAACTCTCGATCGTTTTGAACCTATATGTCCTAAAGTTCTTTGCTTGATCGATGTAGGTGACGGCAGCCATCAATGGGCATAAAATGATTTTCGTGTGATCTTGAAAATTGATCTAAAAGAAAAAAAAGTACAATTCAAAGATGAGTTTGATATATTATTTCATTAATGTTTATTATCAAAAAAGATTAAATAATGAGGTTTTTACAGAAGTTTATTATCTTAGAGTTAAATTGATTTTATACTTGTTACTAACGATTTATTGACTATAGTAATTGCAAAAGTCATTAGAAATCTACTTCAGAATAGCAGTTTCACAGCATTAATAACAATCAAATTGTTAACCCAACCATGAATCAGTCAAAAAATTATTAAACCCGCCAGTTTGAAAATAGAAACTTGACTCTGTTAATTTATTTTTAAAGTTTGATAAAAATTGTTTAAAAAATTCTAAATATATTTTTGTTACTTGACTGAACCTGAAATCAAATATATTTAAAATATTACAATTATCCCTAACCTGCAGCGATCCATTAGTCAACAACATAACAACAGCAGTTTGCGTCCTGAACCACTGATGCAAATAAGGTGGTCTTGACAGTGAATCGCTCTGCTTGATAGCAACGGATCCGCCAGCTTTCATCAGATGATCGTTCATGTAACGCAAGAAGAAATTAAGTAACTTCATCTTTTTTTCGAGAGGTCGTGGATAATCCTTGGTCGAATAATAAAATTCTTCGCCATTACGGTCGACGTATTGAATATTAAAGGTGTTGGAAAGCATTATAAGACGAGTGCCATCGTTGTACATTACACCAACACCGTCATCCGACAATTGGTAGCCAAAACCATACTTGTCTGAATAGTCCACCCACTTGCTCACCCAGACAAATGGCTGAGCATCTGGATCGGTCATTTCATCTGCGGAAAAATATAAAATTTGTTATTTAATGCAGATTTTAAAACTTTTATACTTAAAGAAAGGGAACAAGTTAGGAGCAAGGAAAAAGGCGTGCCTGAGTTTCGTAGATAAAGCTGGTAGGGTCTCTGAATTACTGGAATACGAATTAGAATGTACACGAAAATAAAATTTTTCAGTAATAGAACGAGTGATTGTCATACCTGAACAAGACATTTCTTTTTCCGGTTTAGACTTGAGTACCGATGCTAATTGCTTCTTAAGAGTTCTAAGACTGTTATCGATATACTGATCAGTCTTATGTATGACATTCTGGTCATTTTGTTTGATTGTCTTTCTTAAACTTAGCTGATTTTTATCAGTAACATCTTCAATTTTCGGACTATTGTTCAGGTCCATCTCTGACAAAGGTTTTCGGTTGTGTGTCTTTAGCATATCAAGACGTGGAGCCATTGTAAGACAAGAAACTGGTAAGCTTGATGGCATAAAACCTAAAAACATAATTGCACATTCAGTAAATTATTAAATTTTATTAAAACAGTGCAAATTACGAAATGACATAATTTACCAGAAGTAAAGAAAGGATCCTTGAGTAATTTCTTAATAGGAGGCCGTTTAGAAGGATTTCCTTGCAACATGTTAGAAATCATGTTCATGGCAGGAGTGTTCACCATGTGTGACGGGACTTCATAATTACATAGCTTTATTCTAGTATAAGTTTCCTTCAAGCTTGATGTTTCAAATGGTGGTTTGCCGACCAGCAGTGTGTACATGATACATCCAATACTCCAAATATCTACCTCATAAGAATGACCAACTTTTGTTAAAATTTCTGGCGCTATATAATTTGGAGTGCCACATAGCGTTCTAAAATTATGAATTAAAATTATTGATATTGTGGAACTATTTGAAAATCATTTTACAACTTACTTTTTTCTTTCTCCTTCATGTTCAAGTTTGGTAGCCAAACCAAAATCTCCAATCTTCACTTGTATATCATCATTGAGAAACAAATTTCCCAGCTTCAAATCTCTATGGATTATCCTATGATCATGCAAGTATTCTACTCCATTTAAGATTTGTTTCATGTAGTACCTAGTCTCATATTGAGTCAAAGCTTTTCTTCTCTTATGTAGCTCCATCATAGACTAAAAACATATTTTTCAATGAGTTATTGATTGTTTGAAAAAGTTATATCACAAAAATTGAAAAACTAAAGACACACCCTTTTCCTACATAATTCAAGGATAATATAAACATTATAATTGTCATCAAAAAATCCATAAAAACCAACAACATTTTTATGATCCAAGCTCCTATGTATTGCAATTTCTTGGGTCATTTTCTCTCTTTGTGTGCTCTTTGTCATCAATGATTTTGGTACAATTTTTCCAGCAAACACATCATGTGTTTGAGAATCTCGAATTTCATAACATTTTGCAAATCCACCCTGAAATAAATTAAATATTGTTTAGTCATAAATTTAAAACAATAAGCTTTTATTATAGATTTAATACAATTTATGTAATTCAGCTTCTGTTAATAATTTATTCAAATTATACGCAAAGCAGATATTCCTATTTTCATGTTGATAGTTAAATAAAATTCCTAGACTTATAGTATAAGAAAATGTATTTTTCTATACTATGAAAAGGTAAAACATTCTCTTTAATTAGAACATCATAATCTAATTAAACAGACACAAGTAATATAATGTGATATTGGGCCTCTTACAAAACTTCTATATTACTTCAAAAAATTAAAAATTCTATAAATACTCAAAAAAATATTAACTAAATTAGTAATTAGTAAACAATCAATCCAGCAGAACATTTTGTTCCAAAAATATCATTTTCAATGGAAGCAACAAGTGCACTTCTCCAAGAAGTTTCCCCTCAAAAGTCCGTTAGTAAACAAACTGTCATACACAGTCGCATCCACAAGTCAAAAGTCTCTTCTATTACACAACCAGAAGGTAAACAAAAGTACTCGCAATAAGTTGAAAAAAAGAGGACACTTAGTCAACTTGAGCCTTACCTTGCCAAAGAAACGGCCTTTGATGTAAGTCTTGCCGGTTTTACTGTCGTAGATGGGATCAGGGATGATTGTTTCCTTCTCCTCCTTCGACATCTTTGTCGTCTTGGCACTACTATTATTACGGCTACTCAACAAACAATAGTTTAATTATTTATTCTTCGCCGTTATTTTAACAAATTCACTCACACTAGGATGTCTCGCGGCGTATACTGGCAACAACGGCAACAGAGGACACCCTAGCTAAAATCGCTGTACACTGGCCTGCTTCTGGCTAAAAACGTTTTAAATTCAAAATCTACACACAACCAATCGTCTATTGGCTACAGATCACGTGGTCCCTTTTCACCAGTTTACGAAACTCGACCACGGAGTTTTATTTGGGCTGTGGATGGATTTATTGGGGTTATCTTGGCGATTATATTTTTTCAAGTTTGACAAGGTTAAAATTGCGACTTTTATCTGTTTTTTCCTCGGGTAATATAGAATAATTTGAATTTAAACTACGTTTGCATTCGTTTTTATATACACACATATATTGCAAACACATATATATTCAAATATATATATACACACATATATTCAAATGCCCACTTATGATTAACGTAGTCAATAAAAAAAAGCACGAGGTGCAAAATAATTAATTTTTTCTCTTCTGAAAACTCTTGTATTTAAGAACCATTTAAAGTTATACTTCAGCGGTAAATTTTGTTAGAAAAATTATTTGAAGCTCTAGAAGTTCATTATTTACCGAATGTAATTCCTGCAACTCGTAATAATAATTTATAAAAACTATATATATGTATTATATCAGACATTTTATACGTTGGCTAAACCGTTGAACGAAACATCCGGTTTATTAGTCGCGGGAATGCGCGCGCACAATAAAAGAAAGAGGAGATAGATAAGTGGGGGAGTTTCTTTAGCGGCGGTGTGGTAGATGGGCTTTCCTTTCCGGGCTGTAGCCGGCGTCCATCTTCTTCTTCTCTCCGTAAAGGTACTGACGCTACTTAGTTTTCATCGACAACGTTGCATATATTCGGTCGTGTAAACACGTGAATTTATTGCATTGTCAACGTTCATTGAGGTTTTATCTCGCATTGACATCGTGTGTGATTAATAAAACTTTTCTTTTTATTTCAAATGTGTTGTAGAAGGATAAGTTGAAAAGGATGGCAGACGCACCGGCACCTGCGGTACGGGGAGGCTTTCGAGGACGCGGAGGTGGACCACCTCGCGGTGGACGCGGTGGCTTTGATCGTGGACGGTATGATTGTTATTCATTGTTAGGTATTTTCCTATTTCTATCAACAATTAAATATGATTGAATGATTATGCATGTTGAGAAGCCTTACAGTTTGTGTGGCGTGGCTCTTTTGCTCCATGTTAATCAATAGTTTTTTCCGAGAAAGATGGAGATAGTCGCCGAGTCAAAGAATGAAATGTCTAGATATAATTACATGATTTAAAGTTGATACTATTTCATATAATTATAAATAAAAGGAATAGTTGTTTTTTTCGGAATAGTTAATTTGCAGTTTTTATTATGAATGCTTCTAGTGGAAAAGACACGTGCTTGCAAAGGAGTCCACTTGGCGTCGCGTAATAAATTTTCTTGATGTGGTAGGAGCTGAAATTAGTTATTACATAATCGCCAATAAACAGATGAGGCAATAAAATGAAAAAGAAATCAACCGATTCAGACTAACATATTGTTTCAATAAATAATAATAATTCAACAATAATTCAATTATATGTCACATAAAACACTTCAATTATATATTTTAGAATAAATACTATTGAAAATGCAAAGACAAAAATATTCATAAACATTTTTACACAGGGGTGGACCACCACGCGGTGGAATGATGCGTGGACGTGGTGGACCAGGTATGAGAGGGGGGCCACCAAGTATGCGAGGCAGAGGAGGTCCACCATCTAGGGGCCGAGGAGGTTTCCCTGGAGCTGGGTAATAAATGTTTATAAGAAAAATAAATGAATTAATTAGAAGTAAATCTCTATTCTAAATAAAATATTTGTAATGCAGAGGACCACCCGACACAGCTGGTATGGGTGCACCAAGAGGTAGGGGAGGAGCTGGAGGAGCAGGAGGAGGAGGAGGAGGTGGTGGAGGCGGCGGTGGTGGTGGCGGCAGCGGCAGCGGCGGTGGTGGTGGTGGTTTCAGAGGTAGAGGTCGTGGTGACTTTGGTCGAGGCGGAGCAAGTAGCTTTAGAGGCAGAGGTGGCCCTAGTGGTGACAGAGGTAGAGGAAGGTAATATTTTTAATAATTCTCATACTTATCATCTAGCAGTGTTTTAAAAAATTATTGATCTGTTCTATTCCTTATAATACATTGAATTATTATCTTGAACTTGCAGAGGTGGACCTCCGCGTCCAGGCGGCGGTCGTGGTGGCTTCGATCGTGGCGGTCGAGGTGCCGGAGTTGGTCGAGGTGGTCCTGGACAGAAACGTGGTGCAGGACCACCTGGTGCTGGTGGACCACCGAAGAGGCCGAGGTTCGACGCACCACCAGCACCGCCATCTAATGGTTACGTCTCCCAACCACCAGCTCCAGGTTATGGTGCAGCAGGCAATGGTTATGCAGCACCAGCACCACCAGCTGGTGGTTATGGTGGTGGTGGTGGGTATGCTCAACAGGGTTACCCCCAAGGATACCAAAGCTATGAAAGTTATCAGCAACCACCCGAATATGCACAGTCAGCGGTGAGCTTGACATTTTTATTAAGATTTAAACATTAGATATAACTATAGTATTTTTAAACATATAAATCTCAGTTTTAATTATTCCTAAATTTTCCTAAAGCAGATAAAGATTTACACATATCTAAGTTGAAACATTCTACTGTACATATTTGTTTTGTTGAAATGGAATTATCAACTGAAGATTTTCTGTATTTCTAACAGTTTTATTGAGTAATGTAAGTTATTTAATATTGTTTCATAATACTCCAGGGCTACGCAACAGCAGCACCACCAGACAATCGATATGGTGCCCCACCAGTGGCTAATTCTGGCTATGCAGATCCTTATGGATACAAAGCCCCAGCTGCAGGTAATATTTTTTAACAAATTTATTTTGATTTTATTTAAAACTGCGAGTGTTGAGTTATTCATTTGGTCTAATTAATTATATACATATTTTTTAATAAAATGTGTTTTTATTTTGTTTTATGAGTCTGTAAAATTACAATGTTATGCTATAATTTAATATAACATAGTTTGGTATAAAATGATCTCTCTGAAATTGAAGGTTATTTAAAAATGAAACGTTTTATAGTTAATTTTTTAAATTTTATATGATGAGTATGCCATGTTGATTAGTTTATTAAACATTTTTTCTTTCTATGCACATTTATATTTACAAAAAAATGTTCATGCAGCACCTTATCAACAAGAGGCAGTGGACAGCGGTTACTATAATTATTCTTCAGGTTATGACTATCAAGGCCAATCTGCTAACTACACTCCTATGAACTATGGAAGCAATTAATAGCAAACCGCAATTACATGGTTAGTTGATTTATTGATTCCCTTTTTGGTATTTGTTTTTGCCGCTTTTGCATTGTTCAAAACAATGAGAATAAATGTAAATTTATCAAATAATCACTTGTGTATTGTACTTTAAAAACTAATGCAACACTGGTTTGTCTTTTGTTTAATTTTTAACTTTATTTATATTTATTTTTGTGCGAAATATCATGTTTCGATTTCATGAATTTCACATTGAATAATGCTACACTACATCTTGTTGATTTTTTTTCACTTTAATATTCTTTTTTAACATTTCCAATAATTTTTATTATACACAGGACAGAATTTTATACTTTTCTAATTTTTTAATTTTATTTCTTTTATCTTCTTTTTCATTGGATTATTGATAGCGTTATAGATTTTTAACTGGTCTCATTAATTAGTTTATTACCTTTACAATAAACTGAATTAAAAATATTTACATATCGTATCTAACATTTGTTTTTTATTCTAGATTATGCGGGCCAAGAAGATGTTTACGGAAGCCAAGACTATGGTAAGTACCGATATTGAAATGAAGAAAACGCATAACTTCGCTCCAACCCTTCTCTTTACACTGTAGTGTGTAATTCTGCCCCGGAACTGTTGCACTCAGTTGTGCTCTTAAAAAAAAAACAGTAATGAAGTTCAATAGAAATGACGCGGAATTGCTTGCCACAGTGTTAATTCTTTGAAGAGTTTTTAATTAAGTTCTTGTTAGGCACATTTGTGTGAAATAGATCTCCTAAATAATTATTGACTCAAAAAAGAAGTAGAAGATAATATTGGGTTCATTTCTGAGAATTAGTTTTATTAGTGTTTTATATGAAGTCTTGAGTCTAAAAGAAAGTATAAACTGGCACGATGTAAAATAATAATTTTTATGAAATAGTATTATAACAAAACAAATGCTATGTGAAAAATAGATGTAGTGAAACTTTGATTGTTTACTTTCAGTAAATTTTTATAACCAACATGACTTATTACTATAATAAAATAATAAAAAGCTGAGTATGTAAAATTTACGTACAAGATAACTAAAAATCAAGCGTGCGTGCGAAAATTGACGAAAAATTACTAACCATCCATTTATTTCACGAAGAAAAATCTTTTAAAAATTTTTAATATTACGTCTGCTTTATCAAAGATATTTTTATGACTACAAATCACAAGATTACAAATTATTTATATTTGGTTTAGGATGAAAATAGAAAGAAACCAAATATGAGACAATGTCATAAATATAAATTATTGAGATGCTGTGAGGCATGAATTGGCATATCTACAAAATAATTATTTTAAAGCACTTAATAATTTATTAATATCTTTTAATAAATATTAATTATTACTAATAAATATTATTAATAAAGAAAATACGATCTACGATTACATATACATATTTTCTATCACGTGAAAAAATTTTTTTATTTCAAACTTTTTTAGACTTCCAATACAAATAATCTTTTATTTTTTATTCGCCTTAGTTGATTATTTATAATTTCAAACTTTTTCATGTGTAAATACATATTAGGAGAAAATAATGTTTCAGAAACATAAAAAAACTTCTTTCTTAATATTTTGTCTTGCAAATAGGTTTGATTTAGCTGTAACTCACGTCAATGTGCACTTGCTTACATTTAAAATGCTATAGATTACATGAGTGGCTAATAAAAATTTATAATGATCAAGCAAACATATGGATATGACAGAAAAGAATTTGTGATTCACGACATTTTTATCTTTTACTTAATAGATTTTTATGGCTAAAAGGTAGAGGAAATTGTATAGTTACAATTGTTATAAAGGAGTAGAAACCAAAAAAAAACATGTATGATTAGAGATTTGTGATCATGAGTATTTAGAAACAGAAAATAAAATGACTGTAATCGTAAAACAGTTTTTTAAGTAGTAAATGGAAATTGCAAAGAAATTTTGCGTTATTATCACTAAATTTTATATTCTCAAAAAGATTTATAGAAACATTAGATTAAAACTCGTATACAATTAGTGAGTCGAAATATAAAAAAAACCTGCAACCTGATCGACTTTTTATCCGAATAAATAGTGCTTAATCAATTGACATTATCGTATGACAAAAAGAACAAAGTTCTTGTGTGAATAAGAAAGGACGAATGCGTGATTGTTTTTTTTTTGTTTTTTATTATTTCTTTTTACATTGGTGATCCTTTGAAAATACCTCAGACGCATCAATAAATGTGTTATCAGATACCATAGCGTAATTATTGATAATACTAAATAATGTATGCAAATTAATATTTAATCATAACGCTCCTAGAAGAAAAAAAATTAAAAATTCATAATAAGACTAGTTGCGATTTATTACCTTCCTTGACTTATGATTGATCTTCATACAAAAAATGTACAACTTATGATATGACAATCATTTTTCTATGACTTTTTAAATTCTAAGCAAACTATAACAAAGGCACAGGTAAATAATAAAATTCTTTATGGTAGTTGATTGATACATTCATGGTGGCCACTTCACTTGGAAACAAAAATACAATTTCTATAATTTTCTATTTTGTCAAACGTTTTATTAAAATAGGTAGGCTAACATTACGATATTTATATAAAAACATAGATTGCAATATATTAGATTAAAATTTCATTGCAAAAAATTAAATTAACAAAACAATTATTATAAAAATATCGAAATAAAAAATATGATGAACAACATAATAAAGAAAATAACTCTGAAGGATGGTAAATAAAATGTTGATCCAAAATTGAGTGGTCACCATAAAGATATAGTTATATTTTATTACTAAAGATTTCTACCTTGACAATTATTTGTAAGTATTGAAAGGTATCTCGTATGTTATACTTTGGTATGAAAAGCACATTTTATTTCTGGATTCATTACCTACATCATTTGCTATATTTTCTAAAGTTCATTCTATTTTTGTTTGTTCATTCACATATAAACACAAAACACTGAAATATTTGTTCAATGCAACTATTTAAAAAAGAGCGTACACAATTTTAAGTAAATTAGTTAAAATAAAAACATCTCAGATGCCTTCAAGTGAATGGTGTGGATGGAGGTATGAACACTTCTTAATTCAGACTTTCTCAAAAACTGTCTTGTATATTGTGATTTATTTCTACTCTCATTCTTTAAAGTTTCAGTTGCAAAGTTTTACTTATTTTTGAAATTTAATAATTGTTATATGTAAAAGTAAATCAGAAATTATTTACAGAAAATTTTGACTACATCAATTTCAAATGAATTCAGTTTATTTCACAGGCATCAAGCAAAAATATGTACAGGAATGAAATACAATGAAATTTACCAGCAAGCAGATCACATTACATTATAATGTAAAGTACACAAATAAGTGGCACATCTAAAGAATAGAACAGCTGAAAATAAGCTTAGCAGATACAAAAAAATATACGAAATATTCAAGTGTTATGGATTATAGGCATCCTTAAAAAAATTTGCTATGAAATGATGGGGATGAAAAAAAAAATTTCTTAAAATGTTACAAAAGATGCATTTATCATTGATTGGCAAACATACATTATCATATAATGAAACAGTTGCAATCAATTATTTTAAAACATATTGAGAAAAAAATCCATTTAATAGAACGTTCAATGTATAATATAAAGTAATAAGTCAAGGAATACAGAATATTTCAAAAAATGAAACGGAATGTTTTGATAAAGCACAAAATCAAAACTATCAGGCATTCATTGAAAAATCATGTTGAGAATTTCTATTTCAATGCCCGATGTATAAATTCATCTCAAGCGCTAAGTCAGTTGCAGGTGAGTAAAATGAAAAAATTCAGTACCTTCTATATGAAAATAAACAACAAAAAGAGTTGCTTTGTAAAATAAGGATGAAGTAATCACAAAACACTTTGTTACTTTACAAAGCAGAAATGAAAAAATAAAAATATATGCATCACATGATTTTGTAGAAGTAAAGTTGGAAAACGTCAATCATCCATTAGCGTGCGTTACTAAGTGAAATAGGTCAAATTTTAAAACAATAGGCTTGCTAAAAAATGACTTTACATGTTTTTACAAAATTTGAAAAAGAAAAACTGATAAAGCGTAGGAGTGGTTTGAAATGTAATTGAATTTTCTAGTACTATAATTCCAGAAACAAAGCTAATCAGACTATTGAATATTAAAAAATTAATAAAAATAAGAAATATTTGGAAAAAATAATGAAAAATTTACGTAATTATATTCGTAGTCTGAGCTTGAAGTTTTTATTTTTGTAAATCCCTATATAATGGATACATTCATTTTTATATGTAACATAGAGAATCTTTAACTCATTTTATTATTAAATTTTATTCGAATATTAATGTAGATTTTGCTTTTCTTTCCTAGGTTACCATTAACAACCCAACAACTGGCTGCTGGGTAAACTAATCAAATGGTCTGGCCCAATCAAACCTTCACTCAACAGCCTTGTGAGTGAATTTAATTGACTGTGAAGACTGATCTCTCGTGTATTTATAAGACTGATGTTATCTGTGATAAAAAGTATCGTTTTTGTATAATTCTTTTGTTTTTTAAATGTTTATTTTTGTTACAAAATAAAACGATTTTTTCTAACAATTTGATAATTTATTAATAACCACCGCAAAATTGTTGCAATATATAAAGAAATGGTTGTAAGAAAATATCACATATTACGATTACGTGTTTGATTAGAATTTTTTTATGATATTTATAAAAGTCTTAATCTTGTTTTATCTCTTTTTCAGTAGTTGTAAGTCTTTTATTGCTTTACTTTAGACACATATAGTAAAATAGTATGATAATCTTGATTTTCAAAGAAATTATTAATGGATCAAAGGAGAAAAGTAATTTTTATTTGCATGTTGAACAAAATGAACATTTTCTATTTATTTCATTTAGAAAAGAAATTTTTAAAAAGAGTCATTGCCATGTTAAATTGTTTTAATCTTACAAATACTCATATACTTTATATAAAAATGTATACCTTCTAATCAAAGTATTCACTGCATGATAAACGAATTGAATTGAGTCGTGTGGTGAGAAGACTAAAAGGTGTGTGTATTTTCATTCTCTTTTTTTAAAGAAACGTAGTTACGCTCACCGAACACGAATATTTCCCTCGAGATAAGATAGAGGGAAAAAGCTCGCGTTTCGCGATAAATATTAATAAGTTCTTGTTATACACTGTTTGAAACTTTAATTCCGTGCGTCGTTCTGCATTTTCTTATTTATTTAGACGCCGAAAAAACTAATATCGCTAAGTTATAACAAGAAGTTGATTGCTCGTAAGATTCTTCATTTCTCTTATTATAATGTAGTATTGTATCTTCATTACAAGAGACGCGAAGTCATTATTTTTGATGCTGCAGATTCAGATATTAAAGAATAATGTAAAAATCTAATTATTCGTTCGAATTTTTTTATCGTTCAATAAACAATCTAACAAGAAAAATCTACCATATAAGGATTCATTTCACGCCATTATTGCGAGCAGATTAACTTTTAAGCTTCTTTGCGTTCTTTCATCAAAAAGGAAAGCTTCGTAATTTCTGCTCGAGTAAAATGCAATATACTCTGTTATATCACGTGCGAGAGTGCATACTCAACTAGTATCTCGTTGAAGAATAGAAATTCTTCAGGGATTTTAGAGATGCGGATTTAGAACTGCAGACTTGCTGATTGACGAGCAATTTTTCAAGCTAATTTAGCGCTGTTCGTCTCTCGGTTGTTTTGTACTTTTTCGCAATTTACGTTCAATCAGACTCCCACTGTGGCTAGATTATTAGATAGTAAAATGTTTTCATTAGCTAATAAATAACTTGGATGAAACTAAAATACTAAATATAAATTTTAATTGGTAATACAAAGTCAAATATGTTGTGAGATTGTTTAAAAAAATTAAAGGTCTCAGCTATTCTCGATGGAAAAATCGATATCATACAAAGAAAGTAGTTGAATAAATCTACAATTAAACTATAACTGTTCGTACGACATTTCATAACTTCCGAAACTGGAGGTTGTACAACCCCTACACAATACATCGTAAACGAGCGAAACCCCTTCTCACTCTCTCTCTCTCTCTCTCTCTCTCTCTCTCTCTCTCTCTCTCTTTCTCTTTCTAACGGAATGTATAAGCCGCATTACACTGTGCACTAGAGGTGCAGTGGCTGAACTCTCTCCCGCAGCCCGTAATCGCAGAGTGGGTTCTTGATTCGAATTTACAGTCTAAAACCACGGTTGGCGGTGAATTGCCACCCACAAATCAAAAGCCGAAGAACTTTGGAAACACCACCCACGGATTAACATGTAAAGGCCATGTTATGCGAAATATTCTCCTCCGCAGTGATGCTGCAGGTCAATGCGAGAATTTCAACCGCAGATTTGCGATGGCGAAAACTTGACTTGATGGATCGATGTGTTGTAAAATAATTTTATGAAGTGTTTTAGATAAGTTTTTTTATAAAATCTTCTGTCTCGAGAATATATATGTAGCCTATTTATTGCTTAATTTGTGCAACGATTTATGAAATTTACTCTCACTTGTGAAAAAATGCTGTAAAGTACTTGATCGTTTTTTTTTATTTTATAGAGACTTATCAAAATAATTTATGCATAGACTGAACATAATATTTGATAAATTGATTATTTTATTTATTATGTACAAATTTTAGCCAATTTATACACAGGAATTTACATTTTTTTATAGGGATTATCTTTAGCTCATCTCCGACGAACAAAATATGAAGAAACTCGAGTAAATCTTTATCGGTTTGTTAACTATATTCATCCAAATAAATATATTATTTTCGCCCAAACTGGTAGTTTCCCAGTGCCGAGTTTCCGAATGAAGTGTGCGGTTTTACGCTCGCGCGCGCACATTTACAAGTCAAAAGTGAGGTTTGTGTGTATGAAGCTTTCGACCGCGTGTAGCTCGCCACAAAGATTTAGCATAATGATTACGTTATTACTCCGACGCGAGGAAATTTTTCGCGCCACTGCCTTCGAATTTCAAATTCTGCAAACCCGCCACGAAACCCGACGCGCCCGAAATCCGCGGTTAGTACGAAAGTTTCTCTACGGCTCTGTTTTGAGTAATTGCTTGCTATCAAATGTTTTTTTCTCTCATTATTAAACGTCATTAGTGGCAATGATGATTTCTCCGAATGCAACGCCCACGACATTCCGGGGCTACGCTTTTTCTCTCAAGGAATTCAGGCCGATTTGATTTTTTTATTATTTTTTCCACGAAGTGGCTCGTCGCGTGAGCTTCTCGATTAAACATGAGGGAAAATTTCCACGCGATCAGGAGAGAGAGAGTTGCCATTCGTGAATTATGAATAGGATCAGAGGCTTTAGCCCGATGGAGTTTACGTGAAAGTTGACAGTGCGATTCTGAATGTTTCATATCGCTAGAAACTGAATTTCCGAAAGAGTACTTCAGTAGGTCTATAGCGATTTGTATTTTTCGTTGGTTCGAGTTATTATCTGGTGCTAGAATGGATCAACGCGATAAAGAAATTTCACAAACTATAGCGCGGTGCTTGTTAATTTAGTTCTACCTTTTTTGCAATGTTTGTTAAAGTTAATTAAAAAGTTTATTCTTGGGAGCTTATGAAGTTTCTAGAATTTCTTGATAAATAGGCGAATTTGTTAATCCAAAATAAAAAATTGGATCATATTTTTGTAAATTCAGTCGTTTTGTTAATTTAACTGAAAAAATTTAATGCGATTTTTGGATACGAAATTATAAATAGCATAGTATGCTTGTATTAATTATGTGTAAGCTAAACGAACATTTTATGGTTCAATATGTTACACCATGTTGCATTAATCACGCCGAAATATAGTAACTCATTTAGGGAACTTCCAACAAAACCCACAGACGAATCTATTGTAAATAAATTTTCAAAGTATAATACATTCAACGGTTTTTTATATATCATTTGTAAATATTTTATTTGTATATTTCGTTCAGAAAACAATTTTATTCCATAAAAAATAAAATAAAAATTTAATTTATTTACCCTGTTCAGATCTAGACAATCGAAATAAAAAAATTATTTTGTTATACATCAACTCAAAGTTAAAATATGTTGTCTCGAACTCAACTTAGTGCAAATCCCACGGGAGAAATACATCGTCGTAAAGAAGATTCATTAATTTAAAAAAAACTATAGAGCTTGCGTTGGCTTGCTGCAATTGAAATTCAGTACTCGTGCCACGCAGGCAGGGAGCACATCATTCATTCACACAACAATGACGTGCCCGTCTTTATCACTTCAGCAATGCACTTTGCGTACACGCGCTTTCCTCTTTTCCCTTTTACTTTGCCGCTTTTTACAGTCAAGCTTTAGAGTGGAAATACTTTGACGTTTTATTATATATACATATGAGAATGGCATTTTAAATGACTGTCGAACAGTATATATTTTTAAAAGTGTTCATGAACGAATAAAATAGGCTTTGATAAATTTGTTAAATTTCCATTCCACATTGAAAAAGTTATCCCTCTTCTAATATTCTGACTTAGATCATAATTCAAGCAGAATTGTTCGATGTATCATCACAGTATTTTCATCATGAATAACCCATTTCTGTCACTATATATATGCACAAAGTTCTACTTTTGAAAATTAAATGAAATACGTTTATCATACTTAACAGATCAATTCAAATCATATATTTGGATAGTACACGAAACCCGCGTATTAATCGACAATCACATAACAACAGCATCACAGATAGAATATTCAAAGGTACGAATTTGCATGAAGCGGGCGCGTCATCGATTTCGCACAAATAGTAATAATTTTGCCAGCATTGATAACGAACTGATGCGTGTAAATGGTTGCGGCGAAGGTAGAAATTTGAGCACAGCGTTAGCTCGTTGCGCGCCAAGTTTCGACAAAACTCGCGATCCTACTTTCTGCGTCATTGTCAACAACGGTATATTCTTGAATGACGCTTATCGAAATGAAAAATGAATAATGCATACTATTCTGCCAAAATTCGATCCTTGCGTAGATAACTATCAAACACCAATTACTTAGTCTCTATATGCATGCATAATCCCGTTTCGCAGAATAAACTGCA
The DNA here is from genome assembly GCF_024137745.1 of Phymastichus coffea. Classification (NCBI taxonomy): domain Eukaryota; kingdom Metazoa; phylum Arthropoda; class Insecta; order Hymenoptera; family Eulophidae; genus Phymastichus; species Phymastichus coffea. Next base: position 602,943 of record NW_026706903.1, on the reverse strand, counting down.
GAATCCGCGCCTCCATTCGATGGTCAGTCTGCTTCGGCTGAATTTTTTATAGGTGAACACGAAAGCACCTGTTGCTCGTTAGAATAAACGCTTTTTGTTTCTCCTGTCAGAAAAGAGAATTATATTCACGTAAAAATATAATATTTTATGTCATTATCGTGCTCGCACGAGCCTGTGATTCGCGAGCATTGAGTGAGCATGATGAAATTATTGTGTTGTGGTTTTGATTCACGGCTTGATTCTTTGTTTTTAAATCTTTCCGCGTGGTAGCCTTCGTGGCAATGGATCGCAACTAAAATAATATTGCCCGACACGGTTTTTTATAAAAGATTCTGTTCTTATAAATTGAGGCAGTGATATAATTTTCGAAACTTGAAAGCTCGATCATTAATTTAGACAGGCGATATCGATTACTTGAATTTCTTATAATTCGCAAAACTGCGAAATCAACGAAAGATACTCAATCTCGATAAAATCATAAATTTTTAATTTTTTTAAGCATCCACAGAATAATAGCAGTCTCATTCACGTGATCATAGTGTAAAGTGTCCATTTTCATATATCAACAATAATAGCGATAAAAATCTTTCATTCTATTGATGAAAAAAAATTGAAAGAATTTATTTTAACGCATAATATATAAATCTGGAGTCGCAAAGTTGGCTTTGTCATACAGATGGAGAAGTACGCTTCGTCTGTTACAATTGCTAATGCATTGGGATTTGGACGAACATCGCGATCACTAGTTGCAATGGAGCGAATATTATCCAGTTCAAATATTCAAAAATTACTAGCAGTTACGTATCTAACATTAAATTTACGCAATGTATTTTTAATGAAACTAGAATTTCATGAAAAGGTACGGAATAAAAAATTTTATACATTTTTTCAAGATATGCATCAAGCAAGTAATTATAGAGAACGCAAGCTTCAACGCTCAGTGAAATGTATATAACGATGCGATGGCTCAAAATTTCTCAAGTGCCAAAAAGCCGAAACAAGATGTAGTAGTACAGTAATTGGTTGTTTGGATAAATGGTTTCTTGAGAATGTTATTCACATTTGAGGTTGACGACGATTCTGATTTTTTAATATTTTAAAAAAAGATGAATGAGTAAAATCGAAAACGTTTTTGCTATTAGCATGTTACATTTTTATTAAAATGCATCTAAATTATTTATTAACACTTTGCATTAGAATCCTTAAAATATTTTTAAATTTCAGGCATTGTTTTTACCAAAACAAAATCAAGCCGAGATAAATCTACTGTAAAATGTAGTGAAACCGTCGAAAAATCAGCAACTAAAAAATAAAACTAAAAAAAGATACTCATCTTTTTATTAACTAAAAGTCAATGAAATTTCACAATACATAATATCAATAATATTTTGTTTACTCTGATACAACGCAACAATACAATCATACAAGCCTAAACCTAAAGTCACGAGGAGAAAATACACAAAACGTCGCAAGCTTGCAAATGACGTTGAACCCTGCAGCAAAAGCAAGGCGCGTAAAGCTCATAAAGCTTATCGCTCTATATAGCTTGTTGTTGTTTTTCCTCTCTTACTCTCGCGTGCACACGATCACCCGCAATTAGAAATCTAATCAAGAGAACGAGATACTCTCGAGCAAGGTGGGGGAAGGCCACTGACCACCTCGTGCAAACGCTGTCCCTCACGTTGTGAGTTTTGATGCATGCCTTGCCAGAAGCTTTTTTTTCTTTTGATATAATAATTGCGTGGTATGTAAGTGTATGAAAAAATCCATGCTATCGTTGAAGCATTTATTTTTAAAACAAGTTTTTATTTTAATTATGCAGCCAAATTAAAGAAGTTTTCCTCGCCGAAAACTTTTTGATATCGAATTAAGCAATAGGGTCATTTTCAAATCATTTTGCAACTCATTAGTTTAAAAAAAAATTTTTTCTATAATATTTTGCTTATACAAGAGTGGTACAGTTTTTAGATACTTTAGATAATACGAAAAATTCAGATGATGATTAATAAGAAGACTATAAAATTCTAGAAGATTAAAGAAAAAAAATACATTTGTAATCTCTTATTTGTTCCAAGAAGGAATCTTCTATCGAAATAAGAAACAAACATGGAAGTCTCATCTCATCATATCGCGAAAAAAGAAACAAAACTAATTCGAAGCAACAAGCCGATTACAAAGATCTCTCTCTTTCTCTCTCTCTCTCTCTCTTTCTCTCTCTCTCTCTCTCCCTCTGAGTCGCGTGCGCGCGCACATAAATGCACACCTGCACGATCAACGTCAAAGCTCTCTTTGCGCCCATCGCGCGTTCACAGTCAGCTCGAGACTCTTGCGACAGTCGGTTAGTCTATTTGATTTTAAAGCGAGGAAGTGCTGGAGTTCTGTTTGTTTGTGATTATTAATTCGTTTATTTAATATTTCAATCCTTTTAGCCTAGAGAAGCTGTTGTCATTTGAAAACCACATGCCATTGTTTGAACGATAAACCACTGTGACTGGTAATCAAAAGTTGAAATAATATTATTACCTCGTGATACTTGTACCAAATGAAAATAATCTGTAACAGATTAATATTGCTAACCATTTGAAACGAATGATTTCAATTTGAAAAAAATCTTAATCGCTTATGTCTCCGAACAACCGTTCGGCACAAGTCTTTGCTTATATTTAACGACGAAATCGTTGTTTACACAAATATCAAAATGGGCATCGTAAACAAGCACGTTAATGCACCGATCAAAGTCAAATGTACGCTTTGCGATTTAGCAAACACGCGTGACGAGCAAATAACCCTACCTTAAAAATAGTAATTTCGCATAAAGTCGTTAAAGATCCTTTAGCGCTCGTGCAACAATCTTCAGGTATATAAGAATTTACGCGCTTCCAAGTGCTGTAAACGTTGCGGTCGCGCGCTTACGAGTTTCCCCAAAGTTTCGCGATAATTTTG